>NC_091977.1:70064246-70395900 GCF_044704955.1 Pristiophorus japonicus | reverse complement strand
GTGGATGACACTAAGTTGGGTGGCAGTGTGAGCTGCGAGGAGGATGCTATGAGGCTGCAGAGTGACTTGGATAGGTTAGGTGAGTGGGCAAATGCATGGCAGATGAAATAAAATGTGGATAAATGTGAGGTTATCCACTTTGGTGGTAAAAACAGAGACAGACTATTATCTGAATGGTGACAGATTAGGAAAAGGGGAGGTGCAACAAAATCTGGGTGTCATGGTATATCAGTCATTGAAGGTTGGCATGCAGGTACAGCAGGCGGTTAAGAAAGCAAATGGCATGTTGGCCTTCATAGCGAGGGGCTTTGAGTACAGGGGCAGGGAGGTGTTACTACAGTTGTACAGGGCCTTGGTGAGGCCATACCTGGAGTATTGTGTACAGTTTTGGTCTCCTAACTTGAGGAAGGACATTCTTGTTAGAGGGAGTGCAGCGAAGGTTCACCAGACTGATTCCCGGGATGGCGGGACTGACGTATCAAGAAAGACTGGATCAACTGGGCTTGTATTCACTGGAGTTCAGAAGAATGAGAGGAGATCTCATGAACGTTTAAAATTCTGATGTGTTTAGCCAGGTTAGATGCAGGAAGAATGTTCCCAATGTTGGGGAAGTCCAGAACCAGGGGTCACAGTCCAAGGATAAGGGGTAAGCCATTTAGGACCGAGATGAGGAGAAACTTCTTCACCCAGAGAGTGGTGAACCTGTGGAATTCTCTACCACAGGAAGTTGTTGAGGTCAATTCACTAAATATATTCAAAAAGGAGTTAGGTGCAGTCCTTACTACTAGGGGGATCAAGGGCTATGGCGAGAAAGCAGGAATGGGGTACTGAAGTTGCATGTTCAGCCATTGAATGGCGGTCATTGGGAAAATGCTAGAGTCCATTATTAAGGAAGCAGTAGTGGGACATTTGGAAAAGCATAATTCAATCAAGCAGAGCCAACATAGTTTTATGCAAGGGAAATCATGTTTGACAAATTTACTGGAGTTCTTTGAGGATGTAACGAGCAGGGTGGATAAGGGGGAACCAGTGGATGTGATGTATTTGGATTTCCAGAAGGCATTTGATAAGGTGCCACATAAAAGGTTACTGCACAAGATTAAAAAGTTCACGGGGTAGGGGGTAATATTAGCATGGATAGAGGATTGGCTAACTAACAAAAAACAGAAAACAGAGTCAGGATAAATGGGTCATTTTCCGGTTGACAAACAGTGACTAGTGGGGTGCCACAGGGATCGGTATTGGGTCCTCAACCATTTACAATCTATATTAATGACTTTGATAAAGGGACCGAGTGTATTGTAGCCAAGTTTGCTGACAGTACAAAGACGGGTGGGAAAGCAAATTGTGAGGAGGGGACACAAAATCTGCAGAGGGATATAGACAGGCTAAGTGAGTGGGCAAACATCTGTCAGATGGTGTATAATGTGGGAAAATGTGAGGTTATCCACTTTGGCAGTAAAAATAGAAAAGCAAGTTACAGTTTAAATGGAGAAAAATTGCAAAGTGAATCAGTACAGAGGGACCTAGGGGTCCTTGTGCATGAAAAACAAAATTAGTATGCAGGTACAGCAAGTAATCAGGAAGGCAAATGGAATGTTGGCCTTTATTGTAAGGGGGATAGAGTATAAAAGCAGGGAACTCCTGCTACAACTGTACAGGGTATTGGTAAGACCACATCTAGAGTACTGAGTACAGTTTTGATCTCCGTATTTAAGGAAGGATATACTTGCATTGGAGACAGTTCAGAGAAGGTTCACTAGGTTGATCCCGGAGATGAGGGGGTTGACCTGAAGAAAGGTTGAGTAGGTTGAGCCTATACTCATTGGAATTCAGAAAAATGAGGGGTGATTTTATCGAAACATGGATGCAGAAAGGATATTCCCACTCATAGGGGAAACTAAAACTCGGACATAGTCTCAGAATAAGGGGCTGCCCATTTAAAACGGATGAGGAGGAATTTCTGCTGAGGATTGTAAATCGATGGAATTCTCTGCCCCAGAGAGCTGTGAAGGCTGGGTCTTTGAATATATTTAAGGCGGAGATAGACAGATTTTTGAGCGATAAGGGTTATGGGGAGTGGGCAGGGAAGTGAAACTGAGTCAATGGTCAGATCTTATTGAATGCTGGAGCAGGCTCGATGGGCCAAATGGCCTAATCCTGCTATTTATGTTTTAACTTTAGCTCTTGACTTCGATCTGCTGTAGGTAAAAATATCTCTACTTCAGTTCAATATATTCATCTGCTATCTATTGCTCTTCTAACCTTTGAGAAATATCTAGAATTTGTTTCTTCAGCAAAATTGAATAAATTCCAATTTCCTCTCTGCTGAAATTACCATTTTTAATAACTTCATTAGTTATCATGAAGAATGGTTTTGTTTCGCTTCTCTTTAAATCAGGCCAGTACTAATGTTAAAGTCCACTGCTACTTAATGACTTTGACAACTTTAACAATCAGTCTAACGTTATCCCTGATAGTCCCAGTATTTCAGCTAATCTCATAGACCTTTTCCTCACCTCCTATCCTCGCTCTTATAATAGATCTATCTTCTCAACAAAAAAATCACTGCCTTATATATGTCTGTTGCACAATACTCTGTAGCAACTCCCACCCTGAAACGACACCCACTTTACTTGTACATTCTTTGAGGATTCTGCCTTTCCTTTGTCTAATTGCTATTTTCACAGTTCTGATCCTTCTATCTATACCAGTGATGTAGCTGCATGGAATATGTATTATCTTGCCTCCATCAGATCTAATACTGCATCATTATTCTGCCTGTCACAACTAGGACAAGAGTCTCCTCCCAGTGGGGTTCATTGGTCTGCAGGGCAGGCTCAGTTGGAGCCCACATCTCCTCCTAGGTCTTGCTGATTTCAGAAGGTGTCCCATTTTAATTGCATTTTGTCACCTTCATTGTTAACCACAGAATGTGAAATTTTGGAAGAGACTGCAGCCACCCACCCATCTGAGGATATATTTTCACTTTGGTGTAATTGATGTTGCAATTTTCAAAATAACTTTGGCTCCTAGAGTTAACCCATGTGCTTTGAAAAATAAATGATGAACTAAAATAACACAGGATAATAGTCTTGAAATACTGTGGCAATTTGTAATACATAATTGAATCTTCTATAGTGCTGTTCATAGTTGATGACTTCAGTGGAAAGGTAAATTGGGCAGGGTATACAATGAGCAGCTAAACCATTACCCTTCCATCTCTGCCAAAAGTTCAAATCAGCTTTCAATTGTTGTAACTGTACACCTCCTTTTAGTGTGATTAACTACTTCACCTCCAAATCAGTAAAATATGTTCTGTGCATGTCAAGCAGATCACCGAACTAGTAGATTAAGGAGTTTAAATTTTTCTTAAGGTCCCATTGCAGCATAACATGTGGGTTCCAGCACGTCAGTTAGTGTGGATGTATGCTAACATGTAACTGTTCCATCAGTAAGTGGAGCAGTACTGTCCCTTAATATAATCAAATCATTTCAGCTGTAACACACCTTGGTCAGGCAGCGAGTAGATGCAAATCTGACTTTCCCATGACCAGTGCCACCTCCATGACATGACCTGCTCTCCTAGTGCACAGACCCAGAACATGATCTTCCTCTTGAGTCAAGTGCTCAGTCACTTGAACACTTGGGCGCTGCCTTCCGATGTCTGTTCTTTCTAATCACATTACATGCTATTTATGTGAGACTTTATTGTTACACAAAGTCATTAAAATACCCCATCCAATTAGCAGATCCATATATAAATTATGCCTTTTTCCCATTTATCAGTAAAAACTAAGGCAGCAGTTCAAACCTGTTATAATTGCTGTGAACCCTGAAATTATAATGTTTACATATTTATAATCTTTTGTGTACATTTATTAAACAGCAGAAA
Source organism: Pristiophorus japonicus (assembly GCF_044704955.1). Taxonomy (NCBI): domain Eukaryota; kingdom Metazoa; phylum Chordata; class Chondrichthyes; family Pristiophoridae; genus Pristiophorus; species Pristiophorus japonicus. The sequence goes on along the minus strand of NC_091977.1, from coordinate 70,392,005 downwards.
CAAAGACTAGATCTGATCACTGTATTTAATACTTGGTCTTAAATCCTACTTAATCCTATCCTATTTACAGTTTGAGATACCATTGGTGATTGACAGTAGCAAATCATTTTAGCTATGACTTTTGTTGTATGATGTGTTGCTTTATTTTGGAGTTTCAAAAGTTGTAAAATGTTTTTTATTCCGGTATGAATGAAATTACATGATGCTTATTGCCGTTAATAATGAGAGTATTACCATGAACAACAAGTTACATTTCATGTAGAGCTAATAACATAGTAGAATGTCCCAAGGCAGAGGAGAAATCGATGCTGAGCAGTAATGGTAGAATGAGAGCACGGATAAAAGATTTTGAGGAGGCTTTAGAAAGGGGTAGAAAAACAGGGGATCAGGGAGGAAGTTTTAGAGAAAGCTGTGGGGATGAAAGCTGCGCCATTGATGTTTGAGTGAAGAGTGAGTGGGATGCCCAAGAGGCTAGAATTGAAGTATTCAAGCATGTAGGCTAGGACATGGAGCCATGGTGGTCACAAAAATAGAGAGAGGCAAGGCACGGGACATGTAAATGAGGATTTTGAATTCAGTGTGTTTGTGGATCAGCAGTCAACGGAGATGAGTGAGCATAGGGGTGATGGGTGAACAAAACTTGATGTGGCTGCCAGTTCGGGCCAAACGGGCATTTGTGCAGGGTGAAGCTTTCATCCGCTTTCGTCTGTCTTCTCTCCCTCACTCAGTGGCACTAAGGACACCTTTTTATATTTTGCTGAGTCAATGGGCTCAAATTTCCACAGGAGTTGCTCTTATTTTTTTGGAGCACCTAGTTTTTTTTTTGGAGTATCTTAAAAATCGTAATTGTCCACATTTAGTTTGCTCCAGTTTCAGTGAGTGAGTTCAGTTTTTTTTTCAAAAGGGGGCGTTACCAGCCACTTACGCCTGTTTTGGTCATTTAAGCAAGTTTAGACAGCGAAAAGTTACTCCAAACTAACTTAGGCCAGTGTAGGTGCCCACTTTTGTACGCTCATAAAAACCTTGCGGACATTTTAGAAATCAGGCGCAGGTAGCTAGGGGGGAGGGGAGAGAAGTTAGAGGATTTTCCAAAGCATTAAACACTTCACTTTTAACAATAAAGAACCATCATCAATATGAGTGTTATGATTGGAATGCTAGTTTTTAAAAAAAATCCCAAGCAGCGAGACTGGACAGGGTGTAGGTGCTATCAGCCTGATTTAAACTGAGTATATTTTTAGTAAAGATAGCTAGATATTAAAGTACTGGAAAATCTTTGAAGATTCTCGCGCCCTGGCCGGACCAAAAATCCCCCCCCCCCCACCAACCTGCCTCTTGTAGCCCTCAGCGCGGGAAGGCAGCGGCCGGCCTGTGCGGCAGGCCATTCGGCCCAGAATAGGGAAGGCGTTCTTCGGGACCCTCCCACACGGCCTGCAGTGCGTCGCAGAGATTCAATCTGCCAGGAGCTAGTGCGCGCGCATGTGCAGAGGTCCCGGAACTGTTTTCAGCACCGGGACCTGGCCTTGCCCCCCCCACCCCTTGTGCTGCACTGCGCCGAGCCCGAAGACGTCCCGAGAAGCGTGGAGAATTACAAGGTAAGTTTTCGGCGCCCTTTTTATTCTTGAAAGTTGGCGCACCTCAACTTGGGCCCATTGTGTCTCATTTGTACTTCCTACCTACTCTCTCTTCTGTAGTATCTTTCTCTCTCCGATTCTGACTTCCCTCCTTTCTCTCATCCACTGTTCTCTTGAGGGAGAAAATATACCATAACTAAACTTTGTTTCTCTTGCTCTGCCTCTATCTGGCTCTGGCACCCCTTCACTCACTTGGAATAGCTATGCTGTTCCTAATGATTTAAGTAAACTACTTACTGTTGTGATTTTTAGGTTGTGGCTCCTGGGATTTTGGATTTCTAGGCAGTTGGTAGGTTCCTAGGGTCCTGGGAAATGTGGCCCCAGAATTACAAACTCCACTCAAATAAAGATTTGCTTTCTTTGCCAGTAAAAGCCGCATTCTGCTGTTGTTTCTGAACAAGGCAATCATCTGCCCAATTAAGGGAATATTCCCTTCTGCCTGTTGGTGACACATTTCTTCTGTTTGCTCTTGGCTATCTTGGCTCCTGCTGATGGCAGAGACCATAAACTCCCTACACTACCTAAGGAAGTACTCCTTTTCCAGCTGCTTCATTTAGCACAAAATCCTTGTCTAATCTGGTTCATTGGCGACTATTACATATTCCCTCCTACAGTGTGTTTAGCTAACTAATCTATCCATGCATGTTATCTCTGTATGAGCTGGTCCTATTCTCGAGAAAAGGGAAGTATGCGAGTATCTTATTAAGTTGACCAATTGCAGACCTTAAAACTAGGATATCTAAATTGGGGAAAACGGTTGGAGAAAGAGACAGTAAAACTTGTGTACTTCCCGGAAACCAGCGCCTGCAAAAAGTGAGCCACATTACATAGGAGAATATACAAGACCATGTCGTAGAATACAAAGACTATTAGAAAGTTACTATATGGAACACTAACTACCTAGATATTGCATTGAGAAATGTTTGTTAAAATGGATATTGTTCTGACCACTCGGGAGGGGGGGGGGGGGTTGGTGGTGGGTTGGTGATCTGGAGATTTAGACTTTGGTGAGGTTGGTCGGAAGATTGAGACTCAGTTGGGGGGAGGGGATAGTGATGGGACTGGGTGTCGGGGAGAAAGGGAAACTGGGGAAGCTGGGAATGTGGGCTTGCAGCGGGGATTGGAGCTTGGGCAGTGGAAGAGAGAGGACTGGATAATGGGATGTGGAGTCAAACATTTCCTGCTGAGCCGAGAGCTGGTTGCATTAACAGTAAGTGATGGGAGGTGGGTGGAGGAAAATGCAGGGTGGCTGAACACAGGCTGGCAGTGACCTGCAGTACAACTGGGAAAAAAACTAGTTGGAGCTTGCACACTCCACAATTTTGCAGAAGGATCCTGAAACGGGTGCAGGACCCTTTGCATATTTAAATTGATCCAATACTGATTTCAGGCAGCCGCTAGGTACACCAAAAGCTGTCAGCACCAATATGCCAACTGCCATGCTGTCTGTGCAGATTGGTGCAGGACATCACGTCCATAAATGGATGTACGGTGCGCCCATTTTATGCCCAAAGAATGGGCGAAACGTAAACCAATTTCTACCCTAGTGTGTCCCACTAATTTTTTGCTGAATGTGGCCTATATCAACTGCCAGGATATTGGATCAGGACCACCACTGAAAATGAGTTTGCATCTCTGATCTAGACCTATTCAGAAGCCTGGATTTTCCATTATGGAGTAACCCATTTAATTTAAATGGATTTTAAAATAATGGTGATCCGAAAATTCAGGCTAGAGAGAGGTCTTGTCTCAGCTCCAACTTTACATGCTGGCCACAGAATAGAGGGAATGTTACACTACATTAAGTGCTATTCCTGACCTGGACGTGCTTGATGATGCCTGAAATAGGAAGAGTTTCACTCCTAACACTAACATCCCTCACTTTGAGCATAAAATTTAAGAAGAAACTAATTTGTACCAAGGATGCACACAGGTGTTCACCTGTATATAACCGACTTTTAAAACCGCCTGTGCTATCCATAAATAGTGGAGCATATTCATATCAGCTGCTATCAACACATTTTGATATTGGTGTACAAACAAATGTTCACCTCAAACAGAAAGTCAGAGGATAGGGAACAGAACTTTATACAAATGAAGACAAAAGTTTTATATAAATGTTCAACCATCAGCCTTGTGAAAGTCCGTGAGCTAATTTAAATACAAAACACAACTCAATAAATGGATGGCTAACTCTTAAAGTTCGCAGTGACGATATTCTGATAGACTTCCAAATTGAAATTGATTACGCTTCAGAAGACCTGAAACATATTATTCACCAGAAACACCAGCTTAGCATCAACAATAACGAGCACAGACAACAGATGCATTTCAAATTCCACAACAGACGTTTCCAAACAACAGTGCGTACAATGAAAAACACAGCAAATCCCATAAGACACTCGAGCAGTAAATAAATTCCATATATTTTCTTGGACAAATACCAAACACCGTCACAGCAAGTACAGCACAGCTTGCTAATGTCTTTAGTCTCCATTAAACAACTATGCAATTTCAAATACACAACAGGTGATGGCATAAAGAACTTTTTCTTTTGAAGGTACACACTCTTTTTTCCCTCTCCTTACTATGGTCTTGTCAGGCCAAACATCAGCTATGACCAAGAAGGGCCAGACCACCTCTTCCTAGTATAACATAGTTGACCATGTCAAAAGGCTACAGAGGTGACGATGAGGAATAATGCTCCACAGTCATAAAATATTAATTGTGACTTTGCTTTGGATAATTTTGATGCTGTGGAAGTGGTTAAAACCTGAATAGAGATATTCAAATGGAGTTCCATGGGAAATGGACTGATCTGTGAGGCAGCAACATGTTCAAGAATTTTGGAGGAGAGAGGTTGGAAATGGAGTGGCAGTGTGCAAAAACAGAAGGAATATTGGCAGATTGTTTGAGACAGAGGTGATGACAGTAGTTTTGAAAGAGAGGGGGAAAAATGCCGGAGGAGAGGGAGCTATTTACCATGTCAGCGAATATGGGAGCCAGGAAGGGACGTTGGATGGCCAACAGTTTGTTCAACCCATGGAAATAAATAACATTTCATACGAACAATGCAGACAACAATGACCATCAACCATTTAGTCAGAAAAATGATTTGTCATTTAATTTTTCAATAAAACTGCACCAGCTCTCACACATGTGACTAATATAAGAAGGCATTCTTCTCCCACACCTCAGTAAAACAGAAAGGAAAGGCTTCCTTGAGCAGTGGCATCCTTGGATAAAGGTTAAAATTGCAAAATTAAACACTATTATGGGTTTCATTGTTAACTCATGAGCCCAAAGTGTCAGTTTTATGTGTACACATCTACATCTACACACCTGTATGTTTGTGACGTATTTATTTTTATATCTATTTGAATGCAATAAATAACATAAAAATTAGCTGTCATTTTTATATTTGATCATCAATTTTCCTTTATACAAGTACTTTAATAGACATGAAGAAAATATTCAACCTGATACAGATTTGAATACAAACACACATTTCAACTGTTCTGATCGCTCTCTACTCAATCTTTATTCGGTCTTTAGGGTAATTTTCCATTTCATTACCGATGCAGACGCGATGGGCTGAATGGCCTCCTTCTGTGTCGTAATTTTCTATGATTCTGTCATGTTTTCTCCCACACTTAGCTCAAAAAGCAAATATTCATGAGTTGCTATGTGTTTTAGAAAAACTCTGATTTTGGTGTGTTTAGAAGTATAACTGATGCTAGCTTGCTTAAAAAACTTTAGGTCTGTTGATAGAAAGGCATGCATATGTGAAATTCCATCTCCCAAATTCTGGTCCAGGTGTGTGTTTTTTTTTATATAGCACTTGTGGTCTCTGTGTCCTTGCAGACCCATGGAAAGCTACATTGCTGTCTTTGCACTCTGCGATTTTGCTAAAAATAATACATCAAGAAGTTGCTGCAGGAAGGCCAATGGTATCTTGGCCTTTATTGCAAAGAGGATGGAGTATAAAAGCAGAGAAGTCTTGCTACAGTTGTACAAGATATTGGTGAGGCCACACCTGGAATACTGCGTGCAGTTTTGGTTTCCATATTTAAGAAAGGATATACTTGCTTTGGAGACAGTTCAGAGAAGGTTCACTGAGTTGACTTATGAGGAAAGGTTGAGTAGGTTGGGCCTCTACTCATTGGAATTCAGAAGAATGAGGGATGATCTTTATCGAAACGTATAAGATTATGAGGGAGCTTGACAAGGTGGACGCAGAGCGGATGTTTCCACAGATGGGGAAGACTAGAACTAGAGGGCATGATCTTAGAATAAGGGGCCGCCCATTTAAAACAGAGATGAGGAGGAACTTCTTCTGAGGATTGTAAATCTGGAATTTGCTGCCTCGGAGAGCTGTGGAAGCTGGGACATTGAATAAATTTAAGACAGAAATAGACAGTTTCTTAAATGATAAGGGGTTTTGGGGTTATGGGGAGCGGGTGGGGAAGTGGAGCTGAGTCCATGATCAGATCAGCCATGATCTTATTGAAAGGCGGAGCAGGCTCGAGGAGCCTTATGGCCTACTCCTGTTCCTATTTCTTATATTCTTGTGTAATTCCACTGCATAATCTTGCATCCAGTAATCTTTTAAGTATCTCAAATTTTACTGTTTGGGAATTTTAATTTTAGCATGTAATTATTTATTTAGCATGTAATTATTAAGTACAAAGTAAATTATACATTCTAAGAGTAGCTTGAAGAATTATTTTGGTCAGTGTGTATAGTGACCTTGTAACTATGCCCATGGACAAAGTCATTAGCCAGTTCTATTTGAATTCAATTCTAATTTTGCTACAAATCAATTGGAGGAAATCTTCATGAGGACATATGCAATGCTGTACACAAAGCAACTAGAATAATTCTTCCAACCATGTGAATTAACGTACATTTAGAAAATATCTATCCAGCATTTTTTTAAATCCCTCAATACATGGCTGTACCTGAACAAATCTATTCCTATATGGAAGTATACTATTCTGATTGCACTGTATTCAAAATTTTGAATGAACCGTAGGATCCGATCATGTTTTCTGCCACATTTAAATCAAAAAAGCAAATATGAGTTACTATATTTTTCATTACAAAAACCCATTCTGCTGTATTTAATACTAAAATATAACTGATGCTGGCTTGATTAAAAAATAATTAGTCTATTGATAGAAAGTCACGCATATGTGAAATTGGAAAGCTCTAAACTGATCTGAAAAAAAGAATGTAGTAAGCTCTGTCAGTTTAAGAAATAAAATGCTTTCCATACACTGGCAAAATGTGTATAATTTTCTCATCTCTGATTGCTATTGACTGCCTGAATTCTTGATGTGCGCTTCAGTATCCAGGAAAAGGTGGTGATGCAAATCTATTAGTTAGAACAGATAGATGCATATGGATTTATGTACAAGTGAATCAAATCGGTAAATCTCGGACCAAAATAAAAATGGGCATTACTTCAAATTAAATTTGATCAAATGCTTTTTCCTCATTGAGGTAGAGAACCAGTGTTGTTGCTGTATCTCAAATATACTGTAAGCTTGTCTTCCGTCAAGAACAGAGAAGCATTCTGAAAATCCCCACACAAATGTATCTTGATGAAAATCAATCAAAAGCAGGCAGTGCTTATCTCAGCTGCTTATTCTCAAAGGGTCATCCAGAAGTCCCCTGATTTACTTACAATTATGTTGTATTAAACGCCACTAGATGCATTTATTCTTTTTAAAAAAAAAAAAAGTTGTTAGCGTCCACTAGGGAACTAGGAGGTTAGGGGATGTTGTGACACTCCTGCTGTAGCTCTGGTATTGTCCTCTTCACACTGGACTTTAGAAAAGAAACAGTCAAGAAGTAATTTTGTTAATATTCTGAATGCTACTTCTCCCTGCCCACGCCCCCCACCCCGTGTCCTTTGCAGAACCAGGACAACAGGAAGTAAGCTTGCGTACTTTATCATCTAATACTTAACTAAGGATGACCAACCTAATTTACTGGAACAAACTGTAGATACTGTATTGGTACAGTCTGTATTTCACATATTTTGAAATTCTATTTTTTTTCTTTCACTTCATCATCCAGCTCAGAACTTCGATTCGACTAATGCTCTGATCATACAAACAGAATGTTCTAGTTTTGTGTGGTTATCACTACTAATTAGTACTGAGGAGCCCCATTCGTCAGAATAAAATAAATCATATTAACAAAATTAGCCATCAGTCCAGCTGGTGTTGTAACCGATTTCACAGGAATGTAGCTGTCATTGAACCTTAAAAAAAAAAGACCATCCATAAAGATTTCGTGTGGATCAATTTTATTTATCAGAGACTCTGATATTTGATTTGATCCCACACCATTTTGTTCATTTATATGGACCCGCCACCAATCATCGCCTGACCAAACATCCTCTAATTGAGAACAAAGTCTTGAGCAGTAAAGAAGAGCAAAAGAATACAAGTTATTTTCCATAACTGGTTCCATAATTATTTTACTGCTTATATTTCTTGTCAGCCTAGGTACTATTTATCTTATCACTAGCTTTTAATTTGTTTCCATAGCCAGGATGATTCGAGACCAAACCCTTATTTGGAAGAATCCTTTATCCTCAATTACTTCCCAATTGATCTAACTCAGAGACTAAAATGTCTCATGATTTTTCAATACTCTGGCAGTTGCTGTCCCAACACACACCTTTCTTAAAAAGCAATAGTACCTGAAATGACTGAGCAAGGGGCAGCGCCATTGCTGGAAAGGACCATTTTTTTTCCAACTGAATCTTTTTTTAACGTTTCTCTGAACTCTGCTTGTCTTTTTTTATGGTTCATCGCTAGACAATTTACAAGATATACCTTTGCCATTCTTAAGTGTGATTCTTGTATTCTAAAAGTATATTTTTATAAATGGCTTGAAGCATAGGGAAAGGTGGGGGTGGGGTACATATGCCAGCTGAAACTTGATCAGCTCCTTAATTCTTCAGCAAATTCACTGGAATCCTTGTGAAGGAAGATTGACGACAATCTCTTCAAATTCCCGCCAAATATGGATGAACTTAGTGCACTCTTCCTATTAAACTCTGGTGATCTTCTAAGTCTGATTACAATCTCGGTCTCAAGACTTTGTTCTTAATTAACAGTTTATCAATCCAATTTAGAAAAGTCTATTTTTTGCATTTTGGCTTACACTGGTTCTCTCATTACTAAAGAGATTTACCCTTCAATAAGCTGAATACTCCCACCTCACCATTTCAACTGTTTAAAGGAGATGTATTTACAAGATCTGTTAGTTATATTCTAGGTTTGAGAAGACGGTTTAATGTCTAAACTCCAAACTTTATTTTAAAAGCTGTTCTATATTTTTTCTGCCTGCTGTTCTACTTAAAACTTATAGAAACACTTGCAACCTGGCCTAACTTATGGTCAATTTCTAACAAGTTCCATAATCCTCTGTAAAGTTTCTGTATCCTTCACCTTCACTTCTGCTACCTAAACAGCTAATTGCTCACTTACCCTTTTCTTTGTTTCCTCCATATTCGCTACTCCTATTCCCTCTTTTCTTTCCTTGCACCTTCATTTCAAAAAGGAGCACTTCTAGTAACCTTATTATCTGTCCAGCTGGGAGTACAACTTTGTAGAGGGTATGGTGGATCAGATTGGCACAGCACAAACAGGAACTGCAGCATAAACATCATTAAGATTTTTCCTGCTCTTGTGCTCAGAGAAATTGATCACTGGCCAAACAAATGACTGCAGCAGTCTCAGATTGCATCGATCTCAGTAATTTCTTGCATTGTGATGCTGTTGCTTGATCGCATAGGCATCCGTTCAGTCTGTAGATATGCGCTTGTCCAATTCTTCCTGAAGTAATGTTTGCTTCCAAGCAATGCCACTCATTTTTCAACAGTGCAAACCACATCATCACAAAACGGTGAAAAATCAGTGACAAAACCTACTGGACTGCTGGAACTAATTCAGAAGTGTTGGGCTCTGAGTTTCCTACATTTGCACCTCTTTGCCATTTCCCATTAATATTTCGTTAGCTTTCCGAATCCTACAATATTTTCTCCTTGGATGCTCAGAACTTAAGGCTCATTTTGGGCACCGTTTTTAGAAGTGAGATATGGAAAGATCTTCTGAAAAATCTCAAGCAACAGTAGGGGAGGGAATAGCAATCAACAGGCAGCACTTGTGTCAGATACAACAATCTGAAAATTACATTAAAAAGTATGACCAAGAATAATCTAAGTTTATTTGTAATTAATTTATCACCAATGCAATACTGAGGGAGTGTTCAGATGAGACATTAAACTGAGACCCTGTCTGCCCCTGAGGTGGATGTAAAAATTCTCATGGCACAGTTTGAAGAAGAACAAGGACATTCTCCTGGCGCCCTTGCCAATATTTATCTCTCAGCCAACATCACTAAAACAGAATGATCATTATCTCATTGTTATTTTTTGGATTTTTCTGTGGGCAAAATGGCTGCCACGTTTCCCTTCATTACAACAATGATTATACTTCAAAGTACTTTGGGACTTCCTGAAGTCATGAAAGGCTCTATAAAATGCAAGTTCTTGCTTTTCTTTATGGTATACTGAATTTATACATCAACAGAATAGTTATAGCCATCTCTTATTACTCGGTGTTGCTTCATTCTATTATCACTGTTACATTTCTTTATTATTGTGAGCCATTTTTTCCATTGATACCACAAACAATCTTTCAGGATTCAGCACAAAATATAATTAATTTTTTAGTTGAAGGAACCAGTCAAAATATCTTTAAAAGGAAATTATAAATTGAGAGCAGCATTGCTCAGAAAAGGCATTTTTGTAGCTTCAGATTGAATGGGCATACTAGCCAGCATACAGCTGACAAATTAACCATTGAGCAAAATCGGTTAGATGTGTAAGGCTTGCAGCAAAGGGTTGGAGAGGGGCTAGCAGGCATTCAAGATGATTATGACCTCCAGAAAGCCTATTGTCCAATCTGTGTACAGCAACAAGTGGAAGAAATTGATTGAAAAATGCAACTTGGTATTTTAATTTTGCCACACCTATTGTAATTATATTTCAGCAATACACTAAAGATTTTTTAAATAGTTAAATCATGGAGAAGCTGCATGAACAAAAGACCGTAATCAAACTGTAGATCTGATGCAAATTATTAAAATGTATAGATTTATGGGGAATTGGTTGGTTCAGTAGTTAAGCACATTGTCCCTTCGTGTCTTTTATAACTGGATTCAACCCAGATTGATGGGATGAAAGTTTCCTTTTGCTGCTGGCTGTAGTGGTCTTGTGTGAAATGAGTCTGGGGATTGCCAATGCAGTTCTATCTAGGCTGAGGCCTACAGCACAAAACTGACCTAATAAGATGGTCCATTCCCTAACTGGTGTCTCTCACCTTGATGACCACAAAATTCATTGAGCAAACAGCAACATTTAAGGTTTTAAATTGCTTTGACCTGAGCTAAATCTCTCATTTCCATTACAAAGCTGAAATCTGCAGTTCAGGTGAGTCTTGGCTCTCATCAGATTTTTGGTCATTTGCAGATGACATTAATTATCTTTGCAAGAAATCTGAGTCAAAAGCAATTAAATTCAAGGATAAAAATAAAATTGAATATCTAAAATAAAAACAGGAAATGCTCTGATGAGGCTTCACCTGAAACCTGTGGGGGTGGGGAGGAAAGAGAGGGGGAATTTACAGGATTTTTCCACACCATAATTTCAACAAAAAGCCATCGAAATCCCGCCAAAATGGAATAAATGCCATTTTTCTTGGGTTTCCATGGCTCTTCCACGGAAGTAATGGTGAATAAGCGGGATAACTTCCATGGACACTTACACCCTGTTTGAGATTTTTAAACATGGACTGCTTTGACATTTGATTTGGCTGCACACAGTCATTGCTTTAAAATGATAAATGAGTGCAGGGGTGTCTAAAATTTTGCTTTAGTGGACCACTTAGCTGTGCACCGTGGAGCCCTGGGGGCCACATAAACACATGCAATACAAAATTCATGGAACTTTATTGAAGACCACACCTGTAGTCTTATTACTCATTAACAACTTGCATTTGTAAAGTGCCTTTAATGTAGTAAAATGTCCCAAAGTTTTACGAGTGATTAATGACACCGAGTCAAATACAGCAAAATTAGGACAGATGACAAAAAGCTTGGTCAAAGATGTAGGTTATAAGAAGCATCCGGGAGGGCGCAGGCAGCGGAAAGAATGTGCGGCAAACCTGTCCCACGCTCCCTTACCCTCAACGGCTGTCTGTCCCACCTGTGGCAGGGACTGCAACTCTTATTGGACTATTCAGCCACCTAAGATTGGAAGCAAGTCTTCCTCGATTCCAAGGGACTGCCTATGATGATGACTTAAAGGAAGAGAGAGAGTTAGAGAGGCGGAGTGGTTTTAGGGAGAGAATTCCAGAGCTTGGGGCTCGGGCAGCTGAAGCTACGGCCGCCAATGCTGGAGTGAAGAAAATTGGATGTGCAAGAGGCCAGAATTGGAGGAGCACAGAGATCTCAGAGGGTTATAGTGCTGGAGGAGGTTGGAGATGGGGATAGGTGAGGCCATGGAGGGATTTGAAAACCAGGATAAAAATTTTCAAATCGAGGGGGTTTATAGACTACGAGCCCATGTAAGTCAGCGAGCACAGAGGTGATATGTGAGTGGGACTTGCTGCAAGTTAGAATACCGGCAGCAGAGTTTTGGATGAGCTCAAGTTTAGAGGGTGCAAGGTGGAAGCCTGGCCAGGAGAGCATTGCAATAATCTAGAGGTAACAAAGGCATGGGTGATGGTTTCAGCAGCAGATTAGCTGAGGCACAGGTGGAGACCGGCGATGTGGATATAGGCGGTCTTTGTGATGAAGAGGATATGGGGTCGGCATCTCCGCGCAGGCAAATATGACACCAAGGTTGTGAACCGTCTGGTTCAGACTCAGTGGCCAGAAAGAGCGATGGACTTGATTTTGTAGAAATTATGTTTCCACTTGTGGGGCACGATCAAAATTAGGGATCAATATAAGATAATCACTAATAATTCAGGAGAAACTTCTTTCCCCAGAGAATGTGGAACTCACTACTACAAGGAGTAGGTGAGGCAAATGGCAAAAATACTATTAAGAGAAAGCTAGATAAACACGAGAAAGGAAAAGAAGGTTATGTTCATAGCATTAGATAAAGAGAGTGGGAGGAGGCTCATGTGGAACAGTTGGGCTGAATGGCCTGTTTCTGTACTGTAAATTCTATAATAAAAGTACTAAAATTAAACAAAAGCACTCTTGTATTTTAAATCAAAATAAATAGAACTTCACCATTACTAATGTGAAGCACAATCTGGTTTTGAACTTTGACCACTCTGTCTATCAGAAATCATGTTGGAATGGCAGCTTTTGAGGAAGCATGGGATTTTTCACCCAATTCTTGTGTATGATGCTCAGATTCTGTCTGCTGACTAACTCGCAATGAATATGTATGTGCTCCCAAGTGATGTTAAACATGAGATTTCAGGCCCCTTGAAATTTTCTGCAGGTACCAATCTGTAACATTCCAGCAATGTTTAATGCTGCAGTCTGACTTGCGGATAGAGCTGTTTCAAAGTTCAATCAATTCTAATGACAAGGAATCATTGATGCTGTCGGGATCTGCTGCCAAAAATGTAGAAAATGGCGCAGTGATAATGAATTGTTCATTGATGCCTCAAACAAAATCATAATTGCTGACTCACATTGCAGCATCCATACATTCTCCAATGGCTGGTAGACCCCAGTTGCCACATTTGAATTTTGTCTCTGAATATTATCCATGCCTTTGTACGTCACTTCCAGACTCTACTATTCTAATGCCCTCCTGGCTGGCATCCCATCCTCCATCCTCTGTAACCTGCAACTCATCCAAAATTCTACTGCGCATATCCTGTCCCCCAAATTTAGAATTCTGATCCTTGTGTGTAAATTCCTTCATGGCTTTGCCTCGCCCTTTCTCTGTAGCCTACTCCAGCCCTATTTCTGTCACCCATACCCCAAATTAACTCTCCGTTATTACAACTCTAGCCTCTTGTGCTGCATCTCCACCCCCTCCACACCCCCACTCCTCCCCTCTTTGCCTCATCATTGGCAGTTGTATTTTCAGCTACCTAGGCCCCATGCTCTGGAATTCTCTCCCTAAACCCCTCCATCTTTTCGGTTCCCTTTCCTCCTTCAAGTCTCTCCTTTTATAACTCACCTCCTATGACCAAGCTTTTAGTCACTCCTCCTGATATCCTCTTCGTTGGCCTGACATCCATTTTCTTTTCTGATTACGCCTGTGTAAAGCGCCTTGGGTCATTTTCCTATGTTTTATATACATGCAAGTTGTTGTTGTATATTCCACTAGATTCACATCCACTTCATCAATGAATGGAAAAACTTGAGATCTTGAGATCGTCCTCGTCATAAATGAATTCTTACAATGTGTAATTGGATACACAGTTTACATATTCATTTTCTGCTTTGTTTTTGGCCACTGGGGCGTAACTGTTACATTTTATGATTGAGTGCCCAGCGTACAGCTTTGGATGATGGGCGCGTGGATCGGGAATCTGGCAATGGAGGCCCTCATGCCCGATTCACAATCACTACGATTATCTGCTCATTTTAAGCAGAAAATTGTGCAGGCCATGAAGTGAGCACAATGACTTATGTACCTGAATTCCCAATGCATGCAAAGTTGCTCACTGGATAATAAAATCAGAATATTTCTGCCCCCCCCGCCCCCCATAATCTGTTGCTGCTTCTGTAAATTTTTCTTCTTGTCTTTCAGCTTGCCTTCAGGTTTGACCTTTTTAATCAGTCATAGTTGGGTTTGTGCAGCATTTCATAGTGTTATGCAAAACTTGCCAATTTCATCACATCAACAGTAGATTTACAGATAAGTCATAATGGAAAGCCACCATAAAGCCTGATTTAAAATGAGGCGCTTATTGTCGATTTTGCAGTGTAACCTACTGACCACCTCTGCTAAATTAAAAATTAATTTAGTGTAATTAAATACAGGTACGCACAAAATAACTCCCCTATAGCTAAGTTACAGTTTTAAATTAAAAATTAATTTTGTGTAATTAAAAACACATAAGTTCCCCCAGCCAAGCTAACTTAGACTTAAATTAAAAATTAATTTTCTGTAATTTAAACCACCATCTGATACAATACATATGTTGTGGGAATTCAAGGCTGTCACTAAACTTTAGGCCCAATACTTCCATTAATGGAGGATATACCATAGAGGTGTCCAAGATATGGCTTCCTAACTTTCTGCTCATGCTGTCCACTTTTGTAATATTTTTTTACATTGCTGAATTTGATGTATCTGGTGGTTTGTAGACAAGTGTTCACAGTGCTGCTCCCTCATTGGTGAATCCACCAATGAGTTAACAGAACTGCGACAAACCTTTCTAATTTGCCAGATCTGCCAAATTCAAATAAATGAACCCAGCGCAAATGGAAGTGGAGCAGACTTCAGATGGATGAATCATTGGGGCTTAGCCTGTTGGATAACCAGAGCTTCACAGGCCAGATATCTCAGGCACATGGCCTAAGAGCCATAGTTTGTGCATCTCGGAGCCAGAAGATTCAGTGATGAAATATGGTTGACACTGCTTGCTTATAACTATACATAATACTTGTAAGGATTCTAAATTTAGTTATCAATTAGAGTTAGTGGCCTTGATTTGTCAAGTCTGCTGTAGAGAAAGCACAACATCGTATTATCCTAGATAAAGAATTGAATTCTACAATCCAGTACACAGTTAATTGCTTTGTCTAAAATGTAAGTGGGCTGCCGAAACTGAAAACCTCCAGGACTGAGGCCATTCCGGTTTTTGGGTATTTTCGGATTTCTGAGAAGAAAATCCAACGTCCCGAATCCGGCAACTTCGTGGATGAGTTTGGGTATTTCTGGATTTTGGAGCATTAAATCCAACATCCCGAATCCGGCAACCTCGAGGCCGGGCCGTGCTGGTTTGCGAATTTTTGGGGATTTATGTTTGAAAAAGGTATGTACAGCTTAAGTCCAGTTTACAGGAAATATTTCTGGATTCCGGACAATGACTCTTGCAACCTGCACAATGTCTGGTTTTCGGACAATTCCGGGTTTTAGAATTCCGGATTCGGGACGTTGTACCTGTACATCCAAATAACCTTGAGTTTGATTAAATTTAAGTATGATTAAATTAAACTTTAAATTTAATCTAATTAAATTTTCCATTTTCTAGGGCTTGGGTGGACAAGGTAGTATAAATAATAGTTCTAAAGCAAATTGAGGGAAGAGAGCAGAGTAATAGTCAGAAATTGTACTTTTGGCACTACGGGTAAATGGGAAAACTAAAAAATGTAAAGTAATTAAACCAGAGAGAGAGAAATGTGAGTAAAACATTCGAGCAGGAGGACCGGTTAGAGTGTGTGGCCCAAATAAGTGTTCGTTATACAAACACATGGCATATAAAGAACAAATTGATTTGCAGGCGCAAATTCAGCTTGGAGAGGATGACATGGTAGCCATTACGGAGACATGGCTGCAAGATGATCAGGCCTGGAAATAAGTAAAACAGGTTAAGGTCTACAACAAAGATGGGGAAAATGGCAGAGGGTGAGGAGTAGTCTTAGTGATTTAAGGATGAAATCTCGTCAATGATAAAGGATATAACGAGAGGTGATAAATATGGCGGTCATGAGGACTTTAAAACTAGTAAATGGAGGGGAGGGGGGGTTAGGAGGAGGCCTCAGGTTTGTAGTATAAATAATAGTTTTAAAAGAAACAAAAGGGAAGAAAGTAAAGTAATAGTCAGAAATTAGTGTGGCGGGTGAGACCCACTGTTGTTTTTAAACTGCCCACACGCCCTGGTTCTGCTGATCGTGCACGGTTATAATTGGCTCTTGTATCTTGCTCGTCTGAACCTGGGATGTTGGACAAGTTTTGTTTGTAGTGAGAATAAAGGAAAACATTCTATTTCAACTACATTGTCTTTTACATGATGCTGGGTTAAAACAGCTTATTTTGTTACAATTATTTGTTCCTATTTGTATACAAAGAACTGACTTTTCCACATTTAAAAAAAAAATCAGGAAAGAAAGGAATACCATTGCTGAGATGTCAGGAATCTGAGGATATGCCCAGCCTGGCTGGAAGGTGTTGCATCTGTCTGTCCTATCAAGAAAAAGACAAAGATCTGTATTTATATAGTGTTTTATTGCATCCCTTAGAAATGTCTCAACACTTCATATAAAATGAATTGATTTTTTTTTTTTAAGTGCACTGGCTTATTGCATGCAACCACAGCTGCCATTTTGCATAAAACAAAATTCCGCAAACGGAAATGAGATGAATGGCGCTGTACTTGGTGGTACAGTATGGGCTGAAGAAGGAATATTGGCTAACACATGAGGAGAACTCCCAGCTCTTCCTTGATTTGTGCAGTGGGATCATTTAATGTCCACCTCAACCATCAGAAAAGGCAGATGGGGCTTTAGTTTAATGTCTCATCCAAAGCGTGGCACCTTTGATAGCAAAGCAATCCCCTATTTCTGCACTGGAGTGTTGGCTTTGAGCTATTGCCTTCTGCCTCTTTTCCCCACCCCTGCAAATGAATAACTCTTGCTTCTACCTGATTATGTGGAAGAAATGAGTGTTGAAGAAAATGGCCAAAGTTCTTAATTTTTTTTTCTTAAACCGCATCCCCTTTTTCCAGACTAGTTCCTTGAGAAGTGCTTTTATAACAAGGGACCTCTGGAAAAGTTTTAATCTGCCTTTCCTCCCTGGTATTCAGAATCAGTGGCTATAGTGCAACGGCACAATAGATGCCAATCATCAGAATATTTATGAATATTGCTGTTTTTTTTTTTAAAAAGAGTACTTTTGCAGAAAAATGTTTGTTTTGTAAACCAGGATTTCTACAAACTGCAGATGGACCAATTTGTATATCTTTGTCCACAGTGATATTAATTAATTCAGCCATAAACAGAACAGGGCATGGATTTGTGAAAGGGAATTGTTTAACAAATTGGTTAGTTTTTTCAGGTTGCAACTGGCAGGGTAGATAAAAGGGAATCAGTGGATGTGGTGTATTTGGATTTTCAGAAAGCTTTCGATAAGATGCCACAGAAGAGGTTATTACATAAAATTAGGGCTCATGGGATTGGGGTAATGTATTAGCATGGATTGAGGATTGGTTAACGGGCAGAAAACAGTAGGAATAAACAGATCATTCTTTGGGTTGGCAGGCTACTAGTGGGGTACCACAAGGATCAGCTTTTTACAATCTATGTCAATGACTTCGAGGAGAGAACTGAATGTAATGTATCCAAGTTTGCTGATGACACAAAGCTAGGTGGGAAAGTAAGTTGTGAGAAAAAGGCTACAAAGGGATATAGACAGGTTAAGTGAATGGGCAAGAAAATAGCAGATGGCATATAATGTGAAGAAATGTGAAGTTATCCACTTTGGTAGGAAAAATAGAAAAGCAAAATATTTTTTAAATGGTGAGAGATTGGGAAATGTTGGTATTCACGGACTTGTGTATCCTTGTAAATGAATTACAAAGTTAACCTGCAGGTACAGCAAGCAATTAGGAAAGCAAAAGGTGTGATAAAGATTATAAAAAGGATTGGAGTATAAGAGGAAAGAAGTCTTACTACAATTATATAGGACCTTGGTGAGACCACATCTGGAGTACTGTGTACAGTCTTGGTCTCCTTACCTAAGGAAGGATATAATTGCCATAGAGAAAGTACAAATGAAGGTTCACCAGACTGATTCCTGCGATGGGGGCATTGTTCTATGTAGAGAGATTGAGGAGATTAGGCTCATATTCCCTAGAATTGAGAGGTTGTGAGGATGTTTCCCCTAGTTGGGGAGTCTAGAACTAGGGGTCACAGTCTCCGAATATGGAGTCAGCCATTTAGGACTGATGAGAAATTTCTTCACTTAAATGGTTGTGAACCTTTAGAATTCTCTATCCCAGCGGGTTGTGGATACTCAGTCATTGAATATATTCAAGGCTGTGATTGATAGATTTTTGGATATTAAGGGAATAGAGGGAGAGGATAAATCTTCATTTTGGAAAGACATGGATTAATCAAGGACAGTCAGCATGGATTTGTCAAGAGAAGGTCATGTCTGACTAACTTGATATTTTTCGAGGAGGTAACCAGGAGGGTTGATGAGGGCAGTGCATATGATGTAGTGTATATGGATTATAGCAAACCTTTTGATAAGGTCCCACATGGCAGACTGGTCACGAAAGTAATCACCCATGGGATCCAGGATAAATGGCAGTTGGGTCCAAAATTGGCTTGGAGGCAGGAAACAAAGGGTAATAGTTGCTGGGTGTTTTTGTGACTGGAAGGCTGTATCTAATGGGGTTCCACAGGGCTCAGTGCTGGGTTCCTTGCTTTTTGTAGCATATATAAATGGCTTGAACTTAAATGTTTGGGGTATGAACATGAAGTTTGCAGATGAAGAAGAAAGCTGTGGACTGCAGGAAGATATCAATGTACTGGTCAGGTGGGCAGAACAGTGACAAATGGAATTCAATCCGGATAAGTGTGAGGTAATGCATTTGGGGAGATCTAACAAGGCAAGGGAATGCACATTAAATGGTATGACACTGAAAAGTGTAGAGGAACAAAGGGATCTTGCAGTGTAGGTCCACAGATCCCTGAAATTGGCAGGCCAGGTAGATAAGGTGGTTAAGAAGGCATATGGAATACTTGCCTTTATAAGTCAAGGCATGGAATACAAGGAGGTTATGCTCGAACTGTATAAAACACTGGTTAAACACTAGGTTTAGAGGAGATATGAGGGTTGGTGGGGGTCTGGAACTCACTGCCTAAAAGAGTGGTAGAGACAGGAACTCTCACCACATTTAAAAGATACTTGGATGTGCAGTTAAAGTGCTGTAATATACAGGGCTACAGACCAAGAGCTGGAAAGTGGGATTAGGCTAGATTGCTCTTGGTAGGCCAGCTTGGACACGATTGGCTGAAATGGCCTCCTTCCATGCTGTAAATTTCTATGATTCTATATGGGATAGTGCGGAAAGTTGAAGTTGAGGTAGAAGATCAGCCATGATATTGAATGGTGGTTCAGTTCAAAGGGCCTACTCCTGCTCTTATTTTTTATGTTCATGTGTAAAACAGCAAGCAAAATAACATTTGTTCGACAGGAAAGTAATTGAATTCTAAAAGTGCCCTGCTGCCTTAATTGAAATTTGGCAGAAAGTTAACTACATTCAGCGTGCTGAGCATTCAGAAAAAATCAGCTGACCTGTGAACATCTTTAAAGTGGGTCAGGATTTTGTACTTGAAGGGTTATGCTTGGATCAGGAATCTTAATTGGAGGTGGGTCGGTATATTGGAATTCTATGCTTGAATTAGAATTACATATTTGTTCAGCTACTTATTTATCTAGAGTTAGCCGTATTCAAAAGGTGCTGTAAAACAATAACATAAAATCGGATAGAACACCATTTTTGCCGTCAAATACAGAGACAGAAATTGCATCATCATAACACTGACATGAATGCAATTATAAATTTGGTCCAAAGGAGTGAGATGCAGAATTGTTTTTTCAAAACAGAGAAAATAGAAAACATAATCCTGTGGAAATAATGGAGCCCTTTTTAACTTGTGAAATCAGTGTTAATAGGGTGATCACTGCCTGAAAATGGGGTCAGTAGCCTTGCTGCCCCATTACTGCAGTCGTGCTAGCTGCCACAGGGGCCTACTGCTGGGTGGAAGAAGGGCCCGCCTGCTTTAGGCCTCTAATATTCAAATTGCCCTGCATCGTACCCCGATTGCCAACTTGAGTCATAACTGGTCGGAGTGTATGAGATGTACTCTTCGACCAGATCTATTAACAATATTGCCAAAGAAGTTTTAAAATTATTTTGCAGGGCAGGATCACACACACATAATCTGGACACCCTCCTCCCTCCACAATTGTGAATCTCTCTCTCGACCTCTTCTTAGGCAGTTCCCCGGAGTCGAGGATGACTTGCTTCCACACTAATGAGTTCAAGGTGACTAATGAGTCCAATGCAGGATCTACAGACTCTGTCACAGGTGGGGTGGGTGGGTGGGGTGCTTGATTTGTCTCATACTCCTTTCGCTGTTTGTACTTGGCTTCTGCGTGCTCCCGACTAAGAAACTCCGTGTTCGGCGCCTTCTCGAATGCTTCTCCTCCACTTTGAGCTGTCTTGGGCCAGGGATTCTCGAGAGTCAATGGGGATGTTGCATTTTTTCGAGGAGGCTTAGAGGGCATCCTTGAAGCGTTTTCTTTGCCCTCTTTGCTGTGTCGGAGCTTGGAGTAGAGCGCTTGTTTCGGGAGTCTTGTATCGGGCATGCGGACAATGTGGCCCGTCCATTGAAGCCGATTGAGCGTGATCAATGCCTCGATGCTGGGGATGTTGGCCTGAGCGAGAACGCTGACGTTGGTACATCTATCCTGCCAATGCATTTGCAGGATTTTGTGGAGGCATTGTTGGTGGTACTTCTCCAGTGCTTTGAGGTGCCTGTTGTACGTTGTCCATGTCTCTGAAGCATAAAGGAGGGTTGGTATCACTGCTGCTCTGTAGACCATGAGCTTGGTGCCAGGTTTGAGGTCCTGGTCTTCAAACACTCTCTTCCTCAGACGATCGAAGGCTGCGCTGGCACACTGAAGGCGGTGTTGGATTTCATCATCGATATCTGCCCTACCTTGCTGCTGGCCGGGCAGCCTGGATTCAGCGAGCCAGGACATCTGCTTGGGTGTGAGGCTGGAGCACTTTGCTAGTCAGCCATCCAGATTTTAAAATCTATCTAAGAGGTAGAACTTTCAATTTTGTGGGTGTTAGCAGATTGTCTGCAAGTTTTACACCTCCACAGCAGTTGAAAGTTCTGCCAGTGTTAAATTTTTAAAAATTCTGGACTGTTATTTTGGCGTGGGTCCAGTCCTGAATGGATTGATCACTTCCCCTCACAAGCTGCTGTCATTTCTACAATTGCTGACTAGGAGCTGCTTGAGAAAGACCGAGAAAGCTTGGGCCTCTGACTTTTCATCTCTCCCTTTAGAGAATGCCTAGTTTCAACTTGTCCACTCACCATACGGAGAATCCCACTTGCTGTCATTCTGCAGCAGTTTGTCGGAGCTCTAATATGTTCAGATTTTTGCTGCTCTGAGTAAGGCTTTTAAATGGGGGACGCACAATTTTAGAAAAAAAAATGAACGAAACAAATTTCTCTCCTTTTGCACAACTCCTAAATGTTTAGAATTTCAGCAGCACCATATGATTTTATGATGGTGAAGCTTTCAAAGGCTGCTGACATTCCCTCTAATAATCAGAGGCTGCTCTCCGTGTACTTGAATCGTCCACTTTGAAACTGATTCTGTTGTACAGATGAAATGAATGTATGCTGAGACTAGGGAGGAGAGTTTGAGATCACTCACCTAGTGGTAACAGGCTGGTACTACTCTAAATGTGGTGGGTAATGACTGCGCCCCCTGGGCTATCCCTCACTCATCACGAGACTGACCATGGTTCAATATAGAAGGGCATGACAGCAGCAGCGCTAAACATACCTTTAGAATGAGGTAACAACTCTAGGCTACTTGTATGCTAAACACTAAAAGTAGTTGGTTATATAAATGTGGTGGTGTACAATTCAGCTGCTGCTGCTGATAGCCCACAGCACCTCATGGAGCCCAGATTTGGGCTGCTAGCATTCTTAGCCTGCCCCACTTGTCATGTTGGTAGTGCCATACTACATGATAGAGAATGTTCTCACTGTAAAGATAGAAGTGACGGGTAGTTTGGTACAAGTAGATTATTCCCTGTGTTGGTTCCTTTACTACCTGACACAAGTCCAGTCTGACAACTATGTCCTTCAGGAATCAGCCAGCTTGATCAGTTCTGATATTACAAATCTGGTCTCTGTCATGGACATTGAAGTCTTCTCCTCCTATCCCCGCACACCCCTCCCTCACCCCCAACCGGAGTGCATTCTGTGCCTTTGTTTCCCTCATACCTTCCTCCAAGTGGTGTTCAACATGGAGGAGTGCTGATTTATCAGTTATTGGCTTTGGGAGGCAATAGGTGATAATCAGCAGGTGGTTTTCTTAACCTTGTTTAACCTGAAACAAAAGGTCCGGAGTCAACGTTAAGGACTCCCATAGTCACACCCACCCAATTGCATAACACTGTGCCCTCACCTCACCAGGGATGATGGAGGAGTCTCGTATTTTGACTGCTAGCTGTGCTCTCAAAGTTGTATCTCTTAGGCTATTACTTGACTAGTCTGTGGGACAGTTCGCCCAACATGGGCATCAACCCCCAGATATTAGTGAGGAGGGCTTTGCAGGGGTGACTGTGCTGTGTGTGCTCGAGTCTTGTCCGAATCACATGCCTGGGTCACTGCCAATGGGTTGATCTGATATTGTGTGTGTGTTATAGATGGATGCTACTGGTAATCAAATTCTACTGTTGAAAAAGCTTTGCAATATTGTAGTATCTATCAAGAATGCTTTGTAACTTCAGATTCTAAATTACTGTCAGCATTTGCCTTTCACCTTCATGATATCTCTACAATCCTTGATGCATCTAATACATAATAAAAAGGGGAAAAAACACAAACGTTTAAGAAAAATACATTGCATCATGTAAACAAATGTCATGAGACATGGCTAGCAGGGAGTTTTAAACTATTTTTTAATTGTTTTGAGCGTTGCTCTTGTAGTTGACATTATTGGTGCCACTGTACTGAATTACAGCCATAAAATTCTCTGCCAGATATGTATTATAGATGAGAGGAAAAGGAGATTTTATATTTAGGAAAAGAGATAAAGCCATTAAGCCCTATAAGCCCATATTTTTGATTGATCTTAAACCCACCATATCACCTGATTCTTTAGTCCCTTTCTCTCAAGTTTCTCATGAGCACCCTTGTGCTGTCCAGTTCAGTGGCTTTCCTAATCATTTATATTAGTGTTGACCTTTTTTTTAATAAAAAGGCTTCATCCTGCTTCCAATCTTGCTGTACAATCCTAACTTTTAACGTGAATCTTCTGGTATGGAATGCATTCACCACAATGAACAATTTGTGTGGACCAGGGCCCTAGTGAGTAAAGGTACCATTTAATGTAAATTTGAATCAAATAAACCAGAAGGTCCCAGTTCTAATTCCTTGATTGTGCTGTTAGCTGATCATAGCTGGCCCTGGCCTCAGTTGAGGTACTATATTAGAAGTAGTGCTCCTGATAGCTTTGCAAAACCCATGCTGGAAAGTAAGTGAGACATCCTTATTACACAGTATAAATGCACACGAGGCCCATGCTTGAGAGAAGGTCAGTCTGTGACCTGTCCTTTATTCCTTAGCACTCAAGTGATGAAGGTGGGTGGAGCTTCCCCTTTTATACCTGAAGGTCCAGGTTAGGAGTGTCTCCCACCTAGTGGTCAGTGTTCTCACGGTGTACAACTTAGGTCAGTTTATACATGGGTTACAATGCTGGTTGAATAAATGACATCACCTCCCCCCCAAAGTCTTATTGGGATCACAGGTTGAGTCTCTCTGGTGGTTTACGCTTCCTTGTAGAGCGCCTGAGTTGGGGCTCCGGTTGTTGGGCGCTGGCCTGAGTGTCTGCTGTTTGGGGTGCCTCAGGCCTGTCCGGACTGCCCACAGTGACTGGGCTCTCCTCCCTTTGGTTACGGTGTTCGGTCACCTGTGGTGGAGTGAACTCTATATCGTGTTCTTCCTCTGCTTCTTCTATGGGGTTGCTGAACCTCCTTTTTGTTTGATCCATATGTTTGCGGCAGATTTGTCCATTGGTAAGTTTAACTACCAGAATCCTATTTCCCTCTTTGGCAACCACAGTGCCTGCGAGCCATTTGGGCCCTGCAGCGTAGTTGAGGACAACAACAGGATCATTTACATCAATACATCGCGCCCTCGCATTCCTGTCATGGTAGTGATATTGTGACTGTCGCATGCTCTCAACAATTTCTTTCATGGTGGGGTGTATAAGGGATAATCGGGTTTTGAGCGTCCTTTTCATTAGTAGCTCTGCGGGTGGAACCCCTGTGAGCGAGTGTGATCGGGATCTATAGGCCAACAGGAGGCGTGATAAGCGGGTTTGTAGGGAACCCCCTTGGAATCTGAGCATCCCCTGTTTGATTATCTGCACTGCTCGTTCTGCCTGGCCGTTTGAGGCCGGCTTGAACGGTGCCGTTCTAACATAGTTAATTCCATTGCCTGCCATGAAGTCCTGGAATTCAGTGCTTGTGGCCATTGTCGCTGACCAAGATGTCCGGTAGACCATGGGCGGCGAACATTGCCCGTAGACTTTCTACTGTGGCAGAGGATGTGCTTGAATTTAAAATGTCACACTCGATCCATTTGGAGTAGGCGTCTACTACAACCAAAAACATTTTCCCCATGAAAGGACCTGCGTAGTCCACATGGATGCGTGACCAAGGCTTGGCGGGCCATGGCCAGGGGCTAAGGGGGGCTTCCCTGGGCACATGGCCCAGCTGGGCACACGTGTCGTACCTGCGAACACAAAGTTCCAGATTTGCGTCGATCCCTGGCCACCAAACGTGTGACCTGGCAATTGCCTTCATCGTGACAATGCCCGGGTGCCCATTGTGGAGTTCTCTGATGAACACCTCTCTGCCCATCTGGGGCATGACTACGCGGTTTCCCCACAGTAGGCAATCGGCCTGAATCGAGAATTCATCCTTGCGCCTGTGAAATGGTTTAAATTTCTCAGGGCATGCCCTGTACGTGGCTGCCCAGTCCCCATTCAGGACACATTTCTTGACTAGAGACAATAACGGGTCTCTATTTGTCCAGACTTTAATCTGACGGGCTGTCACGGGTGAGCCTTCGCTTCCGAAAGCTTCAACAGCCATGACCATCTCAGCACCATGCTCGGTAGCCCCCTCAGTGGTGGCTAGTGGGAGTCTGCTGAGTGCATCGGTGCAGTTTTCGGTGCCCGGTCTGTGCCGAATTGTGTAGTCATAGGCAGCTAACGTGAGTGCCCAACTCTGTATGCGGGCCGATGCGTTTGCATTTATGGCCTTGTTGTCAGCCAAAAGGGACGTTAGGGGTTTGTGATCTGTCTCCAGCTCAAATTTCCTGCCAAACAGGTACTGGTGCATTTTCTTTACCGCATATACACATGCGAGCGCCTCCTTTTCTACCATCCTGTAGCCCCTTTCTGCCTGGGACAGACTCCTGGAGGCATAAGCTACCGGCTGTTACTGACCCTTGGCATTGACCTGCTGCAACACACACCCGACACCATAGGACAACGCATCGCACGTTAACACAAGTTTTTTACATGGGTCATATAGCGTTAACAGATTGTTGGAACATAACAAATTGTGTGCTCTATTAAAAGCCCTTTCCTGGCTGTCCCCCCAGACCCATTCGCGACCTTTGCGTAGGAGCACGTGTAGCGGCTCTAGCAGCGTGCTCAATTTGGGAAGAAAGTTACCAAAATAGTTCGGGAGCCCCAGGAACGAACGCAGCTCCGTCGTGTTATGGGGTCTGGGTGCTCTCTGGATCACTTCCGTCTTGGATGCAGTAGGTCTGATCCCGTCTGCTGCTACCCTCATCCCCAGGAATTCTACCTCTGGAGCTAGGAAGACGCACTTCGCCTTTTTCAGTCGCAGACCTACCCGGTCCAGTCTGCATAGCACCTCCTCCAGGTTGTGGAGGTGTTCTTCAGTATCGTAACCCGTAATGAGGATGTCGTCCTGAAAAACCACCATCCCTGGAATCGACTTGAGGAGGCTTTCCATATTTTGTTGGAAGATCGCGGCGGCCGAGCGAATCCCGAACGGACATCTGTTGTACTCAAACAACCCCTTGTGTGTCGTGATGGTGGTCAGCTTCTTCGACTCACTCGCCAACTCCTGGGTCATGTAAGCTGAGGTCAGGTCCAATTTTGAAAAAAGTTTGCCACCGGATAGCGTCCCAAAGAGGTCCTCCCTCTCGGGTACTGGTCTTGGAGTGACACCCGATTGATGGTGGCCTTGTAATCGCCACATATCCTGACCAACCCATCCGCCTTGAGCACCGGCACAATCGGGCTCGCCCAGTCACTGAATTCAACTGGCGAGATGATGCCTTCCCTCAGCAGGCGGTCCAATTCGCCTTCTATCTTTTCCCGCATCACGTACGGCACCGCTCTGGCCTTGTGGTGTACTGGTCTGGCGTCTGGGTTTATGTGAATCACTACCTTGGCCCCCATGAAAGTGCCAATGCCGGGTTGAAATAATGAGTCAAATTTGTCCAGGATCTGTGAGCATGATACTTGCTCCACAGAGGAAATTGCATTGACATCGCCCCATTTCCAGTTCATGACAGCAAGCCAACTCCTCCCCAGTAGTGCGGGACCCAATCCAGAGTGGCAACCTGTTCTCCGAATCTTTGTGGGTCACGACTACCGTGGCGCTGCCTAGCACCGGAATGATCTGCTTCTTGTATGTCCGTACTTCAATCGGCGATAATTTTGGCCTCCTGGCCTTGGATGCCCACAACTTTTCGAACTGTTTGATACCCATCAGGGACTGGCTGGCACCCGTGTCTAACTGCATTGATACTGGGATGCCATTGAGGAGCACTTTCATCATTATCGGTGGCGTCCTGGTGTATGAACTGTATACGTGCTCCACATGAACACGCTGAACTTCAGCTTCCAGCCATTTCCCCTAGTGTCCATTTCTGCAATTTCTGCAGGTATTTTGCTCATCTCTGCAAACTCCGGCTGAATGTATGCCTCCACGCC
This sequence comes from Pristiophorus japonicus, assembly GCF_044704955.1. Taxonomy (NCBI): domain Eukaryota; kingdom Metazoa; phylum Chordata; class Chondrichthyes; family Pristiophoridae; genus Pristiophorus; species Pristiophorus japonicus. Next base: position 70,364,561 of record NC_091977.1, on the reverse strand, counting down.
TCCAGCGTGAGTTGCGGTTTGAAACAAAAGGTCCCTTGCCAGTCGATCGTCCCTGACTGCCCCTGTTATTGTCCTTGAGTGCACCATTAACAGGTGTTGATGGCCCCATTACTGGCCGCATTGTCCCTTGCAATGGCGTGAATCGCTGTTCAGCTTGCCATTGTCTCTGTCGAACTCCCTCTCTGGGTTCGACTACATGTTGGGGCATGCCTGACTGCCCTTGTCTGCCTGGAGAACTCTGTGCTGCTTTAACAATGTTGAATCTCTGTCCCAACCATTCCTTAACACAGTACCTCTCGTCTGTTCTGCTAGTGGCCATGCTCGCGTAGTTTAAATCCCAGTTTCTTGTCGCCATTGATACGTCCTTATTACACAGTATAAATGCACACGAGGCCCATGCTTGAGAGAAGGTCAGTCTGTGACCTGTCCTTTATTCCTTAGCACTCAAGTGATGAAGGTGGGTGGAGCTTCCCCTTTTATACCTGAAGGTCCAGGTTAGGAGTGTCTCCCACCTAGTGGTCAGTGTTCTCACGGTGTACAACTTAGGTCAGTTTATACATGGGTTACAATGCTGGTTAAATACATGACAGTAAGTATATGTGGATGTTGGGTGAGGTCATCCATGATTAAATTGCCTTTTGATGTTCGCTGTCTAGATTTGTACATGAAAATGACCATCTGGGACGATACTGCAATGATGCCAGTGTAGCTATATCTCCAGCAAGAAATCAATGCCTACAAGAGGAGAAAATTTAGTACAAAAAGGGTTCAATTTTTGCCTTCAAGGATAAAGCAGCTCTAATTTGTTTTGCTCGGTTTTAAGATTCACCTGACTCTGAGTGAAAACTCAATTCTCTGGTCTAAGCTCGCTTGTGTAATTATTCACAATTTGAGCAGCTGCAGATTACGATGGGCCTAGGGATGACATCAATCATAGGAGAGAACAATTGCACACAAGTCAAATTTAAAATGATGGGAACAATTAAGGTGGAGTATGGGAGGTGGGGGCAGGAGTGAAGCAAAAATTCAACATGCTTCTCCAACCATCAGCAGTCTTTACATGGGCTGAAAGGACAAGATTAAGAAGTGGCAGGCCAAGATGAAGGGAAAGGGTGCAGGCACAAGTCTGCAGACAAGTAACTTTGCAATCCAGCACCCGGTCCCCTCTTTGATGGCTTGCTGACATCAAGACGATGGTGCATGAGATGTGCACCATTCCGCAGCACCATTCCATAGGTCAACACTGCAACTGCTTGCAAGAAGGTGCAGCTAAGTTTCGGGTAACAACTGACCGCCACAGTCCATGTGCATGTACAAATCTCTCTCTCGTGCACAATAGCCACATATGACACAGCTCTGCCTTTGCCGCTCTGCTGATTCTGACCATCAGAACGTGGGTTCCCACAGATTGTCTCGGGTAGGTTTACCAAGGCTGCAGCCAGAATGGCTCTACCTGCCAAGATACCATCCACCAAACAGGAAACGCTTACCTTTGATCACCCTGGCATGCCTCCTGCCGTGCAGTATCTTGTAGAACATAACCTGCTGTGATTGAGGTGCTCCTTCCTGCAGAAGGGTTAGTTTCACAGGTCATATTGATGCCACTCCGTCAACAACCTCTCTGTCAATGCAAAGTATAGGACCTCTCATTGCGGATGGAGGGATGTAGGTGCTGACAGGAGGGCACTGAGTCATCATAGGCAGTCCCTCAAAGCGAGGATGATCTGCTTCCATGCCAAAAAGGGATGAGTTCATAGGTGTTTCAATGAAGGACCTAATATTCCAGATCCCGAACTACATTTTGGAGAGTGGAAGATGCCAGTGCATGCATTTTTTTAACGTGTGGTGGCCGTTGCACACCAGTCACCAAATGGGCTTGACAGAGCTAGGTATTGGTCCAGTGGCAAGGATTACCCAAGACAACTGGACACCAGTTCTGCTGCATGGACCTAGCGCGCACACATATAGCAGTATGGGCTGGCTCGTGCTGCCCCTAGGCCCTCGCCGCTTCTGGGCCCCAGACTCACGCCTCTCCTGGGCCCCGGTCACTTCTGTCTACAAACTCTTGGCTCCTTCGCCCCTCCTGCTGTGCCTGCCCGCACTGCAGTCAGCGACCTGACTTCGCACCCATCGCCCTCCTGCAACAGCATGCGCTGCTCCCTGCAGTGGTATGCCCCTGCATGCTGCTCCCTGCAATGGCCCCAGCCTGCTGATGGTTTTGCAGGCCGGGACCGTGCTGATTTCCGGGCCGGGCCGCTGCACACTTCTCCCTCCAGGGCACTGAGTACCTGTCTGGCATCCCCCTGAAATTATTCCTCTTACTCTGAGCCTGTCAGATGGGAGAATCCCTTTTAACAAACCATATGTCAGTAAAGAGAACCAGGGCTAGTAAAGGGAACCAGGGCCAAAAAAAAATGACAACTGGCATGAAAGCTTAAGTGCCAGCAGTAATTTTTTTTTTAACGTTACAAGAAGGGCTTTTAAAATGCATAACTGCTTGTCTGCAAAATGTTCAGGTTTTTCTTACCCCTACAAGTCACACACAGCCTCCTTTCCCCCAGGTATCCATGGGCGAGTTGCGAACTCTTGTGCCTGGCACAACTTTGTGCCGGAAAGTGGTTTCCGCCCCTTTCCCCATCCCTTTTAAGATATACAAATGAAGCTTCTGTGTGTTTCAAATGGAAGTTCTATGCTCGAACTTCTTCCCCAGAAACTGGCGCAAAGTAGGTGGGACCAAATCTCATTTGATTTTCCAGCCGCTGCTGCCCCATTTTAGAAAAAAACTTGCATTTATATAGCGCCTTTCACGCCCAGCATATGTCACCATGCGCTTTACAGCCAATGAAGTACATCTTGAAGTGCAGTCTCTGTTGTAATATAGGAAATGTGGCAGTCAATTTGCGCACCGCAAACTCCCCACAAACAGCAATGTAATAATGACCAGATAATCTGTTTTAGTGATGTTGATTGAGGGATAAATATTGGCCAGGACACTAGGGATAACTCCCCAGTTTTTCTTCAAAATAGTGCCATGGGATCTTGTACGTCTACCTGGGAGAATAGACGGGGCCTTGGTTTAACGTCTCAGCCTAGAGTTTTGTGCTCAAGACTCTAGAGTGGGACTTGAACCTATAACCTTCTAAATGAGAGGTGAGGGTGCTACCAACTGAGCCATTGGTTGACATAAATGGGGCAGTAAAGAAACCAAAATCCCTAGTGCATGTGTAGATATAACATAATTTTATACAATATACACTTGAGCGTAGATTTTAAGGAATAGGTGCAATTTACACCCAAATAATTAAAACCAGGTTTTGCATGAACCTTATTTGCACCCAATTTTCCAAGGTCAGCCCATTAGGGTAGGTCCAAGTGCCGATTTAGATGAGTGCAAGGAGCAGCTAACTCCTTGTAACTGAAATTTATAATATGCCACTAAAATTTTGAAAGCTTTAAGAACATAGGAACAGGAGTAGGTTCCACCATTCAGTTAGATCATGGCTGATCTGCACCTCATCTCCATTTTTCCATCTTTGCTTCATAGCCCTTGTAACCCTTACCTACCATGTCTCTCCATCTCAATCTTGAAAGCTCCAATTGCCCCAGCATTCACAGACGTTTGGAGAACAGAGTTTCCAATTTCTACTAACCGTTGTGTGAAAAAGTTCTTCCTTATTTCGCTCCTGAATGGCCTACCTCTAATGTTAAGATCATGTTATATCATTAAGATTATTCTGGATTCCCCACCAGAGGAAATTGTTTCTCTCATCATTTTAAACACCTTGATCAGATCATCCCTCGATTTTCTATATGCTAGGGAATACAAGCCAAATTTATACAACCTGTCCTCATAATTTAACCCTTTTAGCCTCGGTGGTATTCTGATGAATCTACGTTGCACCCCTTCCAAGATCAATATATCCTTACTGAGGTTTGGTGCCCAAAACTGTGTGCAGTACTCCAGATGGGGCCTGACCAAGGCTGAATACAAATGAAACATAACTTCATCCACTTTGTATTCCTTTGGAAAAGCTCAGAAGGCATTTCAACCCATTGGCAGCCTTTTCTAAGTCTGAAGGAGAGGGGACTAAGAAGTGAATAATGAAGGAAAAGGAATCATGGGTGCAGGTGTAAGTCGGTAGACAAGTGCCAGAGCAGCCGAGTATCTGATCCCTAGCTGTTCAAGTTGAGGTAATCTTGCTTGTGAGGAGGTTGGCTCTCTGCGTCACACTACAGATTCATCCCCATAGGTCAGCACTGCAAGCATGTCTGCAGGGAGGTGGAATCAAGTTTCAGCTTATTATTGCTACTGGATATGGCAGCCCTATTCTTGATGACTTGCATTGGGTGGCTCAGCTCTGCATCTGATTTGCTGATCACCTGTGAAGTCAGTTGCCATGAGCGTTGCCAGGTATGTGTGCTAGGGCCTACCAGTATCTTAGCATCTTGACAGTTTGGCCAATCCACCAATGCTAGCACATGATCACCCTTTCATGCAGTCAGAAAACCCTTGCATTTATATAGCGCCTTTCACAACCACTGGACGTCCCAAAGCACTGGCACCTGTGTAATCACTGTTGTAATGTCGGAAATGCAGCAGCAAATTTGTGCAAACACCAATGTGATAATGACCAGATAATCTTTTTTAGTGATGTTGATTGAGTGATAAATATTAGCTAGGACACGGGGGATAATTCCCCTGCCCTTCTTTGAAATAGTGCAACACGATCTTTTACTTCCACCTGACAGGGCAGATGGAGCCTTGGTTTAAAATCTCATCAGAAAGATGCACTTCCGACTGTACAGCACTCCCTCAGTACTACACTGGAGTGTCAACCTAGACTTTTGTGCTCAAGTTTCTGGAGTGGGACTTGAACCCAGAACCTTCTGCCTCGGAGGTGAAGTGCTACCAACTGAGCCATGGCTGACACACAACTGACAATAGTGGTATTGTGATTGAGGTGCTTCCGAGGAATCTTACAACATTACAGTTAACTCAGCATTCACACATCTTAGTGGTGTCAGTGGGTCTGCTGTCCTAGCTTTTGGAATAAAAGCCTCCACCTGCATCTGCCAAAGTGAGGTATGTGCACTTCTGCGCTGAGATGCAGGTTTCCAGGTGCCAGCAGCTGGGTACAAGGCACCTCCCGTGAAGTCCGATCTGCCTGGTATCCCTCAATTAATCCTCCTCTTCCAAAAAACCTCAAATAAGGGATTCCCAATGAGAAACCCATTAGCTACAGCAATGATCTTGGAATTCTAAAAAAAAACTTGATACAAAAACTTATGAGAGCTTATGTGCCAGCAGGAAAAGAAAACACGAAAATGGACAACAAATGGTTGAAATATACTTAAACCCCAACATTACAGTGTTCGTTAAATTAACTTCCATACACTTATCACTGCCTAATTCTGAGACAGGTTAGGGTAGTTTGTTACAAATGTGTTGTACTCAGAGGTCCTGATTTAAGGTTGAGGATAATGGGGATAATGCTATGCTTGTGTGTTGTGCAGTTAACTGCCTCATCTCTCTGGCTGACTAGCTAGTTGTTTAGACAAATGTTTTCTGGCTCTTGACTGGGTCATCGTCTGCAATTGGTTGATGCTTTGGTGGGACACAAAATAGACAGTAATGGATCAGCACCAATTACACACACAGCTTGGTTTACCTTACCATTGATGTCAATGGAAAGGAAAGTCGGGTGGAGTGTATAATAGTGGCTGATTTACTTCCACCTGTTTCGCACACCTGCCGAAGTTGAATTTCACTCCCTAAATGTCTTCTACAGCCTGCTGTATGGTAAGACCCTTCAGTAGGACAATGGTGTGTACATTACCTTGCCCAGACCATTCTTTAAGGATACTGATGGTGTGCCTGATCAAGACTCTGGTAGCAATGTGAATGTCCTCATTATATTGCTACCCCCCCACCCCCCTCAGCAGCTAATCTCTGTGGCTCTTTAAATAATGGTTGATTGCAGTAAATTGATGAACTGCATGGATAGCAGACATTACTGTGCATGATATGCTACCTGTGGTTCTGGACTAGCTGTGCTTTGATGAAGTGGAATCTCTTTGTTTTTAAATGAAGTAGTATTGGCAATGCTCTGCACTGTCAGGAATCTAGCCAGTTATCTCTTGTTTTAATGTCTATTTTCCATGGTAGGTTGATGAATTGAGTAACCCAAGCAAGCCATGCATCTGTCATCTCCATAATGCAACTGTGCACGTTAGGAGAGATAGCTGTTGGCTCTTGCAGTTGCTTTGAATGACCCACATTGCAGTCACCTTGACTGAGACTGACTGAACTGTCTGTTGATGAAATGATTAACCGATCTGACTGCAGAAATGTGCAAGCTTCGGCAACAGCCTCCTTGGGAAATCACCGGCTCTGCAATCGGATTTCTTCTGACTATATCCAGTATGAAAATCTGGGGCATTGTAAGGATAGGCCCTCATTGATCTCCTCAGTTGCAAACACACCTGTCTGACAACCTGTGAACCACCTCCGCTTCTACAACCAGCAAATGCAGTAAGATGCCGAGAAAGATACCCATAGCTCCTCTCTCAAGTACATTTTAACCCGACCTGGCCGCAGAAACCGGGTGTTTGGGCAGTTTGAAAACAGGTTATTTACTCGCTCAGATCCTGACTGTTTGAATTAACCTGCAGGGCTTTTCAGGTGGATGAGCCTGACTAAAGCATGTGGGAGCCTCATTAGTTAATGAAAATCGGGGTCCTATTCGGTCAATAGGACCTGGTTGCAGTTTTAACACGGGCCTGAATAAGGCCGTGAGTCAGAAGCAAATTGCAGCTGGTCTGAACACAGACCAGACCCTTCATGTAAGTCTAAATCTTTCCTTTTGTTGGGTTAGGAGAAGCAGGAGTAGTAGGGAAAATGGTAGGATCTATTATTAAGGACATGCAACAGGGCACTTGGATAATAAAAGGCTTGGGCAAAGTCAACATGGATTTATGAAAGGGAAATTAAATCTGTTCGAGTTTTTTGAGGTTGTAACTAGCAGAATAGATGAGTGGGAACGAGTGGATGTGGTGTATTTGGATTTTCAGAAGGCATTCTATGAGGTGCCACACAAGAGGTTAGAATGAATCTTGGGCACCAAGTTTCCACATGATTTGCTCCTGATTTTTAGGAACAACTGGTATAGAACGGAGCATCTTAGAAATCGGAATTCTCGTCATTTAGTTTGCTCCAGTTCGAGTCAGTTAGAACAGTTTCACTGGAACAGAATTTTTTTTCAAAAGGGGGAGTGTCTAGCCACTTACGCCTGTTTTCAAAGTTTCGTCACTGAAAACTTACTCCAAACTAACTTAGAATGGAGTAAGTGAAGATTTTTGTACGCTCGAAAAAACCTTGTCTACACTTTAGAAAATCAGGCATAGGTTACAAATCAGGAGTAGGGAATGGTGGGGGGGGTTTAAAGGGAAGTTTACAAACATTGAACACTTCAGTTTTACAAATAAAGAGCCATCATCAATAATAAATGAAAAATACATCAATAAATCAACCAATAAATCAATCAAAAAAAATTAATAAGAAATAATTTTTTTTTTAAAATCAATAAATAAAACATTTTCTACTTACCGACTGCAGCACCGGTGCTGGGATGCCCCCCTCAGTGTGTCTCTGTCAGTGTCTCTATCTCTTTGTCTGTCTGTGTGTGTCTCTCATTCTCTGTCTGTCAGTGTCTGTGTTTCTGACAGCGAGGGGAGGGGGTTTGGGGGGGGAGGGATGGGGGAGAAGGGGGGAGGGGGGGAGAAGGGGATAAAGAGATAAAGAGATAAAGAGGAGAAGGGGGTGGGGGGGAAGGGGGAGGGAGGTTGAACGGGCCGGGCCCGAGACTTCGGGCAGGGCCCGTCCCCAGCACCAGATTTACAGGTAGGTGGCGTTGGGTCGGGTCGGGGGGAGCGCGGGTCGGGGGGGTGGTGGGAGGTCGGTTCGGGTCGGGGGGAGGGAGAGGGAGAGGGAGGTCGGATCCAGTCCGGGGGCGGGGAGCGGGAGTCGGGTCCGGAGGCGGGAGTCGGGTCGGGTCCAGTCCGGGGGCGGGGAGCGGGTGTCTGGTCTGGTCCGGGGGTGGCGGGGTGGGGGAGTGGGTGTCCGGTCCGGTCCGGGGGCGGGAAGCGGGAGTCGAGTCGGGTCGGGAGGAAGCTGGAACTGGCCGTGGGAGGAGCCTTATTCACGCAGGCCCAGTGAGGCCATTCGGCCAGGGCTAGGGGCTGCGTGCTTCGGCCCCTCCCACACAGTTTTGGGCACCTGGAGCTACTGCACATGTGCGGCCACTGTAGCGCGCATGTGCAGAGGTCCCGGCGCTGTTTTCAGCGCAGGGACCTGGCTCCGCCCCCTACAGCTCCTGCTGCGCTGCGCCGAGGGCCAGAGGACGACCTGCAGGGAGCTGGAGAATCTGGAGGATTTTTTTAGGTGCACTTTGTGGCGTGAAAAACGGGCGTCCAGGTCGGGACTGCGCCGTTCTAGGCGCGGCTCGAAATTTGGGCCCATAGTGTCCTAGAATGGTTACAGCATGGAATTCGGCCCGTCGAGCCTGTGCCGACTCTCCGCAAGTTCCATTCCCCTGCCCTTTCCCTGTAGGTTATTAAACAAAATAAGGGCTCATGGGATTGGGGGTAATATACTAGCATAGATTGAGGATTGGTTAATGGACAGAAAACAGAGGGTAGGAATAAACCGGTAATTTTCGGGTTGGCAGGCTGTAACTAATGGGGTGCCGCATGGATCGGTGTTTGGGCCCCAGCTATTCACAATCTATATCAATGATTTGGATGAGGGGACCAATGTAATATATCCAAGTTTGTTGATGATACAAAGCAAGGTGTGAATGCAAGTTGAGAAGGATGCAAAGAGGCTTCAAGACTAAGTGAGTGGGCAAGAACATGGTAAAAGGAATATAATGTGGAGAAATGTGAAGTTATCCATTTTGGTCGGAAAAATAGAAAAGCAGAGTATTTTTTAAATGGTGAGAAATTGGGGAAATGTTGGTGTTCAGAGGGACCTGGGTGCCCTTGTACATGAATCACTGAAAGTTAACATGCAGGTACAGCAAGCAATTAAGAAAGCAAATGGCATGTTGGCCTTTATTATAAGAGGATTTGATATGAGTCAAGATGTCTTACTGCAATTATATAGGGCCCTGGTGAGACCATACCTGCAGCATTGTGTACAGAAGGATATAGAGGGAATGCATTGAAGGTTCACCAGACTGATTCCTGGGATGCGGTGTGGTTGTCCTATGAGAAGAGATTGAGTAGACTAGGCCTATATTCTCTAGAGTTTAGAAGAATGAGAGATGATCTCATTGAAACATACAACATTATTACAGGGCTTGGCAGTGTAGATGCAGGGAGGATGTTTCCCCTGGCTGGGGAGTCTCGAATTAGGAGTTATAGTCTCAGAATAAGGCGTCGTCCATTTAGGACTGCGATGAGAGGAAATTGCTTCATTCAGAGAGTGGTGAATCTTTGGAATTCTCTACCTCAGAGGGCTGTGGAGGCTCAGTCATTGAGTATATTCAAGACAGATCGATAGAATTTTGGATATTCAGGGAATCAAGGGATACGGGGATAGTGCAGGAAAGTGGAGTTGAGGTAGAAGATCAGCCATGATAATAATAGTGGAGCAGGTTTGAGTGGCTGAATGGCCTACTCCTACTCCATGTTATGTTCTCCTCTAAGCCCCACAAAGAAGATTGCAGCTTCCTCTGTACCCCTTTCACTCCTGCAAGACCCTCCCAAAACTCCCTACCTGCCACTTACCGAAAAGCCGGCAGGCAGTCAAGGGCTACCTAGGCTCTCCTTGCCAGCAGCCAAACTGCATCTTGACAGAGAGAATTCTGCAGCTTTTTGGCTTAGATTGCTAACTGCATGGAAGCCAATGATGTGAGAAAGGGAGATGCATAGTTAAGCTTCTGGTCAGTAGTTGCCCCCAAGTTGCTGGTTGAAGTACTGTTGTTGAAGGTCGGGGAGAGGTGGTTGCGCCTTTTCAAGTTGGAGACAATCTGGCACTTGTGTGAATGCTATTTGCCATTTATCAGCCTATGTTGGGTCCTGCTGTAGGCTAGCATGGTCTGCTCTATTATCAGAGGAGTTGTGAATGGAGCTGAATACTGTAGAATCATCAGCAAAGAGCCCCATTCAGGATCTTGTGATGGAGGGGGAGTCATTGAAGGAGCTAAAGATGTTTAGGCCCAGGATGTTGCGTTGATTGGCTTCTGACAAATGTGGCTATTTCCTTTGTTTTAGGCATGGCACCAAACAGTGGTCGATTTTCTCATTGAGTCCTATTGATCTCACTTTTGCTAGGGCTCCTTAATGGCATCCTTGGTTGAATGTTGCCTTGATATTGAGGGCGGCTACTTTCACACCATCTCCAGCATTTGACTCCTGCATCCAGGTCAAAATCCCCAATATTTGATTGTTAGCCATGATTGGTAATGCAAAGATAACTTGTCTGCCATCTAAATGTTGTCAGCTGGCATTCTCGTGTTTGCCTTCCCCTCTGGTAAGATGCTAGGATAATAAGAAATCATTGTTTATTGACCATAACATTAAGGTTTAAAAGTGGAAGCAGTCGTCTTGAAGACCATATTCAACAAGAAGGGCAGAGAGATCTTGAGAAAAATGTCCACAAATAGGATTTCTTACTTTTAGAGCATATGCTCAATAATGTATTTTAATCTCTCTGTTTACAGATTATGACAGAAGGTGCCTCTTACACACAAATGCCAAGCATTGTACCAGTTGTCATTTCTGTCGTCCTTGCATCTGCTGTTAATTGAACCATTGTTGTTGGCGATCCCTCGAGAATTATTTGCCTGACTTTGACTTTGAATCTGAAGTGGAGGGAGCTAATGCAAGGGATACTTACTGGATGGGATTTCTGTAGTCAGCTGTAGCAAGGAGCTGAATACTCAAATCCTTTTTGATATACTTTCTCTGACATCCATCAATATTAGGAAAGCACTTTATATACGTGTGTGATAGCCACAATGTCCTTCATGCCAAAATTAGCCTTTTAAACCTTGGCCTTCAGCAAGCATATAAATGAAATCATGTTTTTGTAAATTTCCATTTATATTGTTGTAATAGGTGCAGAATTGTCATGATATTAGCTCTACCTGTCCAAAAAATGAGTCCCCCTCACAATGTTAAGTTCTCTGCGTCATGATTCTCCTCTTTACATTGATCTTGGTTCTATTGCTCCAATTGTTTGATCCTCTAAAATGCATGTGCTGTAAATGCTAGTGTTGAAATCGGTACTGTTATGCACAATATTTGATCACTACAGTTGCATATACACAATGACCACATTGGCAAAAAATTAACTGGAGTAATTCAAATTAATATGACAAAGCAATGTGGCATTATTGCATTATTTACTTGCATGCACAATGAAAATGCATTGTTCTGATTGTGTAGTAAAATGGTGGACCTGAGCAATAATGTAGGGCACGTTGTATTCCATTTGTTTATTTTTGGTTTGGCTCCTAAACACTGCATAGGCAGACTAGCTTATACATATTCGATTTAAAAAAAATTCCAGTTCACTAAAAAAATGGGTGAAAGACCAATGGATGTTTGGTGGGGCAAAACTTCTGCCCGACCCGGACCAAATATCCAGAGTCAGAATTATTTAAATATTTTGGGTAAGTTCCCAGCAGGATCTCCAATGAGCTGCCTTCATTGGAGGGAGCAAGGAGCAAGGGAAGTTCTTGGGGCAGGCCAAAGATGACTCTGGTAGTGTAACAGGGCCCACCCACCTTTGGGATACCTGAAAAGAAGCCTTGCATTTTTGTTTAAATTTAAAATTCGTGGGGTTCAGGCAGTGCAATTGATCATCCCTTGCTTGTCTGCACTCCCTTGGGACTTCAAGATTGAAGTCACCCACCCACACGCCATCACAATGCTGACCCCAGGAAGACATGGTATTCCTAGCGCCCACTATTGCTATGCCACTGATAGGAATATATCGCAAGATGTATTTCCAAGGCATTGTAACTAACGCCGGGATATATTTGGGCACACATATGGGATATATTTGCCTCCATTCGGTGGGAAATCCCAGAAGTGGTGGCAGTTGCAGGGAGCTGGAAAAATGGTTTGCCGTTAAATTTCCTTCTTCCGCCTACCCCAGATCCATCCAAGACCAGGTGGAAAAGGAGAAAAAAATCTTTGGAGCTTCATCCCTCTTATTTTAAAACATATATATATTATTTGTATCTCGGTCATCAATACTGCAGCTAAACAGAATTTCAATGAAAACTTTTCTCTCATTGTACAATATTGATGTACTAAGTGTAACTGGCATGTGAGATGAAATGTCTGGTATATAGAAATGGGAAGGAAAAAAGAGGGAAATAGAGGAAAAACCTGAATAGAATATGCTTTATGCATGATTGACAAATGTACTTTAATATATAATTTTAGAGTTTTGCAGACCACTAGTTTTGCATGTGGAGGGGGAACATAGGAACAGGAGTAGGCCATTTAGCCCCTCGAGCTTGTACTGCCATTCAATGACACCATGGCTGATCTGTGACCTAACTCCATGGGCCCAAGTTTCCAAACGCGCCTAGAACGGCGCAGTCCCGACCTGGACGCCCGTTTTTCGCGCCACAAAGTGCGCCTAAAAAAATCCTCGGTATTCTCCACCTACTTGCAGGTCCTCTGGCTCTCGGCGCAGCCAGCACGAGCTGTGGGGGGGGCGGAGCCAGGTCCCTGTGCTGAAAACAGTGCCGGGACCTCTGCACATGCGCGCTACAGTGGGCGCGCAAGTGCAGTAGCTCCAGGCGCCGAACTGTGTGGGAGGGGCCCGAAGCACGCAGCCCCTAGCCCTGGCTGAATGGCCTCACTGGGGCTGCGTGAATAAGGCTCCTCCCACGGCCAGCTCCTGCTCCCCTCCCCCCCTGCCTCCGGACCAGACCCGACACCCGCTCCCCCCCCTGCCTCCGGACCAGACCAGACCCGACACCCGCTCCCCCCCTGCCTCCGGACCAGACCCGACACACGCACCCCCCCCCGCCCCCCCCCCCCCCCGGACTGACCCGACTCGACCCGCGCTCCTGTTCCCGCTCCCCGACCCCCCGACTGGACCCGACCCGACTTGACCCGCGCTCCTGTTCCCGCCTCCCCGACTGGACCCGTGCTCCCGCCCCCCGACCCGACCCCCCCCCCCCACTGGACCCGACCCGACTCCCGTTCCTGGACTGGATCCGACCTGACCTCCCCCTCTCTCTCTCTCTCTCTCTCTCTCTCTCTCTCTCTCTCTCTCTCTCTCTCTCTCTCTCTCTCTCTCTCTCTCTCTCCCCCCCTCTCCCTCTCTCTTCCCCCCCCCTTCTCTCTCTCTCTCTCTCTCTCTCTCTCTCTCTCCCTCTCTCTTCCGACTCGACCCGACCCGACCCAACCCAACGCCACATACCTGTAAATCTGGTGCTGGGGACGGGCCCTGCCCGAAGTCTCGAGCCGGCCCGCTCAGCCTTCGGTCCCGAAAGGCCTGCCTGAAGCACTTTCACACCGGTAGGAAGATGGTTTATTTAATCTTTTCTTTGCTTATAAATGTTTATTCAGGTTGGATTTATTTGTATAAGTATAAATAAGGATTTATTATAGAATTTAATGACTTCCCTCCCCCCCCCCCCACCTCGTTCTGGACGCCTAATTTGTAACCTGCGCCTGATTTTTTTAATGTGTAGAACAGGTTTTTTCAGTTCTACAAAAATCTTCACTTGCTCCATTCTACTTTAGTTTGGAGTACGTTTTCACTGTGGAAACTTTCAAATCAGGTGTCAGTGGCCGGACATGCCCCCTTTTGAAGAAAAAATTCTGTTCCAAAGTAGAACTGTTCTACCTGACTAGAACTGCAGAAAAAAAAATGTGGAGAATTGCGATTTCTAAAATAGTCCGTTCTCCACCAGTTGCTCCTAAAAATCAGGCGCAAATCATGTGGAAACTTGGGCCCCATATACTTACCTTTGCCCCATATCCCTAATACCTTTTGGTTAACAAAAATCTGTCGATCTCTGATTTAAATAACTGACCTAGCGTCAATTGCCATTTGCAGAAAAGAATTACAAACTTCTACCACCTTTGCATGTAGAAGTGTTTCCTAATTTCACTCCTGAAAGGCTCAAATTTTTAGACTAGGCCCGAGTCCTAGACTCCTTAACCAGGGGAAATAGTTTCTCTTTATCTACCCTATCAGTTCCCCTTAATATCTTGAAAACTTTGATTAAATCGCCCTTAACCGTGTAAATTCCAGGGAATACAACCGTAGTTTGTGTAAACTCTACTCGTAATTTAACCCTTAATGTCCAGGTATCATTCTGGTCTTTTGTATGGTAGTAGCAAAGCGAATCAAATGTCAATATCTAAGTTGGATATCCAGGCCAAAGCTTCTGGTGTAACAGCATGGATATCTTGTAGGATATGATTCTGGTAAATCTACGCTGCACTCCTTCCAAGACCAGTATATCCTTCCTGAGGTACCCAAAACTGCTCACAGTACTGCAGGTGTGATCTAACCAGGGCTTTTTATAGCTGTAGCATAACTTCTACCCCCTTGTATTCTAGTCGTCTAGATATAAAGGCTAGCATTCCATTAGCCTTTTTGATTATTTTCTGTATCTGTTCATGACACATTAATGATCTATATACATGGACCTCCCAATTCTCTTTGGACATTTACTGTTCCCAGCTATTCACTATTTAGAAAGTACTTTGTTCTATCCTTTTTCGGTCCAAAGTGGATGACCTCCATATTTGCCTAAATTGAAATCCATTTGTCACAGTTTCGCCCATTCGCTTAATCAATTAATATCTTTGTAATTTAATGCTTCCATTTACACTGCTTACAATGTCGCCTATCTTTGTGTCATCGGCAAACTTGGATATATGGCTTTCTATTGCATCATTTAAGTTGTTAATAAATACAGTGAATGGTTGAGGCTCCAACACATCCTTGCGGGACTCATCCTGTCACATCCTGCCAATGAGAGTACCTGCCCATTATCCCTGCTGCCGTTCTCCTGCTGCTCAGCTAATTTCCTAATCGGATCAATAATTGGCCTTCAATTCCATGAGCTTCAACTTTAGCTAACAGTCTCTTATGAGGGACTTTATCAAATGCCTTCGAGAAGTCCATATAAATAACATCCAGAGACATTCCCATGTCCTCTGAATTTTTTGAGGAGGTGATTTAAATTAATCAAGTTCGTCAGGCATAACTTACCCTTTACAATTCCATGCTGGTTCTCACTGATCAGCTGAAAATTGTCAAGGTGTTCAGTCACTCTGTCCTTGATTATAAACTCTAGTAATTTCCTGACAACTGATGTAAGGCTAACTGGTTTCCCTCGCTTGTCTTTCTTAAATAGTGCAATTTTCCATTCTAAGGGAACTGTTTCTGAATCGAGAGAACTTTGGAAGATTATAGTTGGGGCATCAGCAATGTTCTTGCCTACTTTTTAAAACCTTGGGATGGAAACCATCTAGTCCTGGGGATTTGTCACTCTAAGAGCAGTAAAAGCGTAGTAAATCTAGGGATTGGTAGGGTTTTAAAAATCAGTGAAGGATGATCAAAAAATTGATGGGCGAAAATAGAATGAGAGTAAACTAGTAAGAAATATAAAAACAGATAAGAGCCTCTACAAATATGTAAAAAGGATGAGATTAGTGAACGTAGGTTCCTTAGCAGCAGAGACAGGAGACATTTTAATGGGCAATACAGAACTGGAAGAGACATTAAACAAATATTTGTCTGTTTTCAGAGGGCACAAAGAACATATTCGAAACTGGGGAACCAAGGGTCTAATGAGAGTGAGGAAAATAAAGTAATTTTAGTAAAGATAAAGTACTGGAAAAAAATTAATGGAACTAAAGGCTGAAAATCCTCTAGACCTGATGGCCTATACCCCAGGGTTTTAAAAGTGGTGGCTGCAGAGATAGTGGAGGCATTGGTTTTGACCTTCCAGAATTCCCTAGATTCTAGAACGGTCTCCATGGATTGGAAGGTAGCAAATCTAGCCCTGCTGCTCAATAAAGGAGGGAGAGAGAAAACCGGGAACTATAGGCCAGTTAGCCTGACAGCAGTAGTAAAAATGTTGCAATCTAATATTAAGGACGTGGTAACAGGGCACTCAGAAAATCGCAATGATTAGGCAGAGTCAAGACTGTTTTATGAAAGGGAAATCATGTTGAGCGTTTAACTAGCAGGGTTGATGAGGGGTGTAAAGTCCTTACTCTACAGCAGGAAACCACACGAGACACATTCTGGGGACAAGGTCACTCTGTGACCTTAACTCTTTATTCACAGGACTCAAAAGACGATGACCCTGCGTGGGACCTCCCTTTTTATACCTGTGTGATCAGGTAAGGAGTGTCTCCCACAAGTTCACCCCTTGTGGTCAAGGTGTGCATCTAGGTTGAGTGTATACAGTAATACAGTGGTGTTACATGCATGACCAGGGGGAACCAGTCGATGCAGTATATTTGGATTTTCAGAAGGAATTCGATAAGGTGCCAGACAGGAGATTTTACACAAGATTAGGGCGCATGAGATTTGATTGGAGGATTGGTTAATGGACAGAAACAGATAGGAATACATGGATCATTTTCTGGATGGCAGGGTGTAACTATTGGAGTGCTTGGGCCTCCACTATTTACAATTTATATCATGACTTGGATGAGAGGACTGAGTGTAATATAACCCAAGTTTGCTGATAATACAAAGCTAGGTGGGAATGTAAAGTGGGTATAAAGAGATATAGACTGATTAAGTGATTGGACAAGAAGGTGGCAGCTGGTGGTGATTCCATTCACACTCCAACTAGACTCCTTTTGTTTCTTAACTTCTTCCATGCCCATCATCCCGTTTGTCTCAATCTCTTCTGCCTTTTACCCTTTCACAGACTTTCCCTTCTGTTTTTTTTTCCTCCCCTCCACCTTTCACTGCCCCTGCACTTTCTTCAGAATCTGTTACATCTCAAACTTTTCCAGTTCTGATGATGGGTCACAGATCTGAAACTTTGACTCTGTTTCTCTCCACATATGCTGCTTGACCTGCTGAGATTTCCAGTATTTTCTGTTTTTATTGCCTCATAGTATGTTAGGGCTATGCTCCTACCTCAAAAATGTCTGACCATTTCTCCATAAGTGCATCAAGAAGGCCATGAAGGGCACCATGGGCTTTCTTTAGATTTCTCTCGTGGTTCAGCACCACATCTTCCACAGCAGTATTCAGTGAGCCATTCTGAAAATGTCCTGGTAATTTGAGAATTTCACAACTCTGACTCCTTGTGTGTGCGTTGTTTTTTTGATATCCGTCTGAAACCTGCTCTCAGTTAAACCACCATCTCTCACCTCCAAGGAGTTCAGGTGAAAAAAATAAACTACTACAAGCAAGTAGGTTAATTTGACTTTTCCTTTCCTTTCTCTCTCTTGCATTACTAAAAGTGCTGAGTAGTTCAGTTTGTGAATGTTGGACTGGATCCCAGAAGATCCTGAGGTT
Organism: Pristiophorus japonicus; assembly: GCF_044704955.1. Lineage (NCBI taxonomy): Eukaryota > Metazoa > Chordata > Chondrichthyes > Pristiophoridae > Pristiophorus > Pristiophorus japonicus. Next base: position 70,347,025 of record NC_091977.1, on the reverse strand, counting down.
GAATCTTTCAGGATTCACTCAACTTTTCATTGTTCCAGGTGGATAAAAAGTGTACCCCAGGGTGGTGGTGGGGGGAAGTTTGGCAAGACTGTGATCACTGCTTGCCGCACCATTCCATGTACTGTTTCCGGACTGCTAGCAATAGAAACAGTTATCAATGCCATCTCGTATTACTATCTGCTGGTGGTGAGATGAGCTTTCTTTTGCTCACACTCCATCTCTTTTTCTGCTTGAAAGTTATGTTAACATTGTTAACACTAACATTTCAGCACGGCAGTGCTTATTTGCAGGAAGTCAATAGTGTTGCTTTTTTTTTAAGTATTTGGCTGAAATTGAAAAATAAATTGTCGTTCTACCCCCTATTCATGTGTTGCAAAATATTTATCAGCATATGTTGGTAAACCTTGGAACATTGAACTCATTCTGCAATTTCACAATCTGCTGTATGCATGCAGCCAGGTCTAATGCTTGGCATTGATTAATTTATCACCAAAGTTCCAGGATTTGTCCACACCATGCGAAGATGGTCATTTTCTGCTGACAAATTCTCAACCTCTATTACTTTGTCAATTAGCTTTCAGAATTCTGCGCCAATCCTGACCTCAAGCTAGTGGATAAATCATTCTCTTCCATTCAGAACCAGTTTTAAATTACTAAGACAAGGCAACGTCCGAGTTCCTGCCACAGATTGACTGCACATTTTGAGTTAGTAAAGAATCCTCCTTTTAGATTTCAAATATACGGTTGGGCAATTGGGAGTTGATTCAGTTGGTGTGTTTTATTTTGGAGTTTCTTTTGAGTGTCCCTCCACAGTCTCGCCACATGCTGTTCCAACTCTACATCTCCTCCTCGACTCCACCGTTGGTGTCAGAGCCTTCAGCCATCATGGTCATGCACTTTGGAACTCATTCCCTAAAAGCTTCCATCTTGGTCCCCACCCCTTATCTCTGAAACACCTTGGGATGCTTTGCTGCATTAAATGTGTTATATAACAACAAGATGATGTTGTTTATCAAATCTTTGTTTTCTCCCACTGCCAGTACAATACTAGCAATTGCTCGGTAGCTAATCTATTGCTAAGTCTCCACCAGTACAGCTCCGATCACACACTAGGACTGATTGCAGCAAGGCACTGATGCATCTGGCCTTTGCTTCCCAACCTGTAAAGCAGCTGTGAGTAACAACTTAGTAGTGGGCTGGATTGAACCTGCATGCTCCTTGTCTGCCATGATCTAACATGTTGATGCTCTAATAACTGAGTTTGTTCCAATATAAATTGTTCTTTTTCTTGTTGGATTTTTATTTTGATGAATTTTGTGCTCACTAACCTGAGTCATTTTCATCTTGGGGAGTGCAACAATTGTCCTATTTTGTGAATCCAGCACTCTCCGACACGTATACCACATTTAGATGCAGCATTAAGCTGTCCAACAATTTCTCTAAACCCAACCTCAGCAGAGCACCCTCTCCCCTCTATTGCATGTATGTAACCTTTCCCCATTAGTTATTTGTGAACAATATGTTGTGGAGCACAAACAAAAGTAATTCATAAAACTTTTAGATAGAATAGGAAAATCTAACTTCAAATACCCCTAAAGAAAAGCACACTCTCGGTCAAAATTATATTTCCATAATGTCATTCATTTTGCCATTAATTTTTAAATTGATATCAGCTAATTTCTGCTCAAGACGTATTTGTTCTGTTCAGAGATCCAAAGTATTAAGTCTACTGCAAAATGGTCAATGTCCAAGTTTGTTCAGTAATCATGCATTCTCTGTCCTCTCCCTGCCTATAGTCTTGCAAGGTGTTACCAGCTGTCTCTCAGTTGGTGGTTCATAGCTTTCTTGGCTTCATGCTGACTCATTCGTCATCTTTCATCAGTTTGTCTCCCCCTGCCTCCTTGCTCATTGATCTCATGACATCTCGCCATGGTTATTCTATCAAGTGTCCTTTCTTTGTACCTCAAATCATCATGTTTAGTACCTAATTTTATTACTTGTTATGTTCTTTTATTGCTCATGTTCTACACTTTTTTTCTTAAATTTAGTTTGTATTGAATCTCTTCTAGTGCTGCACATTGTATGTCACTGGGAATTTATTATATTGTATCTCGTCCATCTTTACAAGAATATCCTGTATTTCTTAACTGTTTTGTGTAGATATTTATCTCCTGAATTATGTTTTGCCATGCTTACCTTTTAAATCCATCCTTGTTTCTTTTACATTAGTTTCTTTGTCAAACATTAAAAAGAAAGACTTGTTTGCAATATCCAGTGCTGCTGCTTCTCATTTTAATGAGCATTAGGTTTTATATCATGCTGCTGCACCAGGAGACTGCCTAACCTCCAGGTATTTTTCAACCCACGTCACCTCTCGCCCCTCTCCCTAATCCATTTCCCCCTCTGATATTTTCCAGAATCCCCCCCCCCAATTGAAGACTCATTTGGGGCCTACCTCCCTCCCCTGCACTGTTGCTCCCATCCCTCGCCAGCATATCTGAGATGTTGCAGGCAATTTTGCACCGTCTATACACCTGTGCCTGTTTAAATTATGCTTTGTAGTCGGATCAGCACTTATAACCTGAAGATGAGTCTGCTCCACTTCAGTTCTGATGGCACAACAGCCCGTCAGACTTTCAGGCCCATAGCCTAACACCGATCCACTTAAACATGTTGACAAAATTGATTTTTGACCTTTGGTATCCAAATCTCCTTTCATAGACATGTTAAGTAGCTTGAAGGCCAGAGACTCTCAAAGTAAACTGGATCACAAATCCTTCTGATTAGTTGGTGCAATATTCATCACTTTTTTTTTGTGCTTGAAGATTTCACTGTTGGTTTGTTTTGTTCCAAACCAGAATATTTGGCTGTCTAGTTCTGCTAACTTTATTTTATCTTTTTTTTTCTTTTACCGATAAGACAAACTGTCACTGAAGAGTCACCTTGGGTAGGGTGGCACTACAGAACATAATGATGTAAAATGCAAAATTCTGCCATTTGTACATTATATTACAATGGAAATCGCATGCAGGACTTAACCCCCCCGCGCCTCCCCCCTCCACCAACAACAAAACGTTTGCTAAAGATATTTTTAATAAAGATATTTACCCTTTTAATGTACTGATCAGAATATGTTCTGTATATTCAACATTATTGTTTTGTTTATGCATTTATACATGATATATTTGCTCTGGTACATTATTTGTGTAACAGTGAGTAATCTGTTGTGGAGAAGCACTGGAAAAAACATTTATTGGCTAAGTTAAGGGGCTAGAGTTTCCCTAACCTGTTTTTCTGGCACCCTCACCCGAGGTGCGCCGTTTATGTCTGCCTCCAAACGTGCCGAAAAAAGACGTTGGTATTCTAGCCACTCCCCAGCGTCTCTTCGGTCGTGGCGCAGCGTGGCCCAATGGATTGGGGGCAGAGCCAGGTCCCGGCGCTGAAAACAGTGCCGGGACCTCTGCACATGCATGCTAGAGTCTGCGTGCATGTGTAGTAGCTCTTGGCAGGCCAAATCTGTGAGTATGCGCTACAGGCTGTGTGGGAGGGGCCCGAAGCATGCCACCCCTAGCCCTGGCTGAATGGACTCCCACATCGGCGGCCCGTTGCATTCCCTAAGGTAGGACTTCTATTTTTTATTGGTAATTTACTGATTCATTTTGGTGCTTTAGGTGCAGGATTCCTTCTATTTTTTAAAAATATTTATCGATTGCTTATTACTTTGGTCTTGGTGCTTTAGGTGCAGGGTTCCTTCTATTTTATTAATTAATTGCTTATTACTTTTTGTACTTTGGTGCTTCAAATGTAGTTACTTGTGCCGATTCCTTAACTCTAGGTAAGGTTTTTCTGTGCGGACAGAAGTGGCAACATATGCTGGCCTAAGTTAGTTTGGAGCAACTATTTGCTGGCCAAATGCCTAAAACAGGGGTAAGCGGCTGGGAATGCCCCCTTTTGGGGAAAAAAAAAACTGAATTAAAAATAAACCTAACCAACTCACTTACACTAGTGCAAATTAAATGGCCAGAATTGCAACTAAAAAGATCGACCAGAAAAATTAAGTTGCTCCAAAAAAAAAAGGAGCAACTCCTGGGGAACTTGGGCCCTGGAGTGCTGAATTCTGAAGCATAAATAGATGAGTCCAGGCACATGTTCTGTTAAAAGCACTTTGTGAAATAATCCTAAAAATACCACTGTAATTTTGCCACCTGAGCCTTGCTCTGAAAATCAAGATGAAGTCCCATCAATAACAATATAATTGCAAAATAACACTAACGACATTAGCTGACAGCAATGCTTAGTCGTTTATTCCACAGTATTTCAATAGTCCCATATCGCCTAAAACATACTTCTGACATACGAGGCTGTAATCATCAGTTGCAGCTGTGTAACGTCATTATTTTTGTTGGCTTCCAAAAATATGGTTTGGTTCCTGTAGTTGGAAATCCGAATCGGGAGGTACCCTGTGTAGCTATTTGGATAGCTACAACGAACATTATAAAGTTAGAAACTTTACTTTCCATAATACAAATATATTTATTGTAGCCGACACTCTGATTTTTGGATAAAGATTGGTCAGTAGGTATTTTGAGATCAGATCGACTACTCGGTTTAAAAATATATACTTTTGACAATTCAATCTCTTTAATTACTGCATTGTTTTCTGAATAATGAAAAACTGCACCAATACATACTGTGCATAATATGCCAGGGATGTGCTTTGAATAACGAATGCACCATTTATATGTCTTATAAAAAGGTATTCAAGATATAATAGCACTTAACATTTTTCATCAAACAGCTTGTTAAATATGCCTATTTGAAGAGCATTTTTCCAAGTTGGAATCCACTTTGATGCTTTTGTGGCTTACACCTTGTGACCTTGTGTTATAAACTATTAAAGTGATTTGGAAACTAAATGTTTTCATGAATATTATAATAGATTGTAAATGGATGTCCTCATTCAAATCATTTTTTAGTGTGTGCATCTGTGCTTACCAATGCTGTTTCTTTAAAGCTGATATATCAATTCCAGTAAAATCCGGTCTGCAACATTTGACATTACATGAAGGGTATGTTATAATTAAGACTCGTTGGTTCTGAGTAGCTTATGTTACAGTTGTACCATTGGTGATCTACCAAAATAATGTGTTTTTGTTTTTAAAAATTCATTCCCTATTTTAAAGACATAAATTTAAAAAATGAAGGAATATTTTTGTTACTGTTCCACAACTGTCATTTCTGATATTGGTAGGCTGAAGAAATTGGAATTGTACATTCCCATATGCACCTGATCCCCTCCACACCCCCAAACTGAATTGCCATGCAGTGCATCATACGAGCAAAGTTTAACCACCACATCATTGTGCAATTCTTAGAATACAGAACCTCACTGGTTGGCTGGACTCTAGGTCCACGACTTTCATTCCTGACCCTATTATAAATGACAGAAATGTAAGCTGCTGTAGTAATTCTATCACGTCAAAAATAAAGTCAGAGTACAACTGCAGAGCTGGTTGTTATCTCCATCTTGTTGAATGGATGAAATAGCCACCAATATAAAATGGCACCTCAATCAACAAAATACTGAATTAAATCAAACCAAGGCTCTCTGACCAGCTGTCTAGAACATCGAAGAAGAAAGTTGTAACAGAGTTCAGTTGATGGGTATCAACTTCAGGATCTATAAAATCACTTGTACAATAATAATTTGAAGCTGCTGGAGCTCCCAAAGTGGAGGGGTACACATTTGTAGAGCTTTCTTCCATAGGTGTTGAAAATAATGCTGAGCAATATTTCCTCTTGTATCATCTTTTGGATATTTTCTTGACTTGGTCCAGAACAAGTACCAATTCCCAAACCATTATTTCACCAACTTGAGCTAAGTTACTCCCTCCTCAGTAACACTCAAAGCTAACCAATGAAAATTCAGTAATGGGTTATTAATGGTACAAATATTTGGGATTCATTGAGGTGTGATGAATCCGAGCTCCACAAACTTGAATGGGTCAGGCAAAAACTGAAAGGAATATTAGTTGTTGCTGTACATGAAGTCTGTCACTTATCTCCAGTGACATGAGGGAAGCAAGTAATGGACCATCGTTCCAGCCAACCATTGCTGTTCTGTACTCTGTCTAAAGTATGAGATTAGTCGATACAGTGATACACAACTTATGAAGGCCTCCAAATCAGGTATTTTTCAAGATCTTGTCTATCTATGAAATAAACATTCTTTTCGAAACAAACAGCTGGGAGTCAGAATATTTATATACAAACTTAAAATCAAAAAATACTAGTCATCCCAACTCCACTAAATAAAAACGTTTTTACGCAGCGAGTGGTTAGCATCTGGAATTCACTGTCTGAAAGGGTGGTGGAGGCAGATTCAATTGTGGCTTTCAAAAAGGAATTGGATAGTACCCAAATGGAAAAAAAGTTGCAGAGCTACGGGGAAGTGCGGAGGAGTGGGACTAGCTGAAGTGCTCTTGCAGAGAGCCGGCACAAGCTCGATGGGCCGAATGGCCTCCTTCTATGCTGTAACCATTCTAATGATTCCAATGAAATGGCCAAAAAAAAATGAATTTTACAAATGCTTACACCAGTCAGAGGTGAGGAAGGATAAAGGATATAGACTTTTTTTTTAAGAAGATTGAGTTTTAAAAGCTGATAAAATATTCAGGCAAATTCAGCTCCTTATTTGTGAGTGCTTCTGAAGTGGCTCATTTGAAAGCAATCTCCCCTCTGAGTCAGCATATCATAGTTTCAAGTTGCAGTGCAGTACTGAGGTAGATGAAAATCATGAGCACAATGCACAAATTCTGTGCTATATCTGATCTAGGAATTACTGATGCTAATCTAACTGGGTAGATTTTCTGAATCCTCGTCAGCCACCAGTCAAAGTATGTTGCCTATGATTTTTCCGATACACAAGGGCTCTGACAGTCTACCCTAATGTGCAAAAAGTGGACAGGGCTCCTTTGGGCTATCACTGATATTTCTTACCTTAATCAGGTTCACTCCTCACCCTGAAGACTAAACCGAATTCAACGTCTTTTGGCAAATTAATAGTCGGGGGAAAAAATCTTTCTCTCGTTCTAGCATCACTTCTGATTTTCCCTGTTTCTCAAACATTGACGCAAGATGTATAGGATATTTTAATTAGAATAATGTAGGTACAATCCCCATTTCTCAAAACAAGCAGTCATTATATCGGCTGAAAAGTAATGACCATTATCCATTTGCATTAACGTCTTAAGTGCTCCGTTTATTTTGGGCAGGAACAGCTTTGTTTGCTCCCTAGTTCACACCATGTTAAGGTGCACTGAATGTAATAAAACATGTTTCTTGAGGCATATTTCACTTCCCTTAGGCTACCATTTCTTCTACAATTTAGTATCCCCAAACACTGCCTCCAGATTTCTGCCTTGGTATATGAGGGTCTTCTCTCTGGCAGCCTTCAAAACCGTAAAAAATCAAAAATTCTGCTCAGCGACACATGGCCAACTAATTGGAATTCAAAATTAGTTTTAATTTTACTAACTCTACCACATTATACCGACCATTGCATACAGAGGACAAATTGCGTTTGCACAAACGCACCCCCTATAAGCAGTGGGGACTGTACTGCATTTAAAGGTGAGCAATTACTCATCTCTTTGAACTTGGTAACAATTTGCCAGATTTGCTTGAAACAATCTAAAAGACAAGGAGGCGAATGCTTTAAGCAGGGATCACTGGAGTCGTTACTGACTTTTGGGCAACCAGCCGACTAAGTGTGCTGTCCAGGCGCCTGTGGCAGTGGTGAAGGGGCAGCTAGAATTTTGGGTCTCCAGCCTTGTATACATCAGGCCAGCAATGTGGGGGGCACGAAATGAGCATCTTGATGCTGGCCAATATCAAGTTCAGGGAGAGGGAGGACAGCACCGGCGCAGCTTATTTTTGTGAGAGGGTGCCCCAAAAGTGTATTGTAAAGTTGCCTTTTCAGCGCTCTCACCCGAGCACACTCCAATCAGTTCCAACCTAAAATGGCCAAGTTCCCAGGATGGCAATTTGCACATTAAAAGGGGACTATCACGTAAAACGGGCAGGAGCTTCGGGTGACAACAGTAAACTTCTTTCAAAATATCGCTGGGGTCAATGGGCGCTAAGGCTACAGACCCCTCTTGAGGCTCTTACCACCCCATTACTGCCAAGCAAAACAAGTTCAGATTGACGCCACTGGTTGTTCGATTGAAATCTTGCTGCTTTTAAATGATGCTGTGGCGTAGAGTGCATTAGCTTTTTACTGGAAACACGAGTCACTACAGTCAATACAAACTTACTAGAAAAAAAGCTATTTCCACAACCTTTTTGCATCTCATCTGACATGCAATGTAGAGTGCTGAGAGAGCAGTAATGTTATATTTGCAATCCGTTGTGGCTACAAGCTGTTGATTCAAACATAACGTAATGGTTTCTGGAACACACTGTGGGCATGAAAGGATGTGGAAGTAAATGTTTTCTTTTAAACAAAGGCCAACCAGAAGAAAAAGCCCCCCTTTTAACTTTTCATCGTTTCCTCCTCCTCTCTGGGATAGCCTACTCCACAGTTATTTACATGGTGTTGTCAGTGTTCTTTTTGTAGGTTCCCAAGTGCACATCTTAAAATGGTGCAGGAAGCACAGTTTAACTCGAACTCAAAAAATAATTCCTCCTCACAGCTATAGTCTCATCGGCACAGACCTGCCCAACAGTTAGCATGAAGATCAAGCCTGATTTGTCTTTATGTTCGCACTGCCATGCACTTTTCCAATTAATTTGCTGCTTCAAACATTAACTTTTCCTACAGTTATGCAAATCAATATTGAGATTAGATGTTAGTAGATAGGTGGAAGAACTGATGGGACAAATGTTGTCCTAGTTTCTACACACTCTTGCGACTGTCCGCCGTGCTGCGCGTTCAGTTGCTGTTATTGTTCTGAAGGATGCTTTCTCAAGTTGGCTTGTCAATGCGATTGCACCACGCTGCTGAAACCTGCTGGCCTGTGATCGAAGCCTTGCCTTTATGTTACAGAAAATTACTTGTGTAAACTGGAATCTATCTATTTGCAACAGTGGCGCATGGTAGTTGGAGAATTTGTAATTTTCTCCATTTTAATTTGGTTGCAGTCATGGAAGATCTGCATGTAACACTGCATTTTCGCAGCTCACTTGTAACAGTTGGACTGTGTGAGGAAGAAACAATGCTCCTGATGTAAGAGTCTACTACCTTCCAGCATATTGTCACTGAATATGCAAAAGGAAAAAAATCAAACCGGATAAATGCTCTTGCTCTATCCTGCAAGTAGGAAACAGCTGACAAGTCATAATGATAGCAGCATTACTCATTTATTTTTAATAAGCGTCACCATGGCAAACAATCTCCAGAGGGAGGGGGTGGGGTTGTCACTAAGAAGCTCAAGTTATTTTGCATTCATACTGACTATGATGCAAAGAATGGTTGTTTTCTAGCATCAATACTTCAACTTTAGTAAATTCGACATGACAAATTGATGAGCAATTGATCCAAAGTATCAGCCCTGAAAACCTTAAATAACTGAAGTTGCCATTGAATGATGCAAGTATCAGTACTATTACAGGAAATCTACGATTGTGATGGTGTCAATTTGTGGCAAGTCCTGAGAAAAATGATTTGTCAAACAGCTTTTCGGGCTGTTGACAATTATCATATCTCTGAAGTATTATTACACTTGTCAACATTATAAAACTTACAAATAAGTTCTTCTTGCAAAAGAAAATATTTTTATTCACAAAATAATTGAGGATAACACCATTGTAAGGCTTTATATTAGCAGATCTCCTGTGGCATTGCTCATTGTGAAACCGAGGATACAGGCTTGGCCATGATCCACCCCAAATCGGACAGCATTATGCTGGAGAATGAAGGAAGATGTGGGTGGTGAGTTTTACTGCTGCCTCTGTGCCCAGCCTGTGTTTCTCTTCCCTGCCTGCTAAATGATGGAGGGGAGTGGGAACTGGACTGCGATGGCCAAAGGAAAGAACTCAAGATATGGTGAATCCTGCTCATTGGCTGTGATGCACCCTCACTCCTGTATTTCCCCTCTCAGTCTGCATCCCCTAGTTTGATCCCCAGAGCCCTCAATTTAAAGTTCTATAGCATTGAACAAGAATTTATTCCACCTATAGTATTCTCTGATAAAAGCAGAGGCCATGGAGGAAGGGGAGAGGCATAACCTTAGGCTGATCTCTCTTCAGCATCTTAGAAAGATCCAGTAGCATGAAAGCTTTGTGCGTGGTAACTTTCATTTCTATAACCAGAGCTGTCCCTTATCCAGACACTGGGCCGGATCTTTGGCTTTCGGGGAAAATGGTAGCAATGTGTGAAAATTACCATTTACGTTGCACTACTGTTATACATCTACACCGGGGCGCATCGGTAAGGGAGGCGTTGCACGATTATTCGCGGTGCAAAACGTGAGTTTCGGCAACTTTAATCAAGGATTGTGTGTGCTGCGAGAGGCGCCTTGGGAGGGGGAAAAAAAATCAAAAAAACATTTACAACACCCTTAGCTACCAAATCGCTTAAAAAAAAAAACAACTTTAACTTGCCTCTCTTGCATGTTTTCTTACCACTGCTGGCAAGGCTGCACCGACAGGTTTGATCTATCACTATTCTGGGCGCGGCATACTGGGCGGGAGAGTGCTGAAAGTCGGACGGTAACACAATCCGCGTCATTACACGTCTGGCGTAGCGATCCCCGGCGGTACATTCCATCGCTGCCGCAAACAACAAGCCCAGGATCACGCCCGGGCTTTGCAACTGGGTTTTCACCGCGGAGGGTCAAAACACGATGAAAACCCGGTCGCAAAGCCCCCTCAAATCTGGCACATTATGTGCAGTCATTGTGCAGTAGATGGCACAACTCTCTGAAGCAGAGTCAGCAAAGTACATGTCTCTGACATGTCCAGCTCAGATCCCCGGGAAGTGATGGGTGTGACCAGAATTACTTTGGCATTGTTTGCAGCTTATTTGTTGGACCATCAAGAAATCTCTCCTCATCCAGCTTGCTGCATATTTAGAAATCTTAAAGAAATAGCCAGCATTATCACTTTTATTCTGCAATTTGAATGACAGAAGCAACCTAGAATAATGAAAAAAGTACTGTCCAGGAAAGAAAGTTTAAAATCTTAAAATAGAGGATTACCCAACCAAACTAACTAATGCATGGAGCAAAATGCAATAAAGAGGCAAAAAAAAAAAGAAGATAAAACCCAACCTGCAGGAATTTTGGCTTTGAGGCTGTCTTAAGTAGACGAGATCCAGAGACATCCCTGCACCTTTTATGGACTAGGTTCATGCTGTAAAATTCAGTGAGGGACCTCAATATCTTCATTTAGATATTGATAGGAGGCTTCTGCATGCTGGTTGTGCAAGCCTCAGCAATGTGCCCAAAAATACCACTAGAAGATTGGGCCTCGAGTGAATTTGATCTCTCTCTTCCACCCCACCTCCCCCCTCGCCACCCACACCATTACCTGTGCTGGTAAATTATTCTAGGTTGTTTCTGCTGTTCAAAATCGGGGCTAATGAGTATTTTAATCAAAGCTCTTGGACATTTCAAACTTCCATACCCAGCCCCACCAAACTTTAACCCAATAACAAAATAGGTCAGAATTTCTTCAAGGATTCTCCTGATCGGCCACCTTAAATTAGGCGGTAAATCATTTACCCAATGTATTCGTTGATCTTCCACTACAATTATGCTGATTGATCAGGAAAGCCTCAACTAAATTGCTAGTGGATAAATATAACCATTCGTATATCTATCGTTCTACCTATCCAATTTTTTGTGTCCAACATGTCTGCAATATCATTTTCCTGGATGCTAATTGGTTTACACTTGACCAATCAGATTTTTCAACACAGAACGATATTTTATTGATGGCGCTGTCAATAATTGACCAATAGACCGACATCCCAAGCCTCCCTAGAGTGACTGATTTCTCATTCCTGCCTCCATACAGTGACTGGTTTCTCATCCCAGCCTCAACTCCACAGTTCCGCACCTAACCTCAGGCCTTTTAGCCTTTCTGTTCAAGGGCTTAGATCCGCTAGCACCTCAATTCCTGCCCACACTGAGTCTTTCCCACTCCTGCCAGACCTTCACAGGCTCCATTCAATGCTATTCCCAATTGCCATGTCCAGGAATCAATCTCATTTCATATCTGCTTACATTCAGGCCTCACATGCCATTCTATCTACCAGTTCTTGACTGTTCCACTCCACTACCCTTTACTCTCTTCTCTGTTCAGTCTCTCTGCTCCCCAACTCTGAGGCATGGGAAATGTACAATTCAATAATCATTCATCTTATTCACCTATGCCATCTTCCAGTTAGTTCGATGGAGAAAAATTATTTAGTTAACATTTTTTTTTAAATATGACAATATTCACAGAAGAAATTATAGTTTATTTTATTATTTTTAGCAATAAATGTAATGTTTTTCAATTCATTTTAAAACATGGGTTTTGTTCTGAGCTGTTGCAATTTTTCATCTTCAGAAAGCCTTTTTTATTTCCTTTTTGTTGTGGAGAACAAGCCAATAATAAACAGTTTAATCATTATCTTGGCAGCTCATTGAATGAGAATAGCTCATTGGGGAAGGAAAAATGAATTGATGCTGTACTATTCACTTCTGTCACTGCTGTGCCAACACTTTTGAAATTTTCTAAGCTCACAATTGACATGTTAGACAATAGCTGTGATCAGCTGCACAAATTCCTCATTAATGACCTTAACAAGCAAAATTAGCGCTCTCTTTCTTCACTTTTTTGCTAATGTTCATTAAATCCATTTTTGGCAGGGTGGAATTCACAGAACAGTGCTAAACAGATGAATAGTCCATTAGCATCATATACGTACATGATGCCAGTGTTATAAGATGCTGTTGTGTTATCACGTTTATGTTATTGCAAAGCAATACAAAGTATCAGATCCAATTGTGTAACTCCAGTGTGGTGCCAAACTGCGTTTTTTTTTTAAAAACACCCAGAGGACCCTTTTGTATGTATGTAGAGAGCGCACTCCTGATCACGAGTTGGATTTGTAGCCCAGCAGTATTATTCAGGTACTGTCCTTTCTGTACCCCCCATCAATGTTGAAAGTTTCAGCCTGTTTTTTCGACATCTAAATTAAAACTGGAACGAAATGTCTCTCAATTAAAACCTACAAAAAACAAAGAGCTGAGAAAAGGCTTATTTCAACGAGTCAGATTGAGATTTTTGCCTATTTGGCCACAGAGATTCGGCAGGGTTAAATTATGTTGTATTGCTAGGGTATTAAATTTGGCTCACAATGGGCTAACACCAGTTGCATACACATGTGATGCCCTCCCACTTACCCTGCAAACTCTGGAGGGGTCAGTGCTGGAGGGCACTGCCTCGTGCAATCCTGAAGTAACAACCAGGAACAGTGATTGCATTTTGGGGTCCTACTTTATTTTATTGGGAGACTGTATTTTGTGTAAAGGCGTTTTGGTTTACAACTGACCTCCTCTCAGTTAATTGCTTATCAAACAGTCTGCCAAAAGATAGGAAACACATGTGGGAACAAGTACAAGATCACAGTATGCAGTTCGCACAACAAGGGGTCTTTTTGTTACACTCCCACCATCACCCCCCAGGTCATGCTGTTGTATAAGTAGATATTGGGCATTAAATGCTCCTGATTGTAAGGGATGCAAAGTCTGCTCATGGAAGTAGTTTACACTAAGCTTTTGGAACGTGTATCGTAAATTGAAAACTGATCAATGAAACCCCTGTTGTTCAGTCGCCATCGTATTATTTCTCAACATTTTCTGTACCCTTGGGATAACTAATATTTTTACAAACATAAATTTATAAGAATATTCTTGAAAAGACGATGGTGGAAATATAGAAAGCAAAAATTAAATTGACAATTTTATTCCCCCAAGACAAATTAAAATATGACACAAATTTTGGAACAAAAGGCTGGACTAAAATTGGAACTACATTTCTGCCAAAGACTATAAGGGTGAATTTTCATGGTGAATCTCCCGCTCGTTCTCCATAACTTTGGCGGAAGAGCTGTGGCGACCCTGGAAAATTCTGTCATTGGGAGTCTCAAACCCTGCGGAAATTCACCCGCTATGAATAAAATGGGGCCAATTCTAGGTCTAGAGAAAAGATTTAAATTATTTCTGTGACTGAAATATTTCTACTTTTTATTACTGAAAGTTACCAAAGAGGGGACAAGCTGACCTGTGGTGCATAGTGTGCTGCATGATGTAATGCAACGTGGCACCAGCTAGCACAGCAGAGGCCATCTTTCATCTGCTGCATTAACCTGTCATAAGAATGTTTTTCTTGACCTTGACAGCAACAGTAGCAGATTTATGAAAACAAATTTGGTTTTGGATCAAGGCTGCCTCTCTCCCTGTTGAAATGTTTTATTTGGATGTTTGTGTGGAATGCAGGCGTGATTTACTGGAAATATAAACAAGTGGATTTTTAGAAACAGACGGAAAGCAAATGAGTATTATGTGCACCATCCCAGTATATAATGATCAAAGCCCTTGGTACTGTAGTAGCATATTTGCACTGCATTGTAGGAACACATTAAGACATCTCCTTTGAAATGAAATGTCCGAAGTCTGTTTTCCTACCACTCTGTGGTCATTAAGCAATGATCCATATAGAACACAGCAATTTTTTTTGATGTGCTTTATCGAATATGATTTCAATTAAGGTTGTTAATTATAAATGTGCACTCCTTTTAAAAGGGTTAATATTTTAGTCACTGGGAAGCACATTTTCTCTCACTGCAACAACTGCTTCATGGTTTGAGAGAAATGAAAACAAAATTCTCTGAGTTCTGTCACGTGAGTACTGCAGCATCAAGGTGGCAGCTTATGTGATGTCATTGCACCAAACACTCTTCATTTTAGAATTCAAAAACTGGGCTAGATTTTCCTCCCCCCTCCTAATTTTAGTAAAAAGTAGACGTGTGAATAAAGCAAAGACCATGGCTTTCCACTCTCATCTAGTGTTTCGTTAAATTTATCATGCACAGAAAATTATAACCCTAGGAGTTTTCAGTCTTTCATAAATTCTGTAGCAGATTCAGAGCGAAAGCAACAATTAATGCATTAGTGATCTGCACCTAGATGTCTTTAGCATGTTAAATAAATTACATAGCATGGTGGGGGAGAGAGAATTGCTGTGATATAAAGACATTTATCATTAATTTCCACAGGGCTTCTCTCGATTTTTCCACTGTGGAAGATCCACGGATATCCCGGAGACACCGTTTCTCTGGCGTTTCTATGGATATTCCATCTTCGTTATAGTGGACGATCAGGAGAACCCCTGTGGAAATTTAAGCTCCATCTTTTCAAATGAACTTGCGATATCGCAACATTCTTCTTAGTACTTTATAACACAAATATGCTAGTGTGGAAAACTGTTCTCTTTGAACATAAGAAATAGGAGCAGGAGTAGGCCATTTGGCCCATCGAGCCTGCTCTGCCATTCAATAAGATCATGGTTGATCTGATCATGGACTCAGCTCCACTTCCCTGCCCACTCCCCATAACCCTGTACTCCCTTATCACTCAAAAATCTGTGTCTCCCCACTTTTAAATATATTCAATGACCCAGCCTCCACAGCTCTCTGGGGCAGAGCATTCCATAGATTTACAACCCTCTGAGAAGAGATTTGAGTTAACATATGCTAAGTATTGATTATATGTGTGTTAATTGGTGCATTAGAACTAATAGAGCAAGAAACCACACTCCTGAAATTCCTCTGGGGAATTATCAGAATGAATGCCCAGCCCTAGTACTAAATATTTTAAGCTCGTTAAGCACCAGCTAAAAGTGGTTGTGAAAATGTGTTCGTGCTTGCCTTCTATTCTAAATTGCATGGGACGGTTTTTCAAGCAGGAAATGGACATGAAGTCAGCAGAACCGTAGCTCCGCCTACCCATTCCTGGTGGTGAGACTGAGCTTGTGGGGCTGCCCATTCCTGGTGGTGTGGGGCTGCCCATTCCTGGTGGTGTGGGGCTGCCCATTCCTGGTGGTGAGACTGAGCTTGTGGGGCTGCCCATTCCTGGTGGTGTGTGGCCCGAGCTGGTGGGGCTGCCCATGGTGTGGAGCTGCCCATTCTTGGTGATGTGAGGCCCGAGCTGGTGGGGCTGCCCATTCCTGGTGGTGTGGGGCTGCCCATTCCTGATGGTGAGGCCCGAACCGGTGGGGCTGCAAGCATCAAGTGGACACCCTGCTGCAGCTTGCTAGTTCTCGTGGGGTGGGAAATTGGCTAACTCTTATGCGGAGCTTGCCAGCAGGTTGGACCTGTGGGGAATTGGGCGGGGGGCGGGGGGGAAAGCAATTCAGGGGCTCTCTGAATTGGCCAGCAGTGTGGTGGATTTTTCCTATGGGAGCCCAGAATGAGCACTCCTGCTCTTCTTGGACCCGCCGAAAGAAATAATAAAAACTTCCTTGGCTATTTTCTGAGCGGCCTCCAAAGCCTCTTTAATAACCAATGGTAATACTCCCTCTGTCTGCTACAAGTGGGCAGACTGTTCAGCGCATGCACTTTGCCCATTAGTGGTGGGAAATTGAAATTGAAGCTGTCATATGACTCCGATTTGTATATTTAAGCAGGTTCCAGTCTGGCTGCAGACAGGCTGCTCACCCATTTAGAGGCCTACCTGAAAGCTAAGTTAGGGAGGCCTTGGGCATTAATGGGTCAGCCAAGGTGTGTGCGCCACACGCCCACCTCCCCCACCCTGATTCTCCATTATTGTGTCTCAGGCAAGAAAAGGACAGCCCCTCGATTAAATTGGATATCGTGCACCCGTTTTTCAGATGTGACTTAGGCAAAAAAGGGTCCAAAATCGAATCGCGATCGCCCACACATAATGGACGCCAGAAGTCCACCTCACGCAAAATTCAAACAGGCGACTTTTAGTCACCGAGGGTGCCTGTTTGAAATGAATGGCAGGTTAATTTTGCGTATTCAAATAGGGGTCCTGAGCTGATTGCTGCATCCCGATTTGAAATTGGACAGCAACTAGGCAGAGCTTGTGACACACTGCTCCAACTTGTTCTTCTGGCTCTAGAGCACCTTGCTACATTTTCCTATATTAAAGGCACTATATAAATGCAAGTTGGGAGTAGTAGTAGTACAGCTTAACCAGTGGTCAAGCCCGTGTGGTGGCTTGTGTGCAACAGTCACCCCACGTTGAAAAAAAAATCCACGCACAGGCATCTTCCACCTTTCAGGATGTAGTTCGGGATCTGGAATATTAGGTCCTTCATTGAAACACCTGTGAACTCATCCTTCTTTGCTGTGGAAGCAGGGCATCCTCATTTCGAG
This sequence comes from Pristiophorus japonicus, assembly GCF_044704955.1. Classification (NCBI taxonomy): domain Eukaryota; kingdom Metazoa; phylum Chordata; class Chondrichthyes; family Pristiophoridae; genus Pristiophorus; species Pristiophorus japonicus. Next base: position 70,329,630 of record NC_091977.1, on the reverse strand, counting down.
GGACTGCCTATGATGATATTAAAGGGACTTCTGGAGGCTTCTGACAAAATGCCCAAACATTTGAAATGTTTTATATGTGTGCTCCTCTTGACTTCAGAAAACAATTCGGGATCATTGCTGACCCAGGCTCGCCCTCTCTCTGCATCGCTGCCCCATTCCCCTCACAGGATATACCCGAGGTCTACTGCCAGCATCACAGCTGGCCCCAATTGTTGTTGTTGAGGCTTGACGCTCTCAGCCCTGCAGTTAAATGCAGATGAGGCCCGGTGCCGAATTTGGCATAAACATGTCTTCCTACTCCTGATGTGTTGGAAAAGGAGACGAGAAAGGCCATGGAAGTCCGAGGCTGTAGGAGGAGCCAATGGGACCTACTAAAAGTGTCCGCTGTGGCTCAATGGGGAGCACTCTCTCCTCGGAGTGAGAAGGTTATGGGTTCAAGTCCCACTCCAATGACTTGAGCACAAAACAACCTAGGCTGATACTCCAGTGCAGTGCTGAAGGAGCACTGCACTGTTGGAGGTGCCATCTTTTGGATGAGACATTAAACCTGCTCTCAGGTAGACGTAAACGATCCCATGGCACTATATCGAAGGAGAACAGGGGAGTTATCCCTGGTATCGTGGCCAATATTTATCCCTCAATCAACATAACAAAAATACAGATTATCTGGTCATTATCACATTGCTGTTTGTGGGAGCTTGCTGTGTGCAAATTGGCTGCTGTGTTTCCTACGTTACAACAGTGACTACACTCCAAAAGTACTTCATTGGCTGTAAAGTGCTTTGAAGTCCGATGGTTGTGAAAGGCGCTATATAAATGCAAGTCTTTTTTAGGGCAGTATGATGACTACTGCAAGTGATGACTTCCTTGACCTCATCTGAGTAATCTGTGAGTGGTACCTAACCACAGCTTGTACTTGGATAGTACTCCTTATGTGGAGCACAATATTCCAGTGTGCTTTACAGAAAATAGAAAACCAAGCAGTTAGAAATAGGGAAGGAAATATGATTAGAGAGGGTGTGAAAGCAAAGTCAAAGAAGGGTTTTAAATAGGCTTGAAGGTGGAAGAGAGATGGCAAGGTGGAGAGAACTCCAGCAGTTTAGGGCATAGTGGTGGAAAGAAGGGCTGTTACTTGTGGAGCAGAGATCGAGAAGTAGACCAGTTGCGGTAGCAGAAGGTGCGTGCAAGGATGTACAGCTGGCGATCACAGAGGAAGCCGTTGATGAATTGGACCATCTTCTGGAACCAAACCTGAAACCACAGCAACACTATACTGACAGTACCAGTAAAAGTGATAACACTCAACTTTTTTCCACAGGCTCCTTTCAGGCAACAGCAGGAGCTGGCAAGGATCAGCCAGCTTGCATCCCACTGCTGCATAACCAAGGTCACAGATGTTCTATTTCAATGTGCCGCTGACTGCATTAAATTCACACGGGGGTGCAGCAACAGCAAGAAGGGCAGACAGGGTTTCTTCTTGAAAACATAGCTTTTGATAGAGAACAATGACGGCAAGGTTTTTGATGCGTCTTTCTGTCAAATGAAGATATTCTGTGCTACTTTTGTGTTTGTTTTTTTTTTCTATTCTACTATTCCTCTTGTGCTGCACGACTGGAAGGAGTAGGTCCCCAGGGTTCCTGAGAGGTCTGCTGATGATTTGCTTCTAATTCATCTGGCTGGTTACCTTGAAGTATTGCAGAGAAGCTACAGGAGGCAGGGGTGAAGTCTGTGGGGGTGTGTGTGTGGGGGTGTGTGTGTGTGTGGGTGCATATGGGAGTGTTGTTTAATAACCTAAGCAGTGGGATCCAAACCAGGTCTAACTGAACAAATATCTGAATTTTTGAACTCTCTTATCTACCTAATGGATAGAATTGCTTTATGTAGATATATTTTAATGTTTTAAATAAGCAAAGGGAAGATCTTGATTCTCAGACCTAGAAAATCGATTGGGAGAAACTGGTGCTGAAGGGTCCAATATGGCATGCGATGCGGACACACTCGGTCTGCTGCTCCACAAGTGCCATGTTGGTTAGGGCATTCTGTAGTCATCTAGAACGCCCATCTGAAACGGATTAGGCCCATTGCCTATGCATCTTGAGGGCCTAACGCTTGCTTCAGGTCCTTTTGCCTAGTTCGATTGTGACTGACCGCAGTTGTCTCGGGCACACAGCAACCAAACCAATAGCTCTTAGAGACTCCTCCTGGCACCTCACTTGTTTGCTTTCCTCATTCCACTTTCCAACAAGACAGACCATTTTCCACTGCATACTTTAACAAAACTGTGATGTATATTAATTATTGGACAATACAGAGAATGGATTATTTTTCAGACAGCAACATATCAAAGGGATATGTTCATAATAACATTATAAACCACGAGAAAAACTCATGATTAACCATGCCATCTGAATCCTGGGCAAATTCAGGTCTACTATAAGTACTTTCTTGGGTTCAGTGGTATCAATCTTTTATAAGTGTCTTACTTTTTTGGGATGCCTCACCTTGCACTATGTCTACTTACACAATAACCTGGGTAGGTGTAAAAATATTATAAGCCTGTCACCTTTTCATGTGTACTACTTCAATCTCTCCAAAGGCGGGCTGAGCACTTGATACAAGGCTTGATACAATTTGCTAACATGCTTTATTTCTCAGCAAGTGATCAAATTCACCTAGTTCAATTGGTACAACTTATCCTATTGTACTAATACAATATAACAAATACTCTACACTTTCCAACATCATCTTCCACAGAATTACATTGAATTTTACAGCACCGAAATGGGCCATTCAGCTCAACAGGACTATGCCAGTGCTTATGCTCCACATGAGCCTCCTTCCACCTTATTTCATTTCACTATCAACATTTCTTTCTATTCCTTTCTCCCTCATGTACTTATCTAGATTCCTCTTGAAGGCATCTCTTCTAATCGCCTCAGCCACTCCATGTGGTAGGGAGTTCCACATTGGGACAACCCAGTACAATGGATGTGAGATGTTGATAAGACAGCTAATGAAATGCTCATTGCTTGCAGTCTGAGGAAATATCAAAGCTAGCTCGTTGGCATCTAAATTACCTATCCTCTCGCACCCAATTTTTTAGCCTGTGAGAATACACTATGCTTTGAAACACAAGGTTTAAAGTCATTATTTTTCCAAATCTTTACTATGGGGGAAAAATAGTCAAATTATCTCAGTGACTGACATTCTTGAAACACATTTCCACCTGTGTTATTCGATTAAAATATATAAATGAGAAGGTCAATTCCATCTGTTTTTTTTGTTTGTTTTTGCTGGCAGCAGGTGCCATTTTGGACTGTAACTGTCATCTGGCTGTCATAGTTGAGCTGTGATTTGAACCGAATTGCTCTTATAACGTGCGTTTTATACTTTGATAATTGACTTGTAGGCTTAAAATAGGTGAATCCAACTGAAGATAATTCTTCAGTTTCCTGTTTCCTGGCATTCCTACCAATTACCACTTTCATCAACTTGCTTCTACAAATTGGGCATCCAGGGAGCTTGGGCCTGACACAATTGCTTTTAAAGATCTCTGTCTGAAAACTACAAAGAGAATTGATGCCCCATTTTATTTCTTCTCAGAGTTCAGGTACCTTTTAGTGGCAATTGCTGGGCAAAGCCATTTTTGCCCAACCCAATACTAGTACGACAATAAGTTTCCCCATGTGTTTCCCCAATACTTGTGTGTTTCGGAGGGAAAAGATGCTGGCTAACAAGAGGTTTGCAAGGCAGGTCAAAAGGCAGCAGAAGTCTGCACCCATCCATCAGAATCCTTGCACCTTCATTAATAGACTGAGATGTCCTACATGCTACAAATTTACCTGTAGCCAAACTCGCCCATTAACGTAACACTGCCAGTGACTCTGAAGTTTACAATGACCCTTAACTTTGGATTGTTCTAAATTATCTCTGAGGACATCACCCACATTGCACAGCCTTGTACTAAGGATTGATCAATGTAAATGACTGGTTCCTTGTTTGCGCAAGCAAGCAATTTCACCATCTTCCCCATTGGCAATCCAGCAGCACCACCACAAGAGAGCTGTTCAATTTTAGGGAATGGTAGGTGTTGTGTATGGAGAAAGAGTCAGACTGAACACTGAGCTCAAAGTAAAGTGTGACCGTAGTCTTTTATTGCAGGTCTCCAGAGTGCCTCTCCAACCTGTTAAGCCTCCTTAAATACCTGTGCTCCCAAGGGATTATGGGATCCCTTAGGACTCCAGGGGATGAGCCCTCTGGTGGCTGTACAGAGTAAATACAAGTCCACATATATAACAACACTCTCCCAAAAGTCAATAGTGTAACTATTTACAATGAGAGTCGATCTGGGGCCCTTCTTGCCCTGGTTGATCATCTCGGTGTGAAAGCTGGTGGTGTTGAATCATTTGTTGGGCCCCCGCTGGGCTGCTGTGCAGCTGGCCTTGCTGGGCTGCGTGGTGTGTTGGGCCCTACAAGGCTGCTGTGGATGATGGGTTCTGCTTTGTGGTCAACCGTGGTGCCGGTTGCCACTGGTATGTATGTTGGGGGATCAAAAATGGTAGGATCCAAGGTGGGTTGCTCAGGATAGTCTGTGAATCTGAGTTTGATTTGGTCCAAGTGTTTCCGGTGAATGAGTCCATTTGAAATTTTGACCCAAAACACCCTGCTACCCTCTTTGGCCACAACAGTGCCGGGAAGCCACTTGGGACCTTGTCCATAATTTAGTACAAATACAGGATCATTGATTTCAATCTCGCGTGACACATTTGCGCTATCATGATATGCACTTTTTTGAAGCCGTCTGCTCTCTACCTGTTCATGTAGATCAGGGTGAACTAACGAGAGCCTTGTCTTGAGTGCTTTTTTCATGAGCAGTTTAGCAGGTGGGCTCCCAGTGAGTGAGTGGGGTCTTGTGCGGTAGCTAAGCAGGACTCTGGATAGGCGAGTCTGCAGTGAGCCTTCAGTTACTTTCTTCAAGCCTTGCTTGATAGTTTGCACTGCTGTCTCTGCCTGACCATTGGACGCTGGTTTAAACAGGGCAGATGTGACATGTTTGATCCCGTTACGGGTCATGAATTCTTTGAATTTAGCACTGGTAAAACATGGCCCGTTGTCGCTCATCGGGTAAGCCGTGAATGACAAACATGGCCTGCAGGCTTTCAGTAGTGGCAGCGGATATGCTAGCCGACATTATCTCTCATTCAATCCACTTGGAGTATGCGTCTACAACCACAAGGAACATTTTACCCAAGAACAGGCCTGCATAGTCGGTGTGTACCCTAGACCACGGTTTGGAGGGCCAAGACCATAAACTTAGCGGCGCCTCCCTGGGTACATTGCTTAACTGCGAGCGTATATTACATCTGTGAACGCAGGACTCTTAAGTCTGCCTCGATACCGGGCCACCACACGTGGGATCTGACTATCGCTTTCATCATTAAGATGCCTGGGTGGGTACTGTGGAGGTAGTTAATGAAGGTGTCTCTACCCTTCTTGGGGACCACTACTCGATTGCCCCAAAGAAGGCAGTTTGCCTGTATAGACATTTCATCTTTGCGCCACTGGAACAGCTTTATCTCTTCCTGCATTTCCACTGGGACACTGGACCAGCTCCCGTGAAGTCCACAGCTTTTGACTAGAGATAATAAGGGGTCCTGGCTTGTCCAGGTTTTGATCTGCTGGGCAGTGTCGGGTGATTGCTCACTCTCAAATGCTTCCATAACCATGGCTAGATCTGCGGGCTGCGCCATTTCCAACCCTATGGTGGGCAATGGCAACCTACTGAGAGCATCGGCGCAGTTTTCTGTGCCTGGCCTGTGGCGGATGGCATAGTTGTACGCAGACAACGTGAGCGCCGATGCGTTGGTATTTATCGCTTTACTCACGGAGAACAGGGATATAAGTGGCTTATGGTTAGTTTCCAATTCAACTTTTAGCCCAAACAGGTATTGATGCATTTTCTTTACCCCATAGGCACACGTTAACACTTCTTTCTCAATCATGCTGTCGGCTCTCTCAGCCTTGGACTGACTCCTGGATGCATAAGCAACCGGTTGCAGTTTCCCAAAATCATTAGCTTGTTGCAATACACACCCGACGCCATATGACGATGCATCACATGCTAGTACCAAACGCTTACATGGATCTTATAACACAAGCAATTTGTTTGAGCATAACAATTTTCTCGCTTTTACAAAGGCATTTTCTTGGCTTTTGCCCCAAACCCATTCGCCCCCTTTTCATAGTAAGACATGTCGTGTTTCTAGCAGTGTGCTGAGACCTGGTAAGAAGTTACCAAAGTAGTTCAGGAGTCCCAGAAACGACCGCAGCTCCGTCACGTTCTGTGGCCTCGGTGCATTCTCGATTGCCTCCGTCTTCGCGTTGGTGGGTCTGATGCCGTCTGCCGCAATCCTCCTTCCCAAGAATTCCACTTCAGGCACCAGGAAAACGCACTTCGAGCGTTTTAACCTGAGCCCCACGCAGTTGAGTCGACTAAGAACCTCCTCCAGGTTCTGCAGATGCTCGACTGTGTTCCGACCTGTGACCAAGATGTCATCCTGGAAGACCACGGTGTGCGGGACCAACTTCAGTAAGCTTTCCATGTTTCTTTGGAATATCGCCACTGCTGATTGGATTCCAAATGGCCATCTGTTATAAAGGAAAAGACCTTTGTGCGTGTTGGTGCAGGTGAGGGCCTTCGATGATTCTTCCAGTTGCTGCATCATGTAGGCTGAAGTCAGATGCAGCTTTGTGAACGTTTTTCCTCCCGCCAGCGTTGCAAAGAGGTCACCGGCCTTTAGTAGGAGGCCTTTACGGTAGCACTGCCGATTACAGGAATCAGTTCTTTAGTGTAAGTTCTTAGTTTCGTGCAAACTGGAGTTAAGACAGTCCTTGAGGCCTTGTTGCACCACAACCTTTCAAAAGTCTTTTTACCCATGATGGACTCGCGCCCATGTCCAACTCCATTGATACCGGGAGTCCATTTAGTTCAACATTCAGCATTATCGAGGAACAATTCGTGGTGAATGTTTGCACCCATGTACCTCTGCCTCCTCTATCTGAGGCTCTGGTTTGTCATGATCCTCCGTGGATTTGTCCTCCTCTGCATCATGGTGGTTTGCAGGTTTAATAGGCTTTGCAGTTTGCCTGCACACTCGTTGGAGATGTCCCATTTTTCCACAGCCCTTGCAAACATACTCTTTGAATCTGCATGAATGGAAACGATGATCACCCCGCAGCGCCAACAAGGTGTTAATGGCCTTGCATTCATCACCCTTGATGGTGGACTCTGAGACATCTGCGGCCGTGTAGCTGCAGGTATGTGTAACCTGCCCTGTACCTTACGATTCGAAAACAACATCACTTTGTTCACAGTACTTGTAGCAGCACTTGTGTGCTGAGAGATTTGCTTCGTATTGTCACTGGTGGCAATGAACGCCTGGGCTATCGCTATGGGCTTACTCAAGGTTGTGGTCTCTACAGTCAAAAGTTTGCAAAGTATGGTTTCGTGGCCAATGCCAAGTACGAAAAAGTCTCTGAGCAGATGCTCCAAACGTCCTTCAAATTTGCAATGTCCTGCAAGGTTTCGTAGCTCAGCTACATAACTCACCACTTCCTGGCCTTCAGACCTTTTGTAGGTGTAGAACCGGTACCTCGCCATCAGAACGCTTTCCTTCGGGTTCAAATGCTCTCGGACCAGTGTACACAAATCATCGTACGATTTCTCCGTGGGTTTCACGGGAGTGAGCTGATTCTTCACGAGGCTATACGTTGGTGCCCCACAGGAGGTAAGGAGGATCGCCCTTCATTTGACAGCGTTCTCTTCCCCATCTAGCTCATTGGCCACGAAGTATTGGTTGGGAAACTTTTGTGGAGTGACTCAATCATCTCCCTCTGAAAATTTCTTCAGGATGCCCACTGTTCTCTGCATCTTTGGGTTTGCTATCTGTATCTCGTCGCCAGTTGTTGTATATGGAGAAAGAGTCCGACTGAACACTGAGAGCTCAAAGTAAAATGTGGCCTTAGTCTTTTATTGCAGGTCTCCAGAGTGCCCCTCCAACCTGTGAAGCCTCCTTAAATACCTATGCTCCTAAGGGATTATGGGGTCCCTTGGGACTCTAGGAGATGAGCCCTCTGGCGGCTGTACAGAGTAAATACAAGTCTACAGATATAACAGTAGGATTCCTGAAGGTACAGATGATTATAGGTTAATCCTGTGTGTCCCTAATTGCTCCATTACATAATGGCATTACCAAAATGTATGAGACGGGTTCCTCTCTTTGAAAATTCTACAAATTTGCTGTAATCAGAACTGAATTGTGGAAATCGATACTACTTGTCCAAGCAGCAGTTATTATGCTTTCATTCTAAGGCGGTTTATGGTCCTACTAACATTTGACTTACGAAGGCAGGTCTCAAGGTGGTGCTTGGGTGATTAAGGCTGTCATCTGAAGCCATGGCTTATGGCATCACTGCGGTGTTCCGAGATACCAGTTGAACAAAGGTATAATGTGCATACATCCACCTTTTTAGCAATCATCAAGTGCACCATTTGGAATATCGAAGCAGTGGAAAGGCCTGGTAGCAAGTGACAATACAGCACAGCTAATGTTTTGAGGACTGTGGTGCTGTGCTGAATGCTGCACAACTCCACCCTACAAAGAGGCATCATCATTAAGGCTCCAGAGGAGAAAGACAACCAGGCACAGCAAGGGTATCACCAAGAGACACCGCATGAAGAGACTGCAGAAGATAACCTGATGTCAGCTGCAAGTGCCTTTTGACAGGCTCCTTATCTTAACTTGGAAATGTGCCTACTGCACTAACTGTCCTATCTACGTCATTGTCATGCCCTCCACAAATACGCTCTCAGTGACAATGCCTTAAATCTTCTACACAACTCTCACATCTCCCATTATTGCCACCGCATGAAACATGCTTACAAGCCTTTGCACAAACCAACTTCATAACAACCAGATTTTTAACACCCACAAGTATCATGTTAGTGTACCTAGTGTTTTCTTCCACTCTGCTTGCCATAGTGATGGCATGTGATGTGTGCTCTTAAGAAGACTAAGCTTGTGCTTCATTGTTACAAATTCGGGTCTACATTGTCAAGTTCAATGGGGTCAGTCATTCCTGTAAGCAATCTGAGCCTCTTACAATTTTAATGGGGGTTAATTCACACTGTTCTATTTGTACAAGTACAATATATGAACCAGGGGTGTCATGAAACTCTTTCACCCCGCCTCCCCCCACACCTCCAATTGTCCTGAGTCAGATATGTGTCCTTTACTTCCTTCAATCTCTGCAAAAGTGGACCAAGCAAACACTTGGTGAGGTGATGTAAATTGGTAAGCTGCTTTATTTCACAGTGATTGGAGATGCATAGCAACAGTTCTGATCAAAATCAATCGGTCCAACATATCTTTGCATAATGGTGCAAAATAAAGATACACCACACTCTGCATGTCAATGGATCATTGCACTTGACTACAGGAGGCCTTCGAACTAACCTCCAGTATTTTTGCCTCTGAAAAGTCCGCTTTCTCAAACTGAACTGCCCTCAGAGACTTCTTTTTTCACAGACACGGATCAATTGGCTATTCAACGCTCAACGTAAGCTTGAGGAACAGTACCTCATCTTACGATAAGGCACTTTACAGCCTTCTGGACTCAACATTGAGTTCAACAATTTCAGACCATAACCTCTGCCCATATTTTTCTCCCTTTCCTCCTTTCATTTTGGTTAAGCCCCCCCCCCCACCTGACCTTATGTATTTTCTCTCTCTCTCTCTCTCTCTCTTTCCCATTGCAGCTGGTAATTATTCTGCCATTCACACCCTATCTAGATTCATCTATTTCTCACTTCTGCCATTACCATCTCCAGTCAGCCCATCATCCCTTTTATCTCTCAAATCTCTCTTGTATTCCACCCTATCACAGACCTTCCCTTTTGTTCTTTCCTGCCCTCTCCTGACAATGCTGTTAATTTTGAACAGTTGACGAAGGGTCACAGACCCGTAACGTTAACTCTGTTTCTCTCACATGCTGCCTGACCGACTGAGATTTCCAGCATTTTCTGTTTTTATTCAACACAATGAGTATGAGGTGTTTTCTGATTACGTAGATAAGCTAGAAAATTGCTCATTGTTCTGCTCTGGGGAAAGCAACTTCCATTTAGCATATTAATCAGCTTTTGTCTAGTTGCCTTTTTTTAAACTGGGTGGTCAGAATGTGGAATACACAAATACAAGAAGTAGTTGATGCAAATAGTCTAGATGCATTTAAGGGAAGCTGGATAATGTGATAGAGAAAGGAATATGGTGATTGGGTTAGATGAAGAGAGGTGAGAGGAGGCTCGTGAGGAGCATAAAAGCTGGCACAGTCCAGTTGTGTCGAATGGTCTGTTCTTGTGATTTAAACTCTGCAACTCGGTGAAAGTTATTTGTGTGATTTTTGTATGATCTCGATGTAACTTGGATCATACTTTAAATTTTTTTTTAAAAAGGAACGCTTATTTTCAAACGCTTTCTGTGGAAAACTGGTCAAAAATCCTGAAATGTGACATCCATCTATATACTGCCTCAGTGGCAGGATTATATGCATTAGCTGACTGCTGTGTTTGAACAGGAACCTTTTGGGATTGAAGTGGTCCTCGTACCCTGCAGCTAAATCCTGAGATGGACAGGTGCAGAGCTCCGTACTTCCATAGGCAGCCTGGCCCTTCACGCACACTGTGCCACTTTAGAGGGGCCTGACAGAAGGGTGTCCATATGTTGCCATCCTGAGAGACAGGCCCATCATCTGTATCCATTTTAGCCCTGTCCTTGCTGCTGGTTACAGCCTCACCATGGCCACTGATCAGCAAGACAGCAGAAGTAATGAGTCCCGCTTTATGGTTTCCTCTGGGCAAGCCACAAATGTAACAAAACCAAAAGAGATGGTCATTCCACTCTTTACCCCCAAGCCTCCTTGACAACAATTTTAGCATTCATAGGAGAATTATCAACTGCTCTAGCATCGCTGACATAGGAGGCATATTGCAGATGTCTCTAGAATTGCCATATTCTCCGAGGTGAACTATATTGTTGTGAAACTGTCATGCAAGGTTGTACATGTATGGTTAGTGGAAGTCATGTGTAATGTATGCTCACAGGTTGGTAGAGCTGTTGATTTGGGAGTGGCTTAGCCAGTCATGTGATGTTCACAAGACTCCATAAAACCCCAGCCAGTTGGGTTCGGGAGATCCACGATTAGGCAGGTGATTGTGAGCCTGGTGGATGAACTGGTAATGTGTAGTGTGATTGTTAAACATTTTGCGAATAAACCAACTAGTTCTTAATAGCAGTGTGTTGCTATGAATTCTGAAGCAAAGAACCCATGAAGCAGATACATTACACCGTGTAAGCTTCCATTTTCAGCACCATGCTGAGCATGGTCCCCAGTGATTGCACTAATGCACAATGTTCAGAAAGCATTCTTGTTTTGAAAGCAAGTCCCATGAGAGTCAGATCAGCAGGTTCATTAACCAAAGAGAAACATAAGCATGCTCTTGGGATGGCAAATTCCTGATCTTCCTCTGCCCCCACCAACTACTCCTATTCACTTGTGCTCTGTATCTCACCCAGTACATTTCCCTCTACATCACTATCTAAATCACCTGGGGCGCATATATGTGCATGGGAGAGTTAGATTCAGTGACTGGCTGTAGTGTAAAATGCTAGTGGGGCCACTGTCATTGGGTACTGGCTCTGGCACACCTAGTGTTGCATTGGTATCCTTACGAAAAGCCTTCACATATAGGGCCCAAGTTTCCACAAGAAAAAAAACGGGCGCCCCTCCGAGGTGGGCGCCCGTTTTTCGCGCCTAAAAAAACCTCGGTATTCTCCACCTACTTGCAGGTCCTCTGGCCCTCGGCGCAGCCAGTACGAGCTGTGGGGGGGCGGAGCCAGGTCCCTGCACTGAAAACAGTGCCGGGACCTCTGCACATGCGCGCTACAGTGGGCACGCCGAACTGTGTGGGAGGGGCCCGAAGCACGCAGCCCGTAGCCCTGGCCGAATGGCCTCACTGGGGCTGCGTGAATAAGGCTCCTCCCACGGCCAGCTCCCGCTCCCCCCCCCCCCCGCCCCCGACCAGACCCGACACCCGCTTCCCCCCCCCCCCCCACCGACCAGACCCGACCCGCGCTCCCGCCCCGCCCCGCCCCGCCCCCCCGACTGACCCGACCCGACCCGCGCTCTCGTCCCGCCCCACCCCGCCCCCCCGACTGACCCGACCCGACCCGCGCTCCCGCCCCGCCCCCCCCCCGACTGACCCGACCCGACCCGCGCTCCCGCCCCGCCCCCCCGACTGACCCGACCCGACCCGCTTCCCCCCCCCCCCCCCCACCGACCAGACCCGACCCGCGCTCCCGCCCCGCCCCGCCCCCCCGACTGACCCGACCCGACCCGCTTCCCCCCCCCCCCCCCACCGACCAGACCCGACCCGCGCTCCCGCCCCGCCCCGCCCCCCCGACTGACCCGACCCGACCCGCTTCCCCCCCCCCCCCCCCCCCACCGACCAGACCCGACCCGCGCTCCCGCCCCGCCCCGCCCCCCCGACTGACCCGACCCGACCCGCTTCCCCCCCCCCCCCCCCCCCACCGACCAGACCCGACCCGCGCTCCCGCCCCGCCCCCCCGACTGACCCGACCCGACCCGCTTCCCCCCCCCCCCCCCCCCCCCACCGACCAGACCCGACCCGCGCTCCCGCCCCGCCCCCCCGACTGACCCGACCCGACCCGCTTCCCCCCCCCCCCCCCCCCACCGACCAGACCCGACCCGCGCTCCCGCCCCGCCCCCCCGACTGACCCGATCCGACCCGCGCTCCCGCCCCGCCCCCCCGACTGACCCGACCCGACCCGCGCTCTCGTCCCGCCCCCCCCCCCCCCGACTGACCCGATCCGACCCGCGCTCCCGCCCCGCCCCCCCGACTGACCCGACCCGACCCGCGCTCTCGTCCCGCCCCCCCCCCCCCCACCCCGACTGACCCGATCCGACCCGCGCTCCCGCCCCGCCCCCCCGACTGACCCGACCCGACCCGCGCTCTCGTCCCGCCCCCCCCCCCCCCACCCTGACTGACCCGATCCGACCCGCGCTCCCGCCCCGCCCCCCCCCCCCCCCACTGGACCCGACTCCCGCTCCCGGACTGGATCCGATCCGACCTGACCTCCCCCTTTCTCTCTCTCTCCCTCCCCCTCTCTCTCTCTCTCTCTCTCTCTCTCCCTCTCTCCCTCTCGCTCAGCGGCACGAACGGCTGCAGAATTCTCCCTGCCTGAAGCACTTTCACACAGGTAGGAAGATGGTTTATTTAATCTTTTCTTGGCTTATAAATGTTTATTCAGGTTGGATTTATTTGTATAATATTTGTAGAAGTATAAATAAGGATTTATTGTAGAATTTAATGAGTTCCCTCCCCCCCCACCTCGTTCTGGACGCCTAATTTGTAACCTGCGCCTGATTTTTTAATATGTAGAACAGGTTTTTTCAGTTCTACAAAAATCTTCACTGACTCTACTTTAGTTTGGAGTATGTTTTCACTGTGGAAAACTTTGAAATCAGGCGTCAGTGGCCGGACACGCCCCCTTTTGAAGAAAAAATTCTGTTCCAAAGTAGAACTGTTCTACCTGACTAGAACTGCAGAAAAAAAAATGTGGAGAATTGCGATTTCTAAGATAGTCCGTTCTCCACCAGTTGCTCCTAAAAATCAGGCGCAAATCATGTGGAAACTTGGGCCCATTACTTCCAATAGGAGTGGCGTGATAAATGGGCTTCAGGATATGGTTTGTCATCACTTGAGTGTTGAATGTGTGCAATCATGGAGAGAAGGAACACTTCTAGGAGAAGGATGCTGGTGCTAAGTGTACCCTTTAAAATTAATGAGCATTTATGACTAGCATTGAAAGTAATTTAAGTGGGGGAGGGGGGGGGGGAATGATTGTCAGTGTCATAGGTGTATGCTAAAATGGTGAAAAGTAATACCCTGTAGTGAATTCTTCTACCTTGCTATCTTGGTATGGTCATTCAACATCTCCCTACACTGCCTCCTGGAAACAATATATTGCTTGTAGTGTTCTTGCTGGTTTCCACTTCCTGCCATTCTTATTGGATAGCTTGTCTGTGTGTCCTACGGTGCAGTATCTCGAAGGGCACTCCCCCTCTTGTACCACGGCCCCTTCGGAGAAACGGCATTTTGTGGTCTTTTGTGCTGCTGACAATCATGTTTACAAAAAGAAGGATAATGCCTTGAAAACCAGGATGCTTGCCACTTTAAGCTGTTGCAAGCAGCATGCAATTTTCACCCAGTTCTCCATTCCTATTCACAGGCATTTTCCATGCAAGGGGCTCGCCAAGCTTATGAAAATGATGCTGATCCCAACAATATATAGAGTTTGGGTGTTCTTTTTACACTGCTCCACTTCCAGTCAGACTGCTGTGCAATCAGAAAATCAAGGTGCCCATTTATATACTGTAGCACAGAGGATATTGCATTGATAACAGTATAATACAAAATCTCTTTCACAAATGCAAAAGACCCACAATTCACAAATATCATTGTAGTAATGTCAGTACAAGTTTTTCTCACAATTTTGAACAGAATAATTTATTATATATCCTTTTGTTGTTTTATAGTCTGACAACATTAAAATGTTTTGAGTAAGTAATAATGAATGTGATTCTCATTATTATGTGGGTTAAGATCTCCCCATTTGTGCACCTTTGCTAATTTGTGGAGTCCTGTGGAAGGATGCTCAGATTCCTGTGTATATTCAATAGTTGTAAAGACAACAGGGGTTGTGAGTATTATTTTCACATTGTGTGCTATCATTCATCACTCATGTTTTCACAGGTGCAAAACAAGTCATGTGGACTTTTAAAATAATCCGAATGGATGGGTAGTAAATAGATAAGAAATATAGCATTAAATGGTTTATAGGTTGTCTATGGTGTACAATGTATGTTCTCTATTGGAAGGCAGCAGTGGAGATATTGTCTCCCTCCATGCTTCTTGCACAGATCTATTTACATTAAATATCTAACATAAATGTATATTTGGGGTTAACATAGAAACATAGAAAATAGGTGCAGGAGTAGGCCATTCGTCCCCTCGAGCCTGCACCACCATTCAATATGATCATGGCTGATCATGCAACTCCAGCACCCCATCCCCGCTTTCTTTCCACATCCTTTGATTCCTTTAGCCGTAGGGGCCACATCTAACTCCCTTTTGAATATATCTAACGAACTGGCCTCAGGTTTCATAGCCTTGGCTCAAAATATGGGTTGACATTGTGGTATGCCCAATATGTTGGTAATGTTGCTTTAAAAAATGCTCTGGGATCTTTAAGTCCTGTATAATTGTTATATAGGTAATTGACATGCTTTGCCTACATACAAAGTTTGAGAACTCCAGGTATATTACATCTAACGCATCACCCTTGTCTACTCTCTGTTACCTCTTCGAAGAATTCAATGAGGTTGGTCAAACGCCACTTTCTCTTTCGATATCCACGCTGACTATTCATTATTATATTTTTGGTTTCTAGATGTTTTTCTATTTTCGCCTTTAGGTTGGATTCCACTATCTTTCCTACAACCAGAGGGGTACTGCTGCTTTGCAGATTATTCAACCTAGGGCTATGCTGTGGGGAGTATAAAAGTGAATAGCTGAAGAACATTTGCACTTATATGTAATGTAATTCATGGAGCTACTGGGAATAAAGTGTTCAATAACATTGAATAAGAAATTAACTTGTTACTTGTTAATAAATACTGGAAAATTTCCCATTCTGATTTTTTATTTACTCCTGGGACGTGGGCATCACTGGCAAGGCCAACATTTATTGCCGATCTCTAATTGCTCTCTAAAGTGGTGGTGAGCCACCTTGAACTGCTGTAGTCCCTGTCGCCGGTTTTATGCTGTGTGATTTAGTACAACTGAGTGGACATAGTGGCTTGCCAGGCCAGAGGGCAGTTTAGAGTCAACCACATTGCTCTGAGTCTGGAGGTAGGTAAGGATGGTAGATTTCCTTCCCTAAAGGACATTAGTGAATCAGATGGCAGATAGGTTTTTAGGACAATCCGGTAGTTTCATGGTCACCATTATTGATACTAGATTTGTATTCCAGACTTTTATTTAATTAACTGAATTTAAATTTTGCTGTGGTGGGATTTGAACTCTCATCTCTGGATCATTAGTCCAGGCCTCTGGATTACTAGTTCAGTAACACAACCACTGTGCTTCTGTACCCGATAACATAAAGGGCCCCTCTGATGGCCTCAGAATTAAGTCATGAAGGAAAGGAGGAAAGATGGATACCCATAAATATGAAAGCAAGAAAAGTGTTCAACTAAATTATGGTTGCCATTTGACATAAGGAAACCCTGATCTGGGGCCTGATGAAAAAATGAGGTATTGATCATGATAAAGGCTGCATAAAATGTGCATCTCGAGTCGAGGCAATTTTTTGTTGAAACACTTGATAGGACCGAAAGCTCAGAGTACAGGACAATGCTAAAGTTGAAAAGAGGTTAGTGTGCAAAATTAAAGCACATAAGATTGGGGGTAATGTATTGGCATGGATTGAAAATTGGTTAACTGACAGGAAACAGAGAGTAGGAATAAACGGGTCTTTTTCGGGGTGGCGAGCAGTGACTAGTGGGATACCACAGGGATCAGTGCTTGGGCCCCAGATATTCACTACATATATAAATGATTTGGATGAGGGAACCAAATGCAATATTTCCAAGTTTGTTAACGACACAAAACTAGTTGGGATTGTGAGTTGTGAGGAGGATGCAAAGAAGCTGCAAGGCAATTTAGATAGGTTGAGTGAGTGGACAAACACTTGGCAGATGCAGTATAATGTGGATAAATGTGAAGTTATCCACTTTGGTAGGAAAAACATAAGGACAAAGTAGTAGTTAAATGGTGATGGCTTGGGAAGTGTCGATGTACAGAGGGACCTGGGTGTCCTTGTACACAAGTCATTGAAAGCAAACATGCAGGTGCAGCAAGCAGTTAGGAAGGCAAATGGTATGTTGGCCTTCGTTGCAAGAGGATTTGAGTACAGGAACAAGGATGTCTTGGTGAAACCACACCTGGAGTATTGTGTGCAGTTTTGGTCTCCTTACCTTCGAAAGGATATACTTGCCATAGAGGGAGTGCAGCGAAGGTTCACCAGACTGATCCCTGGGATGGCAGGATTGTCGTATGAGGAGAGACTGGGTCAACTAGGCCTGTATTCACTAGAGTTTAGAAGAATGAGAGGGGATCTAATTGAAACATATAAAATTCTGACTGGGTTGGATAGACTGGATGCAGGAAGGATGTTTCCCCTGACTGGGAAGTCTAGAACAAGGGGTCACAGTCTCAGGATACGGGGTAGGAAATTTAGGACCAAGATGAGGAGAAATCTTTTCACTGAGGCTGGTGAACCTGTGGAATTCTCTACCACAGAAGGCTGTGAAGGCCAAGTCACTGAATATATTTAAGAGGGAGATAGATGGATTTCTAGAAACAAAAGGCAACAAGGGGTATGGGGAAAAAGCGGGAATATGGTGTTGAGATAGAGGATCAGCCATGATATTGAATGGCGGTGCAGACTCGAAGGGCCGAATGGCCTACTACTGCTCCTATTTTCTGTGTTTTTATGAGTAGGACAGAAGAGGAGAAATAGTGGTTAGTTGATTCCTGTAGATTGTGGGAGGATCAGAAAATCTAGGAAGATGAAGACATCCAACAGTTTTGATATTCTGATTTTGTTTTGGTACTTGAGATTGTTTCCTAGCAGCAGGCGAATATGGTGTGTCTACAATAGGAAGCTATATCATGTTCTTGACAGCATAGTAAGCATTAGCTCATTTTAGTATTTACTAATTCTTTACCTGTAGATATTAAAGGGAATTCAATGATGTTTTACTCCAGGAACATGAAGGAGATGTGGGCTATAATATTATGACCCCATCTCTCCCTCGATCTTTGTCTAGTGAGACTCAGCTCGGAGAGCAGAATCTCACTTAATTTGCTCTAAAAAGTAATGGGTAACTGTCGATGAGTATTCAATCAAAGATTTGCCAGGACATCCTAACGTACAATAGCAAATTGTGAACTGATAAAGTTCCATAATTGTGATTTATAAAAGTACCTGTACCCACCCACTCCTGCATGTTATTTTGTATTAATATGCTATGCCCTCCTGTATTGACTGCCAGTAAAGGTCAAGCATCACTGTAGTAGCAATCACATGGTATATTTTCACCTGCATCACTCTGACCAGTTTTTCAACAGCATTAATAAGTAACTTTTAAATCCAAAACTGTTCTAAACAGTTAGAAATGTAAAATTGTGCACGTTCTAAATGATAAAAACCATCTGCATAAGGCACAAGGCAGTAATTGAATCTCAAAGGTTCTGGCAATCGTATAAACATCTCGAGCTTTGCAGTAGCAGTTCATATAATCTAAATGCTTTGCATTGATCTCTTTAACTCCATACGAGCCATTTACATGCATAGATTACTGAAATATTTTTACATTTTGGTATAATACAAGTAAGAAATGTCTTTTAAAAAAAAAAAAAATTATTAATCATGCATGCTAGTGGATGAAAGTCATTACAAAACTGATTCTTCAGATGAGTAGGCAGAGTTAATCATTTGTGTATATATAAATTATAACGTCCTTTTGAAAAGAATTGTAGGTTCAGAGATAATAAATATACTCTGGAAATGTCTGCCAGAGTTCTGATTAATGTCTGGAAATGCAATCAGTGTTGTGGAAGAAATGTTTCCCCATAATTCTCCATATGGTTGGAGGCTTCCCTTGGGTGAATGTACCTGGTGGTCCTGGAGGTTCGGAGACTTGCGATCCTGGGCCTCTACGTGAAGGCCTTCATAGAGGCACACTTATCTCAGGAGCGTAAGGGTTTTGCACACATCACTGGGATCACGTGGGCCGGCCCAACCTATCAAGAGTAGGGGAATCCCCATTCATACTTATGATGATTCCCATTAGTATTGAGGCAATACTCCCAAAAAAATCACACATTTCAAATGAATAAAAATGGAATTAATAAATTATTTTAAACAAAAAATTAATTTTTTGAAAAATAAATTTACATATTTTAGAGTCTAAAAAATAAACTTGCCTTATTTAGCAGGATTTTAAATGTTTAAATTATTTTTTTAAATGTATTTTTCTGTACTTTAAAGTCTTATGCTGATGAAAGCAGTCCCTAGGCCTGCTAGTTTCAGTTGTAAGAATTTGAAGGACATTCGATGGGCAGGAGTTGGGCAATTAGTCAACTCCGCCCACAGAGGCCTGTTACTTTTAGATGCGGTGGATCTGATAGAATCATAGATATTTACAGCACGGAGGAAGCAATTTTGACCCATTATGTCCACGCTGGCCAACCAGCTATCCAGCCAAAATCCCACTTTCCAGCTCTTGGTCCGTAGCTCTGTAGGTTACAGCACTTCAACTGCAAATCCAAGTAATTTTTAAATGTGGTGAGGGTTTCTGCCTCTCCCATTCAGGCAGTGAGTTCCAGACTCCCACCACCCTCTGGGTGAAGAAATTTCCCCTCAAATCCCCTCTAAAACTTCTACCAATTACTTTAAATCTATGTTCCCTGGTTGTTGACCCCTCTGCTAAGGGAAATAGGTCTGTCCTAGCCACTCTAAAAGAGGCCCCTCATAATTTTATACACCTCAATTAGGTCTCCCCTCAGCCTCCGTTGTTCCAAAGAAAACAACCCCAGCCTATCCAATCTTTCCTCATAGCTAAAATTCTCCAGTCCAGGCAACATCCTCGGAAATCTCCTCTGTACCCTCTCTAATGCAATCACATTTTTCCTGTAATGTGGTGACCAGAACTGCATGCTGTACTCTAGCTGTGGCCTAACTAGTGTTTTATACAGTTCAAGCTCTTGTATTCTGTGCCTTAGCTAATAAAGGCAAATATTCCGGATGCCTTTTTAACCATCTTGTCTACCTGGCCTGCTACCTTCAGGGATCTGTGGACATGCACTCCAAGGTCCCTTTGTTCCTCTACACTTCTCAGTATCCTACCATTTAATGTGCATTCCCTTGTCTTGTTTGCCCTCCCCAAATGAATTACCTCACACTTCTCCGGATTGAATTCCTTTTGTCAATGTTCTGCCCACCTGACCAGTTCATTGATATCGTCCTGCAGTCTACAGCTTTCTTCTTCATTATCAACCACACAGCCGATTTTAGTATCATCTGCAAACTTCTTAATCATGCCCCCTACATTCAAGTCTAAATCATTGATATATACCACAAAAAGCACGGGACCTAATACTGAGCCCTGCAGAATCTGAATGGATACAGCCTTCCAGTCACAAAAACACCCATCAACCATTACCCTTTGCTTCTTGCCTCTGAGCCAATTTTGGATCCAACTTGCCACTTTGCCCTGGATCCCTTGGGTTTTTACTTTCATGACAAGTCTGCCATGTGGGACTTTATCAAAAGCCTTGCTGAAATCCATACATCAAATACACTACCCTCATCGACCCTCCTTGTTATCTCCTCAAAAAATTCAATCAAGTTAGTCAGATACGACCTTCCCTTAACAAATCCATGTCAAGTGGATTAATGACAGAGCGCAAGTTCTGGGTTTAGGCGCATGCGCTTCGCATTCCTAAACCCGGAGCTTGTGCGGCTCCTACGGGCAAGTGCGCACCTCATACACACCAGTAGTGACCACGAATTCAGGCCCAATATGTTACTGCCCTGTACTGGGTAACATGATTTAACGTGATTTTTTTAATAAGCTAGCATTTTGATTGAAGCTGATTTGTTTCTGCATGGTGTAACTGCTCTTATTGTTGCTTTCATTATACTTGTACTTAAATTTAATTTAAGACAGAAGAGTGCCATCTGATTATATAAGGGTGGCATGAGTTCAGAGCCCAGAAGAGGCGAGGGCCCAGGGGCAGCACGGGCCAGCCCACACTGCGATGTGTGTGTGCGCTAGGTCCATGCAGCAGAGCTGGTCTCCAGTCGTTGAGGTTAATCCTTGCCACTGGACCAAGACCTAGCTGTGTCACCACCTGCATGTGGTGGCTCGTGTGCAACAGGCTACCACACGTTAAAAAAAAAAATCCACTCACAGGCATCTTCCACCCTTCAAAATGTAGTTCGGGATCTGGAATATTAGGTCCTTCATTGAAACACCTGTGAACTCATCCCTTTTTGACGTGGACGCGGGTCATCCTCGTTTCGAGGACTGCCTATGATGATGACTTTATCTCACTAACTGGCTTGTGTTTACTGACCTTTAGTTTAAAACTAATGGTTATGTGATTAACTGTGAAGATTGTGTTCATGAATCATGAACCTAGAAATTATTCATTTTATATTCCCAATAAAGATTGAATGGTAGTTCTCATCGATACTTACAACTTGCACATATTTTTCACTAATATATGCCATAAGTACTTCTGTAAATATTTTAAAAAATTATTTTCTTGGAGGTTTATTTTTTAAAAGCTGTATGGATTTTATTTCATTGAATCTACTTTGAGGAACTAAACCTAGCTGGGTGGACACAAGTTCTGCTAATACCAAATGCGCTATTCTGATTCAGTGATGGATAAGCCTCATCTTGTAGTTTTTCCTTTCTACTACGAGATGAGAATAATTATCCATACTGACTCTCTCTCTCTCTCTCTCGAATAATGATTCTCCTTCAGCTGTTTTCACTTTGTTCCATTTTTTTCCCCCTATCCTTCCCAGCTGTAATCCTGTCTGTGATCTGTGCCAGTATCATTCTGTAGTAACCTGGTAAAAGGTAATTTTGAAATGTGACTGAGGTTGCAGATTTTGTTCACTTCCTGTCAGCTATGCACAATTGTCGCTGTTTAGTGTTGGGTCTGATGACTCACCAGACATTGGCAATCATCACGGAGGGAAGCATGAATGCAAATGTCAGGTGATGCTGAGATGACAACCTTTGTTTCCCAGTCTGTCCTGTCTGCTCTTTTTTTGTATGAAGTGACATAATGATATGTGGTCAGGGACAACAGTAGCAAGGAACTAGAACAGATGTTTCTAAGATCTGAAACTATACGTTATTGGGGCCATCAGAGAGTTTGAGAAATTGTACTTGGGTATTAACAAACCAAAGATTTTCTGTCGCTAGATGAATACCTTAATAACACTGATTCGGCATTTGATGGTTAATTCTGCATTTAAACTTCTGAATGCAGGAGGCAGGATTCCAGGCTACAATGCTGCCAGGGGGAGAGTTCAACAAACAGGAGAAGCAGTCAGACCTCACTGCTTATATTCTGTGCAGACCTTCTGGCTTAACACAGATGCTGAGGTACAGTTGCAACAGCTCTTGTGTTACTGACATAAACATGGGATCTGGCTTAATTGCTGACAGTTTTTGTGATGCTAATCTGGTAGACAACAGACTGGCTACAATCGGTCAAATGTTGTACAGAAAAGATTCACTAACATACAGTGCATTTACACTACTACTAGTCTAAGATTGATAATAGCTGTAGTATCCATTTTGGCCTGGGTGCGCCTTTTTTATACTGCTTGGTTCTCGCTGCACTGGACACATGCTTTATGTACACATGCTTACATGCATGTGCTGAGCGCCTCTTCCAATTATTAAAATTGAAATGGCCACTCATGCCTGCACTAAACATTTAAACAAATTTAATGTGTTCAAGTTTAATGCTGCCGGAGTTGTATTCCATCCAGTGTCAAACATATTGCATTATGGGAAGATGATTTGTCCATCCTAACATTAAATGTGGAATTTAGAAAAGTAGAATTTCATAATTCATCAAAGCTTTTGGGACATATGATCCCTATCCCACTATATTTAATTGTGCAATGAAGATATCTTAGTCACAGAAACATGTATTGTGACTGAAGGATAATCTTGTTTAGTAAAGCAGATCCTGGACTGGATCATCTGTACTGATCCCTGCTATTACACTCAATGCCTTGCTGGCATACTATGACTATTGCCTGTGTCAGACATAGCATACTTAAGGGTCAAAATTCGGTTGCTACCGCCAGCTGATATTGCCTGAGTGAGATGGCAACGGGGCATGAACAGCTGGGCGGCGGCGTTGGGCATGGGTGCCGTCTGATGGGAAATTTGGTTGTCCTTTTTCAAGGGCGTTAAAATTTAAAGTCCCACTGGCTAATGCCATGGAAATCAGGAAATCACCTCACGTGCAACGCCTCCTTGGTGCTGGTCTTGCCAAATTCACTTTTGCTGCCTCACTTACTGGTGTGCATGAGGCAGGTAAATGAATCCGGGCTGTTATTTAAAAGAAGTTGTAGTCAGCCCAGAAAGCTCGCAATCCGTGCTGCATTGGATGCTCTCGCACAGTTCGAAGGTGCTGGCGCTCTGCGGCTACTGACTCCTAAGCTTCAGTACCAGCATCTCAGAGACATTGTTGCCTTCACTATCGGATACATTTGGAACTAGCATGTAGTTTTTACCTCTGCAAAGTTATGGGGGCAATGATCGCACACCACGTCATCTTGCGGCGAGGACTTCAAAGGTGCCGGCTGTGGAGATGGCTTATGGCAAATATGGATGCTTGCCAGAGGAGAGACCCCAGACAGCGGGGCAGGAGGCCGTACAGTCACAGGGTTTACCGTGCGCATTATTCTTGCCTTCAGATGTCCGAGGAGCAGTGCCTAAGACGGCTGAGGTTCCGTAAGGAAGTGGTGACGGAGCTCTGCCACCTCCTGCAGATACATACCTGGCAGCTAACGTCGGCCCCAGGACCTCTCTCTCCGTGGCAGTGAAAGTGACGATAGCCCTCAACTTCTATGCTACTGGCTCCTTCCAGTCTTGTGTAGGAGATATATGCAACATCTCGCAGTTTGCAGAACATTGCTGCTTTCGCCAGGTGACCGACACTTTCTACAGCAAACAAATGGACTACATCAAGTTCAGCATGTCCAGGGAAGACCTGGATGAGTGTGTTCGTGGCTTTGCCAGGATAGTGGGCTCCCCCAGGGCTCAGAGCCATTGATTATACACGTGGTATTGCGGGCCCCGCCTCAACTAGCCAGCCTATTCACCTGGCGATCTTCTACAGACATCACGGCCCACCCTCCAAGCCTCCATGCATATAAATGGGAAGACAAGATTGTGACAAATTAAGCACAGTTTTATTGTCAAAAAAAACTATAGTGAAGCACTGTAAAGAAACTGTAAAGAAGCACTAAAGGACGCCATCATCCACAGCAAACAATAATTGAAACCAGACTCCTTGAAACATTATCATCCACATGCAACTATTCACAACTTCATAATGGAACAAGGACAGCATCTCTGGCCAGCATCTCTCAATTCTTTAATGGCTCATCCAAGTGCAACTATTTACATTAGTTCATATTCGAGGAAGATCACCATTTCTGGCCAGTAGCACACACATTTACCGGCCCTTTCTCAATGCTTTCCCATCCCTTCACTTCTCCCCCCTCCTAGGCCTACTGCTCCTCCTCAATTTGGTCTCCGTATCTGTAGTAAGGCTGGTAGAAGGTCACTGTGTTGGTGCCGCTGCTACAGCTGGTGGGGGGGGGCAAGACGTTCCACACCAGCTTGGGCCCGCTCGGCTGCAGACTGCATCACCTTAGCATGGGCGGCAGCACTCTGTGGTGGATGGATTGCAGAGAGCGGCAGGGGCAAGGGTGGAATTATATCGTTGAGAAAGAGGACATCACGTTCCAACAGGCTGGGCATGCTGCTACTCCCCTGGGGCAGAGCCTCAGTATCTGGAGCTATCTGGCTGAGCACAGATTGCTGCCGTACTTCGCCAATGTTAGTTCCGCGTGCAACTGATGGGACCCCAGACACGACGGCAGCGGTCAGTGCCTGCATGGATTCAAGTTGGCTCTGCATCAGGGCAGACTACGACTGCAGCACACCACAGAGCTGAGTGATGCACCACGCACTGACTGACATGACAATCTGCAGGCCTACCATAGTATCAGCATGCTGCTCAATGGCTACTGCCACGCCAGCCAAAGCCCGTGCCGCCATGTCAGGGACCCCATGGTCACTTGAAGCATCCAACATCCATTGGTATTTACCAAGGATGGGCTGCTGAGACATGCATGCAATCATTGAGGCGGCTTCCACCACACTCAAAGCAAGTGCATCGACATTCTCGGGCACCCTTGACATAACACCCAGCAGATCGCCGTGCATCTGCAGTGACTGTCTTGCGAGATCCTCTAATTCAGCCTCATCATCAGAGTGCTGTTGAACATCACTCAGGTGCGCACTCGCCCTCTGGGGAGCTGGCCCACTGATTTCCCCTTCCCCATGGCGTTGCTATTAACTTTGCTACTCGGTTCTGCAGCAGGCCACTGGGTCCCGGAGCACCACCAACCTCCATCTCCCTGACCACGCCTTCCAACAAAAATCTGCTGGCCCTGCTCTGTGAGGACGCTGGATCCTTGGTCACGTCCAGAGAGGTGTCCTCCACCTCCTCGTCCTCTCCACCGTCACCCGCAGTCGAAGGCCCATGTACAGGCCCCTGGCCATTTTGAGTCGTCATCTGAAAGCACAAAGCCAGAGACGAGTGGTTACCTGCAGGGGAGGGGGTCAGGAGCAGCAGAGGCATTCAAGAATGCCAGTCTCGTGGAAAAAGCTGAAGGATTGAGGTGTCGGGCCCGAGTGGCCTGCCGGATGCTGTAAAGGAACGCAACATACCGTCACTGCCCCCAGGGGGGTCGGCCTCACCCACCGCTATTGCACCAACTTGAATGCCCATCCGGGCCAAGACACCTTGTTCCAACGGAGTCAGGTCCTGGAGTTCAGAGTCCTCTCCTCCAGTCCTCATCGGCTCCCTGCAGTTGTGGGCGAGCTTCTCCTGTAAGACTAAAGAGAACGTCTGAGTTAGAGCCCTCCTATCAGTGTGTCCCAAGTGCCTTACATAGTTTAGTAGCTATTACTGTATGAGAGTCTTCATAGTTCAATGTAACTTCCATTCGCTGTGTGGACTTGCTGTGGCAATGCTTGAATTAGGGGGCCAGGACCTAAGATGCATATGAGGACTCAGGAGTTAAGAACATGAGGTCTGCAGAACCGAGTAGCAAGCTTAACAGCACATGCTAATATTTTATGTAAGGTTAAATGCCTCATGCTATTGCTTTCAAATATGTGTATCATCTCATAATTATTCTGCTAAATCTCAGATGCGCAACTATAAGATTTGATTTTCTTCACAAAGATGCACCGTCTGATGCATTTTAGGGAATCTATGTAAAATCGGATATATCAACTTCAAATTACACTGCAAATATTAGACACTGAGAATATTGGCATCTGAACACCTAATACTTTTGTATGAAATTGCTCAGTTCCATATGTTAATGGAGACGTTAACGCATTTAAATAAATTAAATAGATGGAACATATAATTTTTACGCAGAAATGACTTGGGTGAAGGGACCGAGTGTAATGTAGCTAAGTTTGCTGATACGAAATTGGATGGGAAAGCAAATTGTGAAGGGGACACACAAAATCTGCAAAGGGATATAGGCAGGCTAAGTGAGTGGGCAAAAATTTAACAGATGGAGTATAATGTAGGAAAATGTGAGGTTATCCACTTTGGCAGAAATAATAGAAAAGCAACTTATTATTTAAATGGAGAAAAATTGCAAAGTGCTGCAGTACAGAGCGACCTGGGGGTCCTTGTGCATGAAGCACAAAAAGTTAGTATGCAGGTACAGCAAGTAATCAGAAAGGCTAATGGAATGTTGGCCTTTATTGCAAGGGGGATAGAGTATAAAAGCAGACAACCTTCTCTCAACAGCCTCCAATGCAAGTATATCCTTCCTTAAATACAGAGACTAAAACTGTACAGGGTATTGGTGAGGCCACACCTGGAGTACTGAGTACAGTTTTAGTCTCTGTATTTAAGGAAGGATATACTTGCATGGGAGACTGTTCAGAGAAAGTTCACTAGGTTGATTCCTGAGATGAGGGGGTTGACTTATGAAGAAAGGTTGAGTGGGTTGGACCTATACACATTGGAGTTCAGAAGAATGAGAGGTGGTCTTATTGAAACTTATAAGATGATGAGGGGGCTCAACAAGGTGGATGCAGAGAGGATATTTCCACTCATGGGGGAAAATAAAACTAGAGGACATAGTCTTAGAATAAGGACCCGCCCATTTAAAACTGAGATGAGGAGAAACTTCTTCTGAGGGTTGTAAATCTATGGCATTCTCTGCCCCAGAGAGCTGTGGAGGCTGGGTCATTGAATATATTTAAGGTGGAGATGGACAGATTTTTGAGCAATAAGGGAGTAAAGGTTTATGGGGAGTGGGCAGGGAAGTGGAGCTGAGTCCATGATCAGATCAGCCATGATCTTATTGAATAGCGGAGCAGGCTCGAGCGGCCAAATGGCCTACTCCTGCTCTCTTATGTTCTTTTGTTCTTAATTGGATTAACTTCACTAATTTAAGTTCACTACTCATTTAAATAAATTGTTTAATGGCTCCATGAAAATAGTTAACATAATAAATTTTGTATGAGTGTTGATACTGGCACAGCTTACTTCCAACTAATGTTAGATTATATTCATTGAACAGAAAATTAATATTTTTGCATCATTTAAACTTGCACTAAACACACAATCTTTCAACTAATTGGCATAAAGTAAAACAATTTTTTACTTTTTTTGTTTTAAAGAATTAAGGACTGAAGATAAACAAACACCACGTGGTGTGACACGCAAAAGTTAAAGTGCTGGATATGATCTTTATTTTAAAAAATAACGTAATTTGAATAATAACTGGTTCTCCAGCATGAGGAAAAAGGAGTTGGGCTTAGATGTGATGTGAAAAAAAAACACTGCCTTATCTGTGGTAGAGGAACGTGAGGACAATGAGGAGAGCTGAGGAGCATCTTCAACACTCTGACTGCAGCGGTTCAAGAAGGTGGCTTGCCACCATCTTCTCAGACTACTAGGGATGGGCAATAAATGTTGGCCTTGCCAGCAGCGCCCATATCCATTGAATGAATTTTTTAAAGTCAGCCTCTGTTTATAATTTTTGTTTCTTGCAGTTTGAATTTAACCTGGAAACATATTAAAAGAGCCTTTTTCAAAGAAAATACTTAAAGAAATAAATACAACATATATTTTTTACACAGTAAAATAAAAGCATGAAATGAGTTAACTTCACCACTAATTTACAGATATGATAAATATTCTGGATTGCCGAGTAGAGGTATAACATGATGAATCAGATTCACTCACGGGAACCTCCACAAGGTCAGCCCATGAATGAAATGAAATGATACTGGAAGTGGGTGTCTGGTTGCAAAGCAGTGCAGTCAGCAGATTAACTACAGAGCCAACCAGCTCAGCTAACTATTCCCATTCTACTTTTATCCTCTGATGCAAGGATATAATGTCATAGTGCAGCTGCTGTAAGGCAAACTGCATGGCATCTATAACGCCTGCTGTACACTGATTCCTCAAAACAAATCCTATTTCTTGCAGGCTCTGGAGTGCATCCACCATCCTCCAAGAAGGATTTTTTTGTAGAGGCTTGTACATATCAGGTTGAACTCCATATTTATCTCGATCTTTCAGGAAATAGACAGTGACCATTCATATAAAGTGTTATTGGCATTGAAAGCAAATCAGTGTACATTTCACCTGTGATTATAAGCAATAAAGAACTTAAAATGTATAATTAAAAAAAAAAGTTACTAGAATCTGAGGACGGTGGATCTGATCTTCATCTCGCTCATTGTGCTAAAAATTAATGCTATTCCATTCAACTGCTTTTTTCCCTCTTGGGCGCATTCTTGGCCTTGAATGAATGTCCTCTATTTCCTGAAAGATCGAGATAAATATGGAGTTCAACCTGATATGTACATTCTTCTAGGCTCCCTAGTTGGATTGTCAAAATGAAGTATTTTGTTTTATTTTTGGACTGCCTAAATTGAACCATTTTGATGCACAGAAATTGCCGCATTTTGCAATGGTGTCCAAAAATTATTTCACCGTGTCACATTTTATTTCCTGTGTTCCAGTGGCCAAACTTGCAAACCGTGAACAAAATGTTTGTTTATAGTTATTAGGTTAATAAGCTTGTATCATTTCATCCATTTCATTTTACCATTAAATAATTAACTTACCATTAGCAATAAAACACCACACAGAAATGGAGAAATTACATTTCTTGGGGCTCAATGGTAAAGCATGCTCATCTTGTGCACATTTAGCACTAAAATATGCAGGCCAGTTCTCCCCCCAGTGTATTTGTCAATTTTCCTTTTGTTAAATTGCATTGAATGATGTAATCAAACACTTAAGCAAAGCTGCTCTTCACAAATTTACTGTTAAGAGGCAATTGAAAACAAACACTCTGGTTGTGTTTTTGGTTACAGCAAATTTGTCGAACACTGTGAATGAAGACACTGAAGATTATGTTGGCTCAGTGGGCTCAGTTTCTAACATACTTGCACTGCCAAATTATTATTAAAGACAAATTTGCACCCACATCAAATTGACAATCCTACAAAGTATATTGGAAAAAGTATTCTGATGTCAATTTACTTGCTTTATAGTGCAAAAGACTCTTTCCTGGCCCAGTTTTTCTTGCATACTTTGGGCAAGAGATCATTAGGGATATGAAGAATTGTTCTGAATGAGAAAATGTTATTTTCACTTTAGAAAATGTTGTAGGTTCTACAATAATTATATAACCATTCTAAGGAACGTTACAAGTTTTATTGATAGTTACTTTACTTGTCCAGTCTTGTTTGAGGGCGAGGTTTACTATGGATATTTGATAACCGGCCATTGTTAATTCAAAATGAAAGGGTTCCCCTTTGGAATGGTTTGATCATTACTAACTTATGAATCATATCTTGATTTTGTGTTAAACGTGTTATCTCAATGCAAGTATTGCACAAGGGACATTGGTCAGGTGCTAATTTATGCCGCTGCAAAAACTGCTCGTAAACACACAAAACCGTTGTGTAACAATTGCACAAACAAATGGGAAGCCTGTGTGCTTGCATACTTTTCTTGCAGGGTGCCAGCTGTTTTCAAAGATTGGCCCCAGTGGGCCATGTATTCTGATTTGTTCCATGCAAACGGGGAGTATTTATTTTGTGGTAAACACTACCACACACCACCTGCCAGCACTGATGATCTAAAACACACTTGCAGCAAGAAGCTGTAACCCGTGCTAATCATTTCTTTATTCAGGTTAAAACCTAAGGAAGGCATTTCAACTTTCAGTCAGCTAATTTTGTTGCCACTAATGAACAAGGTTTGAAGAGACAGATTGATTCAAGTTTCAAGTCAATCAGATGTGCTAGGCCATTCCATTCAGAAGGGTACTTGTAGCAAATAAGGCCAGTGAAAGCAACATTAATTAATTAATTTTCTGAAGGCAATTATTTCAGGTCCATTCAAATATGCAATGGACATTTGAAATCAGGATTTCAAAATGTACTGCACCTATATAATGTTTTGAGGTTTTGTCTAAAATTGTGTAGAGAAAACAGATCTTTAATTTAATACTCAATCAAGAAGCTGTTCCATGGAATAAATAGCTCCAATGGGAAGCTAACTGACAGGTAGGAAAGACTGAATGACTTTCGCCCGTGTTAATTTATGGTTCTAAGGGCGCGAAGTTGCACTCTATAGCTACGGGTGGCATTTGGGGACCAAAATGGCGTCTACTGTACGTATGCACAATTCTGTCGTGAATTGCACCGAACGCCATCTTGCTGAAGGCGTTGGCGCAAGCAGCTAATGTCCGCTGGAAGTCTGCAGAGCAGGCAGATCATGAATGTCAATCAGCATGCAACGCTGATTTGATGCCAGTGCTGCCATTTTGGAACCCCACAATCTAGCCGACGCCCTCTCAAGCTCGCACAGCTGAACACGTGTTAAGCAGCAGGAAGGACCCCACCCCCCCCATTAGTGCTATTTAAAGGGATGACCAACTATTTACCAGTTAGTTGCCAGTTGATATCTTCTGGCTGTTGCTACAATTCTGTAAGTGTTTGGTGCTTTCTACAGTTGTTTCATGTTGTAATAGTCCACAGGGAGTGGTGTGACAGGTGCTAAAGGAGTTTTTGCTGACTTCAAGGCTTCTGCTCAAACCAGCTGCTCCCAGACATGGGCGCACTAGTAGGCCTTCCCCTTGGAATAGAGCTTGACTTGGAGAATGAGCAGAGACCATGTAGAGCATGACAAGCTGCTAGCAGAGGGAGGAGAAGGGCTCTCAGCAGGAACCTATATCCGCCCAGGGTGCTCGGGGAGCAAATCTCCGACCTGAGTCTCAACGAGAAACAATGTGCAGGACATCTGTGCTTCACTAAAGAGGTCCTCACTGAAATCTGCCAACAGCTGCAGCCACAACTCCAACCTTAGCGTAAGGCAAGGGCCGCATTGCCAGCGGCTGTGAAGGTGACCATGACCCACAAAAGAAAGGTTCCAAAACAAGCTTATAAATGAAATCATGCCATATTGCAAACAAAAGTAAACTAATCACCCTTGTGCATCCCCTTAGTGCCCACCTTCCGTGTGCCTTTGCCTTACTTAGTGCTCCCATGCAGTGCTACCCCAGTGGCTGCAGCATGGGTGGTGGGAGGCTGTTGACATTGTGAAGAGACTGCAGATGGCCTTGAATGACGACCTCGGGTAGCTCTGGGCCTAGAAGCCCAGCTTCAGCCTGCACCGTCTCAGCATGGGCAGCAGCAGTCTGGGCTGGCTGGCTGACAGGCCACAGCAAGGGCACTGGTGAAGTGGGAGGGCGAATGCTGTCAACCTGAGAGGACAGCAAACTCGTGCTCCACGGAGCCACTGCCACTCTCCTGGGGCAGAACCTCAGCAACCCGAGTAAACTGATTGCTGGAATGCTGAGACAGCCTGCAAGCCCATTTGAACACTGGTATCCACAGCAGTGATTGCAGCAGTCAGAGCTTGCACGGTAGAAAACTGACCTTGCATGACTTCAGTCTGAGTTTCCACTGCAGTACTCGGACTTCTGGTGGAGGTTGCTTGTGCTGCAATGGAAGCTGAAACATCGGTCACCAGACACTCCATCATGGTTGGGTCCATAAGTGTGCTAATGGAGTTGGCCATCCCTTCCATGCTAGAATGGATGGGCTCCAAGCTCTGCGCCAAAGCCCTGTGCCAAGTTGGTGCCGGACATCTCCATGTTTCTGGACGTTGAATGCCGGCTTTCAGGCAGAATTCCCAATGCACCAAGCATTTTGTTGTGCATAACCATCAGCCTTCTGTAGCTGGTCTCAACAAAGTCCTCATCGGAATCCTCTGCAGCAGACTTTGTATCCTACCTCTCCCTTCAGGGAGCTGGCACCTATGCTATCCTTGGCTGCTGGCCTAGCTGAAGCCCACTCCTGCCCGGTATATCTCTGTGCAGATCTCGCTAGTGGTGCAGTTGGTAGATATGGTATTTGAAAATGCGTTCACTGACCTTAATCATTCGTGTGAGGTTATCAAACTTCTTCCACTGCCTGTTGACCATGTGTCTGGAGGGCTTCTTGGCCAATGTTCTCTCAATTTTTTGGTGCAGTGAGGCCCCTTTAAAGGGCTGCACAGGCCATTCAAAATACCATGCATATATGGTTTTTGCATTGAAAAGCCGGCTGTATGGGATCCCTGGGAACATTGCTCCTGGCTCCCTGTGGATACAGGACATCTATTCTCCTTTCCAGTTCCTCCACCAAGACCAGTAGTGCAGTGCCCAAAAACGTTGGAGCCCGCTCCATGTTATACCATTTTTCACTTTCCCAGGTCAGATTCACTTTCTGCACAACTCGCAGCATCTGCTCCTGCCACAATGCACCTCCCCTTTAAGAGCTGCAGGCTAGGTTAAAGAGGTGCTAGAAGTTAACGATTTTGGGCCCCCGAAGCATGAAGTTGGCGTGCTGCCTGCATTTCAATCAACTATCATGGGTTAGTCATGCATCGCAATCACCGTGCCCATTTTCGGGGGCTATCCTATTTAGCCTCAAGTCTTTCCAAAATAGTTTTTTAAATAATTTTCTGTTAGTCAGCAAAGCATTTGTACCTGCCACACCCTCTTTCCCCACCCCTCAATTATTTTTTAAACCAGACTACAAACAAATAATAAGCAGTTTTGTGGTGTAACACCAGAGACCTCACTAATCAAGAGCAGCTCTCAGCTCATTTTGTTTTTGCGACGTGACTTGCAAATTTTTGCATATTTCAGAATGATCACTTTTTCAGAATCCTGGGATTACATTGCCATTTGAGCTATGTAAAATGTGTAAGTAGACTGATCAGTAGCAGAGGAAATTTAATATAGACCAGTGTAAAGTATTGCACATAGGAAGAAAAACAGTCAACATATGTAACTCAACAAATGTTACTCATTTAGCTAAGAGTGAAAGAGATCTAGGTTCAATAGCAGACTCGGTGCTTAACCTATCCAGTCAGTGTAAAGCACAAATGAGAGAAAATGCTGATCTATATAGCCAAAACAGCAATTTGTAAAGGTAAGTCACTTGTATTATTAAAGTTGCATAGCCATTTACAGTCCTCTGGTACCTTGCCTAAGTGGCCATTCTTCACATGAGCCCAGATAGCAAATATTGGCAATGGTTTGGAATATAACTCTGTCTGATCCGGGCCTCGCTTGAAGTCCACACACACATTCCAACAAGGAAGGGGGTGGTCACTAGAGAACAATCAAAAGCAACAACTCTTCCTCGCCCAGCAGCACTGTATTTGTAGCTCCCTTCCAACTGCCCCAGGTAACGTCAGCCAACTGTAGACTATCCTGCTTTGTACTGCTCAGTGCCACGCCGCATGGTGTGCTCAGCCACTGAATCAGCAGCTCTAAACCATGTTTCATCAGTTTTTTCTTCATCATCATCACTGTTTAAAAGTACACTGCAGAAATGTTTTAATGGAAGTTTAGTTATTCTCCTGCATTCAGATATTTGATCCTGGATAGTAGTAAAATAAAATAAAAACAACTAGATTATTTGTATTTTTGAGCTATAGAGTCATTATGAGCTATAGTATTTGGAGAAATTCCATTTCCATTAAAACCAAAGCTCACAGAAATTAAAATACTATGGCCCTGCATTTACAGTCGGGGGCTTCCCGAAGGGAAATGCCTCCGATCCGCAAATAAAATGCTCACATACCTGGTGGTCCAGGAGGTACGGAGACTCACACTCCTGGCCCCCTCTGGGTACCCGTGGGTAGAGGCACACGTATCTCAGGTGCAGGTGGTTCAGAAGTGCCCCTGGGATCACCTTGCGCTGGCGCAACCAATAAAAGAAGGGAATCCCCATTCATATTTATGGGGATTCCAGATGTAAGGAAACCCCATAAGCTTGAATGAGAATACCCCCAAAAAAACCTCGATACAGAAGAACATAAGCAATAGGAGTAGGCCATTAAGCCCCTCGAGCCTGCTCTGCCATTTACTAAGATTATGGCTGATCTGATCTTGGACTCAGCTCCACTTTCCTGCCCGCTCCCCCATAACCCTTTACTCTCATTGTTCAAAAGTTTGTATCTCCATCTTAACTAAATTTAAAATGGCATTTAATTAAATATTTGAAACAAATTACATTTTTTGAAAAATAAATGTACATGTTTTAAAGGGGCTAAAAATAAACTTACCTTATTGCTGCCTCTGTTTTTGCCCTGGAGGGGTGGCAGTGACAGCGGAAAGCATTTCTGGCCAGATGTCCAGCTTCCATTGCCCTGCCGGGACATTCGGTGCCGGGTTTGCAGGGGTGCGGAGTAGTACCGCTTGGGAAAGGCCGAGCCGGTGTGCAATGCCCCTGGTTGCGACACCGGCTGGAAATTAGAAACTCGCCCGACCCATAGTGCCCCACAGCGCGCCCTAGTGGGACTGCTTGTGAAAGCTGGCGGTTCCAGGTGCAGCGACCTCAGGTAAGTGTGATTTTGGAACCAAATATATATATATTTTTGCGATTCATGTGGATGTGGCGTGAAGAAAGTATTGGGAATGTTTTTGGGATTTTTCAGATTTTTTTTTTTTCCACGGAAGGCTCTCGTGGGGCGCTTTGAGGCCTGCTGATTATGTCGGGATTTTCATTTGTTCAGCCGGCCTAGCGCCTTAAAAGAAGCCTAGCATGCCTCCCTTAGTGCTCCATTCAGCGCCCAGCTGGTGAATTGTGCGGCTGGAGACGCAAACCATTTCCAGGCGCAAAATTTACCACTCCGCCCGGGTTAATGCCGCAACAGAGGCGTGACCGAATTTCCACACCTTTGTGTTTAGCATGGACAAATGTCGCAGGCTTTGAAATGATATTGATGGAATAACCATAAGGGGGTGCATATGGAGACTGGTATTACTATCTCAATCCTATTACATTCTGTAATCGGTATTTCAGGACATGAATAATATCTCGAGCTGGAGAGGGTTTTGAAAAATAGAGATTACATTTCCATAAGATCGATATCTATTATCCTCAGCTGGCTATTTATAAACTAATTCAGTTAGAATGACTTGTGCAACAGTATGTGTTTTTAAATGAGCTGGCTGAAGCTGCTTTTTAAGTTTAAATTCAATAAAGGTAGGGTAGAGAATTATCTTTTGGTGCATTTATGTACCATTAGAGGTGAGATGAAGGGGACTGAAATGTACTCTAAGATACTGGCTTGGAAGTACAAGATCATGAAGATTCACTATTTCATTTCTAGAAGCACTTAATGAGATTTTGTTTTTTAATATTAGTTGCTGATTTTGGACAAAGGCAGTAGCCCTAATGCAGTCAGATAGTTGGTAAGAAGGAAGCAATGAATGAAGCCCCCAGTACTAGCTGTGATGTGACCCGTCAGTCAGGACCTGCAGTACAGGATGGTGCAGAAGCCATCTGCCAATGAGTGATTTGAAGGATACAGAGGAAGAGAATACAGCCCAATGCCACAAGCACTAGCTCTTTTTCAGCTTTTAATGAAGAAATATCAGTAAATAAATAACTCATCAGTAACCGTGAATTGCAGCAGTTCTTTTGAGTGTGAAAGATTTGTAACTCATTAGCGCCGCAGGTGCTAGTGAAATATAATTGTCCTTTGCTTGAGAGGCGATGTTTCAAAGGCATAATCACTGATGAGATATTTTGACTGTTCAGTACATGTGTAGCACTTGATAAGAACACTGAGCGCCAGTCTCTTTATCGTTCTGAAAGATATTTTTTCATCACTGGTTCTCCCCAGTCATAAACTATTACATTTACTGAGAGTGTGGGTAGACTACCTATTCCCAGGACTCTGCCGTTACTACTTGGTATCTAGCAGCTAGAATGTATTCAAAGGTGATACAGGGTGATTCCAACTCTTTTTTTTCTCCCTCCTCCTATCTGGAAAGATGCCCTTCTGCTCAGGAGCTCCTTCAAATTGTCCTACTGGAACTGGGTAACTAGGGAAACACAATAAATGATGCCTTGCCAGTGTCACTAAAATCTCATTTAAAAAAAAATAATGAAATCAGGGCTTTGCTGAGGAATTTCAGGATGAACCCAGAGCTCTCTGGTGCAACATGTGCTGCACTAACTTCTACTCTATAGAAACAGTCTCAAATGAACACTTTGTGGTCCCGTCAGTTATGAATATTATTTCACGAGCATGATTTACCATCTCTCATTCTTGCACATGTGCAATGCTGCATCTATTAGCAGTCAAATTACCATTTATAAAATGCAAGAACAAGCAATCATCCAGTCCATCTGATTAGCTGTCTTATTCAAATTCTGTTTCAGGATCCAATCTTTGTTTTTGTCAAAATGTCGTACCCTGTTGACTGAATCAGTAATTGATCCAGTTCACCTTGGAATGTTTTAACAATCAATATCACGACATGGATGGCTATTCCATAAGCATAGTTTGTTCCATGGTTAAAAAAAGCTAGGCATGAAGTAATTATTCCTTATGCTAAATTTAGCTCATGGCTTTCTCAGTTTATAATGTTGTCCTCTGGTTCTTCTACCCTGATTTTCCACAAAGTACTAAATCTGTCTTATTCCCTTAATTATTTAAAAATATTGGGGTACATGTGCAGTATGGTGGGTTAAACACTGGCCTTTCACATCTCGGACTTAGGGTGAACGCCTCCTCTCTCTGCTGGCTGTAAGGATTGTATATAAAATGTGTGGGTGCAAACTCAGTCCAGTTACTAATGAGGGTAGGCATACAGTGCATTCCTGCACCTAATTTGGCATTAAATTATCAAACTCATTCCGAGACCATGATGGTTAGCAGGCAAAATTGGAAAATGTCATTCGGGATGGTAAGGGCTGTGAGGTTGAGATTGAGGTACAACTTTGCTCTAAACCTAATTGTGCTATAGCTAACCTGGGAGTGGGGACTGCTGATGACGAGTGGGCAAAATTATTCTACCGTCCACTCCTTAATGAGCGCAAAAATTCAAAAGAAAAAAAAAGGAATTGAAAAGAATTGAATAATATTCCCTTTAATCTTGTAATGAGAATGCAATTATGCAATTAAAGCAATGATTAGGCTCAATGAATACCACACACATTTCCATGAACTATTTTTAGCAAGACGCATTATTTAAATAAGCTTGAGGTTCCTGTCCGTCATTCTATTTTTGTCCCGTGACATTTTCCTGCAATGCTATCTCAACCTTTTAGTTGTAATGGATCTTCTCTTTTCTCTCTTCCTCCTCTCCATTTTTCTGATTGCAATCTTTAGCCACAAAATTATTTGACTTGGAAGGGCACCAATGGAGCGAAAGTGAAAGGGGCATCAGAATTTGAGGCTGGACCGATTTTGGTGGGGCAAACGGCCTTTCCTATGAAGAAAAATTCCAACGGAAGTTGGGAGAAGGTGCCAAAGGGAATCTATTCTTGGCTTTGACATAAGAAGATACTGAGTGGACACCAGCTGCTTCCCTCACAGGAATGAAGGGCAAATCAAAAACTCACTTAGTATAGTCTTCAGCAACCCCCAAAGTACTGGCTCAAGAATTGTGTTGGAAGAGGCTTGGGAAATTGCCTCTTGGCCAAGAGGTGATGTGTGGCACAGGTGTACCTAAAATAAGAAATGGAGAATTCAAAAGGATATGTGTAAAAATTAACCAATTAATGTTTAGTTATTGGTAACGACTCCAGAAAAAAATATCTTACCTTATTAAAAATATTTCTTTTTAAAAATAGCCTAAAATAGTACAAAAGCTTGCAGAAAATTAGAATGTAATGATGCAGGGAGAATGTATGAAACTATCAGTGCACTTACCTTGTACATCAGATTTGAGTGTTTGCCAAACGTGATTATTTTTTTCTCTGTTCTTGACCATGCATCCTGCAAACACATTCATGTTTTTGCACTAAAAAGGAGGTCGTACAGATTGATTCAACCATTGTTGACTATTGGATCCTTCCACAAGCTGTACAGTTCATTGTGACCCTTTGCCTGAATCTATTTTATTATTGGAAGCATGGCATTTTGACTTCTAATAGATGCACATATGAAAGGCAGTTTTCTGGATTAATGTTTGCACTGGAGTGAAATCACTAGCACTTTGCTTTAGTTATGGAAAATGAGAAAACTAAATGAGAAATGAAAAAACTGAATAACAAGGGAGGGAAGTTCGAGATGACTGCAGTGTATTATGAATTGACAGGACTGTCAGCATGCAAATAAAAAAACAAATGACAGTTATGTTAAGAAAAGTGAATGTGCAATGAAACTAGTTATAGAAACTAGGGCTAGTTATACCTCCTGTGATACTGAAATTCTGGCATTTTAACATGTCTTGCTCCAGCAATGTAATAGAGTACATTTGATTCAAATTCAAATTTTAAGTTTTGATTAGTAATCACAGAGATGCCACTCATAATACAGCTGGTAAAAGGCACTACGTTGGTATGTTTGGATCACTAATGGCAGCAAATAAAAGTAATGACCATTAGGAGTGAGTTATGAGACTGAAGCCTGATTGAAAGATTCCAAAGACACTAATGTAGTTTGCAAAATCACAAACTCTGAGATTTGATTCATCTTTAACTTGCTCATTGTATTTTTACATATTCGGACAGATTTCACGTCCTCATGCCCCTGGTGTAGAGCCTCATGCGCTCTGAGCATGGAGGTCAGCACACCATGCTAGGATTTTCTGTCCATTCATTTTGATGGCTGTAAAATCCTGTAGTGCCAACTGACCTACACACCTGAATTCTTGATATGCGCTGCCAGCATCTGAAGCTCTACCCGGACAGAAAGTCTCGTTGTGTGTGCTGAACCTTACTCCCAAATACGTAAGTACAAACTTATGGTATCCACCTTTTAGTGTTTACTTTCACACCTCTCCATATCCCCACAATCTAACCATGTCACAAGCAATTTGCTGACCAAGAGGGTGATGAGGCACCCTGCTGCTCTCAGACATTGGCTGCTCATGCACCAGCCACTAGGAGGTGTGTGAGAACAACCTGGGGTAAATTAGTTCCCACATGTCCTGGTAAGAAAATGGCTGGCCTCCAATTTATGCCTCACTGGCACATTGGGTATATTTTATATGCTAACTTCTCCAGTAGTACTTTCTATACCAATGAGATGAGAGTTGGCTTTTTGAAACTGTAATTTCTTCAGCCTCATTGTTCAAACCAAAAAATTCTTGGGTGCTACCGGTTATAATTACTGGACTGATGGACACAGAAGTCGAGAATAATAGTTGGTTCAGAGCATGCTAGAAGACTGTGACATGATTGAGAGATTAGGTGATGCAAAAACTACCGGACTGAAGCTTGTGAATGTCATCTGAACCTAAGGATTATGCTACTGCCCTCATCCCATTCCAGTTCAACATAAAACTTTAATTGACATGTTTATATTGGGTCAGTCAGTTTGCCTTGTGTTCCCGTGCTACATGATGCAGTGTTATTTTACAGATGAGTATTAATTGTGTAAGCAAGGTTATTCAGTATGTGCAAGAGGAATTGGACTGTGAGCTATGACTTTGTAGGAAGGGCAGGCAGGTTGATGAGTGGGCTTCCTGAGCTTTGAGAGAAAGCTAACCGTATAATTGTCCTGGTTATGGACTGTGCCATTATCCACAAACATCCAACATGACCGTAGTGCAACATGATAGCTGTGACTGCATCCTCAGGCTTATTGTGAAGGGGGACACAAAAGGACAGTGAATGCCCTGGGACCTAATGGCTCCCCAGTTGAGTTCTACAAGGCTCTATTCCCTGAACTGACACTTCTGATGCTGAAACTCTTTTTTTTAACCATCTTGAGGAGACGAGCAACCTTCCAGGCACTTTCAAGACTGTTTCAATCACACTAATATGCAAAAAGGCAAAGGTCCTACTCTTTTTTTTTGTTCTTTGTACCTGCCCATATTCCTACCAAACATTGACCAAGGTCCTGGACACAATTGACCTTGGTCTAGACCACATTGACCAAACCAACATCATATGGGATCATCATTCAGGAGACAGTACCAGATGTCCATTCAACATTGTGCACCACTGCAAGAGCACCAACAGCCCTCTGTATTACTCTTCATGGACAGGGAGAAGGCATTTGATAGAACGAAGTGGAAACTTCATGTTGTACTCGGCAGTGCTTTCCGTAAGTGAATTAAAATCTTGTATTTCAACCTTGCATTTATTCTGTGCATTAATGTATTTGGCTCCCCAACTATAGTTAGAGGACATAAATATATATCACTCAAATGGCACTAAAGGTTAAATGATTTCTCCTCTCCCCTCAAAGAGAAGTGGATATGTAAAGCAGACTCTCAGCAAGGACAAGTAATACAATTCCAACTAACTTAATTAAAGAGAAGACTTGTGCTGAGGTACAGCTGTCTGTTGTCCAAGTAGCTAGTCATCTTGTGTGATCCCAGAAAATGAGTATAGGCAGGCTCATCTGTGAGAGTGCATGACAACCGAGCCCAAACTTCTCCTTGCCTAAACTCCACATGTATGCATATTCCAGATGGGGGTTACTGGGTGGCAATTAGAAATGGGAATTTTGGCTGATTATTTCCTCAATAGCGTATTAGCACTGAGGCCAATTGTGGCGGAGTCCATTTAGCTCAGCCCAGGCCAGCAGCCATCCCTTGAGCTTCGATGAGCTGTATCACTTAAGACCACAGCAAGTGGGGGGCACAAACCCACTGAGGCAAATAATGTGATATTAATATTAGATTGGTATCCTGGAGATTTGCTAGAATTAGGGAATCAGAGATGTCATTCCAATCTTCTCAGAATCTTTCTTTAATGTGAATAACAACATTAATTGGGAGAGTCTATATTGGTGCAAATTAGCGTTGCCTGTTGGGTAAAAGGGTCAAATGATATTCTCATTTTTAAGGTTATGCCCTCTGAGCTTTTCAGCACAATCGTATTCAGTGCCTTCTGCATTGCAACTTTTTTGTTGATGTAGAGATGCCATTAAAAAACGTCTTGCCCTCGCCCTGTCTTTTGCCCTTTCTCTCCTCGTTAGGTCCTGCCCACTAAAGGAATTGTGTTGCAGTAACTATTCTTCCTCCAGTCTTGATGACTTTCCAATTCATGGGCAGTTCATTTATTACTGGTTTGTTTGCAAGCAGTTTTTAAATACTGAGTGAAAATTAAGCAGCTGATCTATTTTCTTTCAGAATCCAAGGATAACATTTCAGCACTATCTCAGTGGAGGTTCTTATTGATTTTTCTGGTCATGGATATATACTTGACCTTGATTCAAAGTATTTTGGTGGGGACAAGTGTTATACTTAACCTGCCCCAGTGAGAATTTAGTTGTCGATCTACATTTTTAAAGTGCCTTTGGATGGCTCAATAGGTAACATCAACCTTAGTGAAGGCTGGTGTGCACCATTTGCCAAACAAACAAAAATAATGCAGTATCTACTGTTAAAATGATGAGAAATGCAAGAGTTGATTACTGTGTACAGGTGGGCAAGGATCAAGTTGTTTCGCGGCCCCAGAGTTCCTGTTGCACTGATCCTAACTACCTGTCTATACATCAGAGTCAATGTTTGAGTGAATGAGAAATAATGAAATCCAACATTGGCATTCATTCTCGGCCTTGTCTACTTTGAGATGCAGAATTAAATTTAAAAAAATGATTAATTTTCATAGATGAACCAGAAAATCACAGGCGCAGGTGGAAAAGGAAGAGGGAGGTAAAATTACATAGTAAGGTCTCGCGAGGACCTTGCTCTTGGCCAGCTTTCTTTCATTGTTGCTAACGCTCTACACCTGATATTTCTGTATCAGACTGGTGTCTGTGTCAAGTGACATGATCTTCACCTCTGTAATAATAGCACTTTGTAATACAATAATGTGAAAAATGTCTAGAAAATCAGTAGGTGACCTCTAGGAAGTCTTATTCGCTGCAGAGCTCCGGTGCAGGCTTTGTTGAAGTTCGCGGAGTCGTAGGGAGAGGGGGGTGGGGGGAAAACAGCCCCTTCCAGTAATGGGCCTTGGGTGATTTTAAGGCACATCTGCAGTGCCTTCACTGAACATGCTGGAACTGCCAGTGAAAATGGGAGATGCGGGGTGGTGCCAGGTTTATCCACCCCTGCCCTGGAAAGGTGATGAAGCTACCCTCTGTCAGGGAGCCACTTTTACATTTTTTTTAAAAAACATGTTGATCTTTGGGGAAAAGCCCCAGCCTGGATGCCCAGGTAGGCTGGATGCCCAGGTAGACCCCATGCCCATCTAAGCGAGGTACGTGCACCAATGCTAAGGCAGGTCCTGACTGAAGGCGGAGGCATAGACTCCTAAATTTGGGATTCTCAGTCTCTACCCTCTTGCGTTGATGGCCTTGTAGGGGCAGGCAGAGGCTCTCACCCTCACATGGCCATTCTAGAAACTGCAGCTAGGTTTCCAACCATTCTAGTGGACTAGATTCAAACCCAATGTGGGAATCCACTCGAACCACTGCTCATTTTAGGGGCCAAGGTCTTGCATGTGACTGATTTAGTTGGAGTTTTATGTCCTCATCATCATAGGTCCCTCGAAATGAGGATGACTTGCTTCCATGCCAAAAAAGGATGAGTTCATAGGTGTTTCTATGAAGAACCCGAACTACATCCTCAAGATGCCTGTGCGTGGATTTTTTTAACGTGTGGTGGCCGTTGCACACCAGCCACCACACGGGCTTGACAGAGCTAGGTCTTGGTCCAGTGGCAAGGATTACCCAAGACAACTGGAGACCAGCTCGGACCTAGTGCGCACACACATCTGTGTGGGCTGGCCCGTGCTGCCCCTGGGCCCCTGGCCTCGAACTCACGCCTCCCCTGTCCCTCTACAGTCTCTCGCCACTCCTTCGCCACGACCTCGCGCTCCTGCTGTATCTGCCCATGCTCCAATCACTGACCTGGAGTCACTCTTCGCTGCCGTTGCTCTCCTGCACCAGCTCGTGCTGCTCCTTGAATCGGCCTCCATGCTGCTCCCCGAGGCCACTCGCCGCTCCTTTTATGGCCCCGACCTGCTGCTGGTGTTCTTACGCAGGTCGGGGCCTCCATGTTTTATGTGCCACACAGTGGAATCACCATGTTTCTTCCAAAGTAACATATATTTAGGTCGTTGATTGTAACCTTCAGGACCATCGTGACCGTACTCTTTTTTTTTTGCCAATGATGGTCTATTAAAATAATTAGTGTTGCATACATGGATTTAGTTGATGTATAATGAAGCTATCCATCATCTCCAACTGCTTTTAATGTTACTAAGCTGAAAAAGTACTTCCGTATTCAGAAGCACTGGGGAACAAACCCTGCTCGGGTTTCCCAGGGGAAACTAAAACCTACAACCACCTGGCTTAGCGTTGTTTATTGCTGTAGCCAGAAGCAAATCAACAATTTTGAGGACTGAGATTTTCCCTGCACTGTTTAGAATAGTTTCCAGTCTATATAATGGGGCATCTTCAGATCTTGCCTGCTTATTACGTGGTCTATTCTGTTTAATATT
Organism: Pristiophorus japonicus; assembly: GCF_044704955.1. Taxonomy (NCBI): domain Eukaryota; kingdom Metazoa; phylum Chordata; class Chondrichthyes; family Pristiophoridae; genus Pristiophorus; species Pristiophorus japonicus. The sequence continues at coordinate 70,285,611 of NC_091977.1, read as the reverse complement.
TGGAAGTATTGCCAGCAATAAGAAACACTTCAATGTGTTCTAAAGCCTGGCAGCGCCTCTTGCAGTAACGCTGAAAGGACTCCTGTCATTTAGCACGGCACTCTTACGCTGTACGCTGAAGGTCAATTGTTACTTTCATTTCTAATAAGGGACTTGGCAGAATAAATCTGTTTTCATTCATGTTAGGACAATGCACAACAGTAACATATCAATTAGTGGAATGATTTTCAGAATGGAGTTGCTGAAATGCATATAAACATGTAGTCTGCTTTGACCTTTCCAAAACTGACACACTAATTGAGCAAAAGAAGAACATTTTGAATTAACCCCAAAAATGCTTTCATTTATGATTATGAAATTGATTCATGTGATAAGTAGTCAGGTCACTTATTGGTGACATCAGAAACCGTCACTCAGATCTCCGATATAATCTACAATATCCTACATGTATACTATAAAATTGTGCATCCGTGGCAGCTGACACTGGTTCTTTTTGGGCAATTATTCAATTAAAAACAAGCAGCGCTAACAGCAGTAGATACAGTCATTAACCCAGGGTGCTTCAGAGATTGTATCATTTCAACTGGGGATGTCGGTTCGGCTCATGTCCGATGTCAATGACTCCTGATAGTGATGACACAGCACTCACTGTTTCAGCAAAGATATTCAAAATATCCGTAATTGAGAAGACGAACAGATATTTAAAGTTAATCCTAAAACTTTATAGGGGTTGACTGTAGGAAAAGGGGAGGTGCAAAGAGACCTGGGTGTCATGGTACATCAGTCATTGAAGGTTGGCATGCAGGTACAGCAGGCGGTTAAGAAAGCAAATGGCATGTTGGCCTTCATAGCGAGGGGATTTGAGTACAGGGGCATGAAGGTGTTGCTACAGTTGTACAGGGCCTTGGTGAGGCCACACCTGGAGTATTGTGTACAGTTTTGGTCTCCTAACCTGAGGAAGGACATTCTTGCTATTGAGGGAGTGCAGCGAAGGTTCACCAGACTGATTCCCGGGATGGTGGGACTGACCTATCAAGAAAGACTGGATCAACTGGGCTTGTATTCACTGAAATTCAGAAGAATGAGAGGGGACCTCATAGAAAGCTTTAAAATTCTGACTGGGTTAGACAGGTTAGATGCAGGAAGAATGTTCCCAATGTTGGGGAAGTCCAGAACCAGGGGACACAGTCTAAGGATAAGGGGTAAACCATTTAGGACCGAGATGAGGAGGAATTTCTTCACCCAGAGAGTGGTGAACCTGTGGAATTCTCTACCACAGAAAGTTGTTGAGGCCAATTCACTAAATATATTCAAAAAGGAGTTAGATGAAGTCCTTACTACTAGGGGGATCAAGGAGTATGGTGAGAAAGCAGGAATGGGGTACTGAAGTTGCATGTTCAGCCATGAACTCATTGAATGGTGGTGCAGGCTAGAAGGGCCGAATGGCCTACTCCTGCACCTATTTTCTATGTTTCTATGTGACTCTCTGGTGGATTGTTCAGGTGGGGGGAAATTCCCTCACTATTTCCAGCACATTATTGCTGTTTCAACCACACACACACAACACAGTAAAATCAGATGGAAGTCATTTTCAGCAGTCTTGTCATTAAACTACTTCTCCTGAGATCCCTCACTTTTTTGAGCTTTCCTGTAATGCGTGGGTTGAATCCCCGCTGACCTCATCTGCTCACCAGTGAGTGCCAGTGGTATAGCAGTTGCGAGTCTCTTGGACTTTCACTCCAATGCAACAACAAACAACTACTATTTGCATTTATTTAGTGCCTTTAACATAGAAAAATGGACCAGAAGCATAATAAGACATAATAAGCTCTGAGCCAAAGGAAGAGATATTACAAAGGATTACTAAAAGCTTGGTCCAAGAAGGTTTTAACGGAGGAGAGGGAAGTGAAGAGGCAGTGAAGTTTACGGAGGGAATTCCAGTGTTTAGAGCCTAGATGACTAATGGCATGACCGCCAATGGTGGGGCAAAGGGAGTGGAGGCTGCACAAGATAGTATTAGTAATGGTGACCATTAGCATCAGCAGAATTGCATTCCACCACAATCTGTAACCTCATGGTCTGGCATATCCCTCACTCAATCATTCTTTTTACCTTCAAGCCAGGGGACCAACCCTGGGTCAATGAGTGCAGAAGACCATGCCCGGAGCAGCACCAGGTATACGTAAAAATGAGGTGCCAACCTGGGGAAGATGCAACACAGGACCATGTGCATGTTAAACAGCGCAAGCAGCATTCAATAGACAGGGCTAAGCGATCCCACAATCAACGGATCAGATCAAAGCTCTGTAGTGCTGCCACATCCAGTGGTGAATGGTATACCAGTCATGACCATATACAGTAGACATCTCAGCGCTGGAGAAGTACCACCAACGATGCCTCCGCAAGATCCTGCAAATCCACTGGGAGGATAGACTCACCAACATCAGTGTTTTCGCTCAGGCCAATATCCGCAGCATTGAAGCACTGACCACGCTCAACCAGTTCAGTTGGGTGGGTCACATCGTCTGCATGCGTGACACGAGACTCCCGAAGCAAGCGCTCTACTCTGAACTGCAACATGCCATCGAGCCCCAGTTGGGCAGAGAAAACATTTCAAGGACACACTCAAAGCCTCGTTGATAAAGTGCAACAACCCCACCGGCACCTGGGAATTCCTGGCTCAAGACCACCCAAAATGGAGGAAGAGCATCCGGGAGGGCGCTGAGCACCTAGAGTCTCGTCACTGAGAGCATGCAGAAAACAAGCGCAGGTAGCGGAAGGAGCACGCGGCAAACCAGGCTCTCCACCCACCCTTTCCTTCACCACTACCTGTCCCACCTGTGACAGAGACTGTAATTCCCCTATTGGACTGTACAGTCACCTGAGAACTCACTTTTAGAGTGGAAGCAAGTCTTCCTAGATTCCGAGGGACTGCCTATGATGATGTCATGAATGATGGTGGATAATTAAACTACTAACTGGGAGGAGGCGGCTCCCTGAATATCCCTATCCTCAATGATGGTGGAACCCAGCACTTGAGTGCAAAAGACAAGGCTGAAGCATTTGCAACCATCCTCAGCCAGAAGTGCCAAGTGGATGATCCATATCTGCCTATCTGCCTCGTTCTGCGGTCCCCACTGTCGCAAAAAACAGTACACAGCCAATTCGATTCACTTCATGTGAATTCTAGAAATGGCTGAAGGTACAGGATACAGCCAAGGCTATGGGCCCTGACAACATGCCGGCTGTTGTGCTGAAGACTTGCGCTCCAGAACTAGCTGCACCTCTAGCCAAACTGTTCCAGTACAGCTACAACACTGGCATCTATCTGACGATGTGGAAAACTGTCAGATATGTCCTCTCCACAAAAAGCACGACAAACCCAAAACAACCAATTACCCCCCATCAGCCTACTCTCAATTATCAGCAAAGTGATGGATGGTGTCGTTGATGGTGCTATCAAGTGCCACTTACTCACCAGTAACCATGCTGCTCCAGATCACATTAACGCCTTGGTCCAAACATGGACAAAAGAGCTGAATTCCAGAGGTGAGGTGAGAGTGACTGCCCTTGACATCAAGGCAGCATTGATCGAGAATGGCATCAAGGAGCCCTCGTAAAATTGAAGTCAATGGGAATCGGGGGAAACTCTCCACTGAGTGGAGTCATACCTAGCACAAAAGTTGTGGTTGTTGGTCAATCATTTCAGTCCCAGGACATTATTGCAGGAGTTCCTCAAGGCAGTGTCCTAGGCCTAACCATCTTCAGCTGCTTTATCTATGACCACCTCTCCATCATAAGGTCAGATGACATTCAAGCTTGGCAAGTAACATTTGCACCACTCGAGTGCCAGGCAATGACTGTCTCCAAGAAGAGAGAGTCGAACCACCACCCCTTGACATTCAACGGTATTGTCATCGCCGAATCCCCGGCCATCAACATCCTGGGGGTCACCATTAACCAGAAGCTTAACTGGACCAGCCACACAAATACTGTAGCTACAAGAACAGGTCAGAGGCTGGATATTCTGTGGCTAGTGTCTCACCTCTCGACTCCCCAAAGCCTTTCCACCATCTACAAGGCACAAGCCAGGAGTGCGATGGAATACTCTCCACTTGCCTGGATGAGTGCAGCTCCAACAACGCTCAAGATCGACACCATTCAGTGCTCGGCACCCCACCCACCACCTTAAACATTCACTCCCTCCATCACCAGCGTACCGTGGCTGCAGTGTACACCATCTACAAGATGCACTGCAGCAACTTGGCAAGGCTTCCTTGGCAGCACCTTCCAAACCCGCGACCTCTACCACCTAGCAGGTTAAGGGTAGCAGGTACATGGGAGCACCATCACCTGCAAGTTCCCTCCAAGTCGCACACCATCCTGACTTGGAAATATATCGCCATTCCTTTGTCGGCGCTGGGACAAAATCCTGGAACTCCCTCCCTAACAGCACTGTGGGAATACCTTCACCATAAGGACTGCAATGGTTCAAGAAGGCAGCTCACCAGCACCTTGTCGAGGGCAATTGGGGATGGGCGATAAATGCTAGCGTTGCCAGCGACCCCCCCCCCCCACATCCCAGGAATGAATATAAAAATGATGGCGTTTGAGCAATGCAGAATTCTCGGAGGATTGTAGGGGTAAAGGAGGTTACAGGGATAGGGAGGCATGAGTCCATGGATTGATTTGAACAAGAGGATAAGAATTTTTAATTTAAGGTATTGGGACCAAGAGTCAGTAAGCTCTGGGGTGATGGGTGAGTGGGACTTGGTGTGGGTTAGGATACAGGCAGCGGAGTTTTGGATGAGCTGAAGTTAATGGAGGGTGGATGATAAGAGGTTAGTCAGTAGAGCATTGGAATAATCAAGCTTAGAGGTCACAAAGGCATGGATGACAATTTCGGGAGCAGACGGGCTGAGGCCACGGCAGAAATGGATGATATTAGAAGTGCAAGCAGACTGTCTTTGTGATGGAGAGGATATGGGGGTTGAGAGCTCAGCTCGGGGTCAAATGGGACACTGAGGTTAGTTCAGCCTGAGATGGGCCGGGGAGGGCGCTGGAATAAATGGCAATTGGAGTTTGTGGTGAAGGCCGAAGATGATGGCTTCAGTTTTTCCAATGTTTAATTGGAGGAAATGTTGGCTCATCCACGGCTGGAACAGTGGCAGATGGTGGTGAAGAGGAGCTGGTTGTCATCAGCATACAGGTGCAGCAGTTATAATGGGTGACTTTAATATGCATATAGATTGGGCTAACCAAACTGGAAGCAATACGGTGGAGGAGGATTTCCTGGAGTGCATAAGGGATGGTTTTCTAGACCAATATGTCGAGGAACCAACTAGGGGGGAGGCCATCTTAGACTGGGTGTTGTGTAATGAGAGAGGATTAATTAGCAATTCTCGTTGTGCGAGGCCCCTTGGGGAAGAGTGACCATAATATGGTGGAATTCTGCATTAGGATGGAGAATGAAACAGTTAATTCAGAGACCATGGTCCAGAATTTAAAGAAGGGTAACTTTGAAGGTATGAGGTGTGAATTGGCTAGGATAGATTGGCGAATGATACTTAAGGGGTTGACAGTGGATGGGCAAAGGCAGACATTTAGAGACTGCATGGATGAACTAAAACAATTGTACATTCCTGTCTGGCGTAAAAATAAAAAAGGGAAGGTGGCTCAACCGTGGCTATCAAGGGAAATCAGGGATAATATTAAAGCCAAGGAAGTTGGCCAGAAATAGCAGCGAACCCGGTGACTGGGAGAAATTTAGAACTCAGCAGAGGAGGACAAAGGGTTTGATTAAGGCAGGGAAAATAGAGTGCGAGAAGAAGCTTGCAGGGAACATTAAGACGGATTGCAAAAGTTTCTATAGATATGTAAAGAGAAAAAGGTTAGCAAAGACAAATGTAGGTCCCCTGCAGTCAGAATCAGGGGAAGTCATAACGGGGAACAAAGAAATGGCAGACCAATTGAACAAGTACTTTGGTTCGGTATTCATTAAGGAGGACACAAACAACTTTCCGGATATAAAAGGGGTCAGAGGGTCTAGTAAGGAGGAGGAACTGAGGGAAATCCTAATTAGTCGGGAAATTGTGTAGGGGAAATTGATGGGATTGAAGGCCGATAAATCCCCAGGGCCTGATGGACTGCATCCCAGAGTACTTAAGGAGGTGGCCTTGGAAATAGCGGATGCATTGACAGTCATTTTCCAACATTCCATTGACTCTGGATCAGTTCCTATCGAGTGGAGGGTAGCCAATGTAACCCCACTTTTTAAAAAAGAGAGAGAGAAAACAGGGAATTATCGACTGGTCAGCCTGACCTCAGTAGTGGGTAAAATGATGGAATCAATTATTAAGGATATCATAGCAGCACATTTGGAAAGAGGTAACATGATAGGTCCAAGTCAGCATGGATTTGCGAAAGGGAAATCATACTTGACAAATCTTCTGAAATTTTTTGAGGATGTTTCCAGTGGAGTGGACAAGGGAGAACCGTTGATATGGTATATTTGGACTTTCAGAAGGCTTTCGACAAGGTCCCACACAAGAGATTAATGTGCAAAGTTAAAGCACATGGGATTGGGGGTAGTGTGCTGACATGGATTGAGAACTGGTTGTCAGACAGGAAGCAAAGAGTAGGAGTAAATGGGTACTTTTCAGAATAGCAGGCAGTGACTAGTGGGGTACCGCAAGGTTCTGTGCTGGGGCCCCAGCTGTTTACACTGTACATTAATGATTTAGACGAGGGGATTAAATGTAGTATCTCCAAATTTGCGGATGACACTAAGTTGGGTGGCAGTGTGAGCTGCGAGGAGGATGCTATGAGGCTGCAGAGTGACTTGGATAGGTTAGGTGAGTGGGCAAATGCATGGCAGATGAAGTATAATGTGGATAAATGTGAGGTTATCCACTTTGGTTGTAAAAACAGATAGATAGACTATTATCTGAATGGTGACAGATTAGGAAAAGGGGAGGTGCAACGAGACCTGGGTGTCATGGTACGTCAGTCATTGAAGGTTGGCATGCAGGTACAGCAGGCGGTTAAGAAAGCAAATGGCATGTTGGCCTTCATAGCGAGGGGATTTGAGGGGCAGGGAGGTGTTGCTACAGTTGTACAGGGCACTGGTGAGGCCACACCTGGAGTATTGTGTATAGTTTTGGTCTCCTAACTTGTGGAAGGACATTCTTGCTATTGAGGGAGTGCTGCGAAGGTTCACCAGACTGATTCCCGGGATGGCGGGACTGACCTATCAAGAAAGATTGGATCAACTGGGCTTGTATTCACTGGAGTGCAGAAGAATGAGAGGGGACCTCATAGAAACGTTTAAAATTCTGATGGGTTCAGACAGGATAGATGCAGGAAGAATGTTCCCAATGTTGGGGAAGTCCAGAACCAGGGATCACAGTCTAAGGATAAGGGGTAAGCCATTTAGGACCGAGATGAGGAGAAACTTCTTCACCCAGAGAGTGGTGAACCTGTGGAATTCTCTACCACATAAAGTTGTTGAGGCGAATTCACTAAATATATTCAAAAAGGAGTTAGATGAAGTCCTTACTACTAGGGGGATCAAGGGGTATGGCGAGAAAGCAGGAATGGGGTACTGAAGTTGCATGTTCAGCCATGAACTCATTGAATGGCGGTGCAGGCTAGAAGGGCCGAATGGCCTACTGCACCTATTTTCTATGTTTCTATGTTACATGTGAAATCTGACATTGTGTTTTCGGATGATATCGCCCTGGGTGAAAGTTCCTGAACTGATTCATGGAAGTGAAGAAACAAATGATGCAGGAGACAAGTTAGACTGATGACTGTTAGTAATTAGAATATTTTCTCACCATCAACATACCAACAGGGGGATGAAATTTCATGGGGTTCCATCAGTCTCCCACTGACACTCCAGTAGAAGATCAGCAGGACATCGAGGGAAGAAGCAGAATTTCAGCCTCTTTGTGTTTCTCTCAGATAAATGCAGCTTCTGAAGTTTATCAAACACAAACCAAAACCACAGCGTGTATGTCAGTCGTCACACTTCTATTAATTTTAGCTGAATAACAGTTTTTGTAATTTGTCCTCTAGCTTTTCAGGGCACATAAATTAAGTCAAAGCACAGGCTTCTGAGAGAAGCTGAGGCCTTTAAGTATAAAATTTAATGAAAGCATTAAAAGACAAAAAGATAATTCAATAAATAAATGTAATCGTATTACTGTGAATTCGCTGCCTCAGAGAGCTGTGGAAGTCAGGACATTGAATAAATTTAAGACAGAGATAGACAGTTTCTTAACGAATAAGGGGTTATGGGGAGCGGGCAGGGAAGTGGACCCGAGTCCATGATCGGATCAGCCATGATTGTATTAAATGGTGGAGCAGGCTCGAGGGGCCAAAAGGCCTACTCCTGCTCCTATTTCTTATGTCCTAAGTATATGTTTTTGATTGTTTAAATTTTATTTTAACCCTAATTTTGAAAATTAAAAATTTCAGTTACTGGGATGATAAACAAATTTTCAGAAAGTATTTTGAGCGAATTGTGGCAACCCAGTAGCCAAATTGCTATCCTCTTGCTATTAAATTGCAGCGCGTGTGTCTTATGCACATGACAGGCAGCCGTGAAACCCTTAATGTTGAAGAGCCCTATCACCATGCACTTACAGGAGTAACAATACTTCAGTTATTTATTAGGAGTTTTCAATTAAATGCACAGCCCACGTACCGAATTTAGTATATAATAGATCATGTTAAATGCTGAAGATCGATTTTTTTTTTTAAGATCTTTAACACTTCACCTTGAAAGTGTGTGGGGATTCTACTCCATTGGGAGACGATGAAACCACCAGTGAAATGGCTGAAAATGGCCATTTCTGCCACTTCTCCAGGGGCTCCGCTCATCTTCCAGAGTTTTGGCAGGAGATCGGGAAAAACACACTGGAATTTCAGTGCCAACATCTTGTCGACTAAACGAGGAAGTAGTCTCGATTCACTCTAGAAGTCAACCTTGATTACATGACTTAAGTCAATTATCTATGAGAAGAGAATAAGGGGGCTCAACTGGAGGGGAAAAAAATGAGCGGGCGGGTGGGGGAATATGACCCAAGCTTCTAAAATCTAGAAATGTCTTGATGGAGTATTAATGAAAAGTACTTTGCATGAAATCTAGAGATAAGTACTGGGTAAGGAGTCAGTACCTCCTACTTGAGCATTGTTAATGCATAGAATAGTAAGGCTTCTAGAAAAGTGAGTGACTACGCTGAAGCATTCAAAAAGAAAATCAATCGGGAACAGAGGAATACAGGCTTCATGCCAATTGCTGAGTGAGATGAAAGTGTAATGGAGCACGTTGGATGGACTTAATAACCTTTTCTCATTCCTACCTGCAGCACATTATCATTAAATTGCTAATGCTACTTGTATCTTCAACCTAGCTCTGCATAGTCATATTGATGAATTCTTTTACGTCATTATATTTGTGTAAAATGGGTATTTTTTTTACAGCTAAACCATTATTGTTGTGAATACCTGTCACACGTATTAAATTGAGGCAAGACTTGAATAAAATATGCAATAGGTATGAAAAAAAATTGTTTTGGATACCCGACATAATGGATTGTGGAGGTCAGAGAAGATTTGACAATTTATGTAGTGCCTTTGTCCCAAGGTACTTCACAAAAATGGAACTGAGCCAAGAAATTAGGCTCATATTTGAAGGAATGATCAAAAGGTAGATTTTAAGGAGGAATTTAAAGTGGGAGAGGGAAGGTTGAAAAGTTTGGAGAGGGAATTCCAGAGCTTAAATGATGGAAAGCTCAAGTCAGGGCCAAGATTGGCTAGATGCCTGGGGTTGCACAAGAGGCCAAAGTTTGAGGAATATAGTTCAGGTGGGGAATTGTACGGCTGGAGGGCATTCGAGATAGGGAGGCACAATTCCATGAAGAATTCTACACACATGGATGAGAATTTTAAATTGGAGCCCAGCAATGTCACAAGTGCTGGGTCAGCAGGACTTGCTGTGGGCTAGAATATGGGCAGCAAAGTTCTGGATGTGCTGGTTTATGGAGGGTGGAGGATGGAAAGTTGGCCAGTTTAGTCGTAATGGAGTCAAGGGAGTAAGAGAGGAGCCTAATGGACAAGAGGAGCTCGGTGAAGGTATGACTGGAGATGGGTCCGAATGTATGGTCTCGATCTTAGTGAGAAGCCCATGAGTTCCGTCGGAGGTGTGGGTGGATGGGGCAGGGAGATGGGTTGAAGGAAATGACTGGTAGTGGAGCAATGTTGCCGTGGATTATCTTGCGCTCCCTGATGATCCCAGAGTAGTGGTTGGTTTTGGCAGAGGACAGCGAGGCCGAATAATATTCAATGTGGCCGAGCCAGATCTGATTGATGGTTAAACCAGTTTTGTGCCAGATACAAGTCTGCACCATTGGACTTGTAGCAATACTGTGGAGGAGTTGTTCCTGGAGTGTATAAGGGATGGTTATCCAGACCAATATGTCGAGGAACCAACTAGAGAGCAGGCCATCCTAGACTGGGTCTTGTGTAACGAGAGAGGATTAATTAGCAATCTGGTCGTGCGAGGCCACTTGGGGAAGAGTGAACATAATATGGTAGAATTCTTCATTAACATGGAGAATGACAGTTAATTCAGAGACTAGGGTCCTGAACTTAAAGAAAGGAAACTTTGACGGTATGAGACGTGAATTGGCTAGGATAGACTGGCGAATGATACTTAAAGGATTGACGGTGGATAGGCAATGGCAGACATTTAAAGATCACATGGATGAACTACAACAATTGTACATTCCTGTGGCGTAAAAATAAGAGGGAAGGTGGCTCAACCGTGGCTAACAAGGGAAATTAGAGATGGTGTTAAATCCAAGGAAGAGGTGTATAAATTGGCCAGAAAAAGCAGCAAACCTGAGGACTGGGAGAAATTTAGAATTCAGCAGAGGAGGACTAAGGGTTTAATTAGGAGGGGGAAAATAGAATATGAGAGTAAGCTTGCAGGGAACATAAAAACTGACTGCAAAAGCTTCTATAGATATGTGGGGAAAAAGATTAGTGAAGACTAATGTAGGTCCCTTGCAGTCAGAATCAGGTGAATTTATAATGGGGAACAAGGAAATGGCAGACCAATTGAACAAATATTTTGGCTCTGTCTTCACCTAAGGAGGATACGAATAACCTCCCGAAAATACTAGGGGACCGAGGATCTAGCGAGAAGGGGAAACTGAGGGAAATCCTTTAGTCAGGAAATGGTGTTAGGGAAATTGAAGGGACTGAAGGCCAATAAATCCCCAGGGCCTGATAGTCTGCATCCCAAAGTACTAAAGGAAGTGGCCCTAGAAATAGTTGATGCATTGGTGGTCATTTTCCAACATTCCATGGACTCTGGATCAGTTCCTATGGACTGAAGGGTAGCTAATGTAACCCCACTTTTTTTTTAAAAAGGAGGGAGAGAGAAAACAGGGAATTATAGACCGGTTAGCCTGACATCGGTGGTGGGGAAAATGCTGGAATCAATTATTAAAGATGTAATGGCAGCACATTTGGAAAGCAGTGACAGGATCGGTCCAAGTCAGCATGGATTTATGAAAAGGAAATCATGCTTGACAAATCTAGAGTTTTTTGAGGATGTAACTAGTAGAGTGGACAAGGGAGAACCAGTAGATGTGGTGTATTTGGACTTTCAAAAGGCTTTTGACAAGGTCCCACATGAGATTAATTAGTGTGCAAAATTAAGGCACATGGTATTGGGTGTAATGTATTGACATGGATAGAGAACTGGTTGGCAGACAGGAAGCAAAGGATGGGAATAAACGGGTCCTTTTCAGAATGGCAGGCAGTGACTAGTGGGGTGCCGCAGGTTTCAGTGCTGGGACCCCAGCTATTTACAATATACATTAATGATTTAGACGAAGGAATTGAATGTAATATCTCCAAGTTTGCAGATGACACTAAGCTGGGTGGCAGTGTGAGCTGCGAGGAGGATGCTAGGAGGCTGCAGGGGGACTTGGACAGGTTAGGTGAATGGGCAAATGCATGGCAGATGCAGTATAATGTGGATAAATGTGAGGTTATCCACTTTGGTGGCAAAAACAGGAAGGCAGATTATTATCTGAATGGTGACAGATTATTAAAAGGGGAGGTGCAATGAGACCTGGGTGTCATGATACATCAGTCATTGAAGGTAGGCATGCAGGTATAGCAGGCAGTAAAGAAAGCAAATGGCATGTTGGCCTTCATAACGAGGGGATTTGCGTATAGGAGCAGGGAGGTCTTGCTGCAGTTGTACAGGGCCTTGGTGAGACCACACCTTGAGTATTGTGTGCCGTTTTGATCTCCTAATCTGAGGATGGACGTGCTATTGAGGGAGTGCAGCGAAGATTCACCAGACTGATTCCTGGGATGGCAGGACCAACATGAGGAAAGACTGGATCGACTAGGCTTATACTCACTGGAGTTTAGAAGAATGAGAGGGGATCTCATAGAAACGTATAAAAATCTGACGGGACTAGACAGGTTCGATGCAGGAAGAATGGTCCCGATGTTGGGGAAGTCCATAACCAGAGGACACAGTCTAAGTATAAGGGGTAAGCCATATAGGACTGGGATGAGGAGAAACTTTTTCACCCCGAGAGTTGTGAACCTGTGGAATTCTCTGCCACAAAGTTGTTGAGTCCAGTTCGTTGGACTTCAAAAGGGAGTTAGATGTGGCCCTTACAGCTAAAGGGATCAGAGGGTATAGAGAGAAGGCTGGGGTGGGATAATGAGGTTGAATGATCAGCCATGATCATATTGAATGGCGGTGCAGGCTCGAAAGGCTGAATAGCCTGCTCCTGCACCTAATTTTCTATGTTTCTATGACTCATACCAGGGGGAATAACCAGTATCAGAGAGAATAAAGGTTTTGCTGGGGACAAGGGAATCAAAGGTGGAGGAAAAAGAATGGCTGAGCAGATAAGCATGGTGGTGAATGGAGGGCCAAAGGCTAGGCGTTTGACAGCTTTAAAGTCCAATTAAGTGATGTGGGGAGAGGTTTTTTCCCAGTAGCAGGTGCAGTTGGAAGAGGAATGGAAGGCGGTAGGAGGTTGTGAGTGATAATAGATAAAAGTAAATGGTTGGCGATAGCTTTGTCTATGATCAAGACTATGGGAGTGGCGATGGCAAGGTCAAGGAGATGGCCATGAATATGGAATAAAAAATAATATGTTTGCTTCTCTTTTGACAGCTATGGTGACACCATACTCCGTCATTTTTAACCAACAAAATAAATTGATGTATTTGTGGTGAGCATTTACCCTAATTTTTTTCAGTATCAATTTTTATTCATCATATGTTCACTATTGTGAGGAAATATCCTGTGGCATTGTTCATGATGACTTGGAAAATATGTTGCATTATAACAACGTGTACTCGTGAAAAAGAACAGCACAGTACAACTGACAACAACTGTTTTTCATACTGCTAGGGAATAGGGCACAGATGGGGCCCAGGAAGGGAAAGACTGAGAAGTGGGGGAAGATAGGGCATTGGCCAGATATGGTATAGCGACACCGATCTGGATAAAATGGCTGTTGACTTTTTTTGGAGTCATCCTGCCCATTGGTTGAGGTTTGTGATGTATCTTGGCTGATTGGCAATTGAGCACTTTCACAGCTCATTGGTTGACACTCCTGTCAATCAAAGAAATCTAATAAAATTAACCAGCTACATGTTTATTATTGACACACAACTTTCTATTGTATAGAATAATACATTCTTGTAGGATTTACTGTTGAAATTCCCCATTCAGTTTTCTTTCTCTTTATTTTAAAGTTGTAATGGTGGTGCAGGCTTGAAGGACTGAATGGCCTACCACTGCTCCTGTTTTATATGTAATGACATTTCTGAGAACTGGAAACTCAATAAAATGGAAATTGAATTTTTGGTGTGGTATTGATTTTGAAAGTAATCTATGACTAGGAAAATATTTTAAAAATGGAAAAAATCAATCCAAATGCTGGCTACTGTAATCTGCCCTGCAAATAGGGTTGGCAAAAAACATGTTTGCGTTTCTCTTGGAGCAGATTCCTATCAGTTTGGGCTTTATTCCAAGGTTATTGTCAGCAAGAAGATTTGGTATCTTTCTAATAATTAATCATTGATCCCATTCAGCGGGCCAAAAGGGTTAGGAAAGTTCTCGTGGAGAATAACGGCAGCAACAGCAATAAAGTAACAGAACCATATCCTAGCAATAAATAATACCAGTGGCAAAAATAAACCAAGTTTTATTGCAATGCTGTAATTATATTTCTTGTGCAATTTGCTGTGTTTTTCACCATCTATGCTAAACTATATTTAGATCTGCTAACTGCCAGTTTGTAATGCTCAAGTTTAATATGAACAATTCAAAATTAGCAAGTGAATTTGTATTTGACTAATGTTCAGGAGAAAGGGCACTGAGTAGTGCACTGAATTAGCACACTGTCCTTTTACCTTGGAGACTTGGGTTCAAATTCAGCCAGGGCTGAGGGGTAAAAGTCATTCTGCCACACATAAAATGAGCTGGGAAGTCAAAGCCAGGTTGTCTGAGGGTGTCAACCTGCAACTGCTTGCAAATGAGCAAAAAAATGGGTATCTCACTCAAAGATACCACAAAGATTAAAAAGAATCATACTGATGTAGTCAAGATTGGGGTTAATATGCAATGAGGAAAGATTTTCCTTTCATGAGCAGTGGGAAATCTACCCACATTGCTGAGACTGAACAGAAGGATAATAACGGCAGCAACGGGGTATCACTTTGTATTTGTAGTTACTGATGTAGAGGTCGTCGTCTTCTTGGGCAGTCCTCGGAGTCGAGGACGATGTGCTTGCACACTAATGAGTTCTCGGATGAGTCCAATGCGGACCTGCAGGCTCTGTCACAGGTGGGGCAGATGGTGGTTGAAGGGACAGGTGGGTGGAGTGCTTGGGTTGTCGTGTGTTCCTTCCGCTGTTTGCGCTTGGCTTCCACATGCTCCTGGCGAAGAGACTCGAAGTGTTTGGTGCCTTCCAGGATGCTTCTCCTCCACTTCGAGCAGTCTTGGGTCAGGGATTCCCAAGTGTCGCTGGGGATGTTGCACTTTTTCCAAGAAGGATTTGAGTGTGTCCTTGAAGCATTTTCTCTGCCCTCCTGGGACTCTCTAACTCTTTTTTTAAAAAGCTAGAATTTTAAGCTCTTACTCATTTACTTGTTTGCTACCTGAGAGAATTTTGCCTTTTGATTGGCTGCTTAGATGGCTTGCTGATGTCACAGCAGTTCGAACAAGGGGATCCCCATTAAGTTCAGTTGAATTGTATTGAATTCAATTCAAGGTTGGAAAACCCGAAGTTCTCAGCACAAGGATTGCGAGATCCTTGTGCGGAGCTTCGGGACCAGCAACGGGCGCCTTCACTTCGCTGCTGACTGCAAATTCCGGGCCAATATATTGTAAATAAAATAGAATCTCAGTTAATACAGATCTTGCATGTGTTCAGCAAAAAGGTAGTGGATCGGATTGAGCACCCATTTTGCACCCCGCCCGACTTAACTTGCCTGCAATGTAAAATTGGGCTGGGTGAAAAACGGGCGGCTGATCCAATCCTGTCCGTGTCGTGCTGGGCGGGTTACACTTCTCATGTCTCGGGAATCTTCTATCAACAAGAGTAGGCATCGACGACAATCCAACACCACCTCCAGTGCACCAGTGCAGCCTTCGGTTGCCTGAGGAAGAGTGTTTGAAGACCAGGCCCTCAAATCTGCCACCAAGCTCATGGTCTACAGGGCTGTAGTAATACCCGCCCTCCTGTATGGCTCAGACGTGGACCATGTACAGTAGACACCAAGTCGCTGGAGAAATACCACCAACTATGTCTGCGCAAGATCCTACAAATCACCTGGGAGGACAGATGCACCAACGTTGGCGTCCTCAACCAGGCTAACATCCCCAGCATTGAAGCACTGATCACACTCGATCAGCTCCGCTGGGCAGGCCACATAGTCCGCCTGCCAAAGCATGTGCTCTACTCTGAGCTCCTTCACGGCAAATGAGCCAAAGGTGGGCAGCAGAAACGCTACAAGGACACCCTCAAAGCCTCCCTGATGAAGTGCAACATCCCCACTGACACCTGGGTGTGCCTGGCCCAAGACCGCCCTAAGTGGAGGAAGTGCATCCGAGAGAGCGCTGAGCACCTCGAATCTCGACGCCGAGAGCATGCCGAAATCAAGCGCAGGCAGCAGAAAGAGCGTGCGGCAAACTACTTCTACCCACCCCTTCCCTCAACTACTATCTGTCCCACCTGTGACAGATTGTGGCTCTCGTATTGGACTGTTCAGCCACCAAAGAACTCGCTTCAGGAGTGGAAGCAAGTCTTCCTTGATTCCGAGGGACTGCCTATGATGATGATGACCCCACTAGTGTTTCAATACAACTTGCAATTTGTATAAATTAATACAACATTTTACTGTGACGATGATGGGGGGGAAAGTATGTTGGCCCTGGAAATCTATTGATGTTCCAGCATACTTCAGCAGGAGATTGATAGAATGGATGGAAACCAGGCTGCAACTCGGATACACGGACTCTGGGGCAGAGGTCACACTTGTGCCGAGATAGCCCCTCCACGCCCCTTCGATTTTTAGGCCATTGTGGTTTATTGTGGCTTGCTTCAAATTAATGCATGTTTAATAACATCCTCTATTATCTGCGTGTCACTTCATTGGAAATGCAAAAGTTTCACTCTCGGCTAGAATGTCGCCAATTGCTGAAGGCTTAAAGCAACAGATTATAAGGCGATCTCAGGTCTGGGTGCGTGCGTACAAATCCAGCTTTTGGATATATATCCAAGGGCTCCTTTCTCTGATGGATGCTAAAATTAAAACATTTTTTTCTAGCAACAAACAGAAGAAAGGTTAGATCAGCATCTGTAGTCCTAAACCTCGCCAGTATGAGCTGTATGATTGATAGTGTGGCTTTACCTATGAACGTGAGTTGTTCGTAGGTTAATGTAATAAGCAAAACTTGATTGTTTACTAAATTATCCTGTGAGAATCAGCAGGATTTGGTGTCTAGGTAATCCAGAAACATTTCCAGTTTAATCATTGTTCTTGACAGTAGGGGATTAATCAGATAATAGAATATTGAATTTGTGCTATGTTAACTTTAATTCCATTCTTAGAATATCCAGAGAATGCATATAACACTCAGAGCATCTATATAGACTTTGCCAGCTGGCTTTGACTATATGCCTAATTTCCTAGCTTTCTCCTCAAGTCTCCATCATAAAAGGGAAGGTGTGTTATTTAAGGCCCTGAGATTTGGTATATGACTGGTCTAATATTTTATTGAGCTGTCCTAAGAAATTAATATGGAAGCTAAAATTCCTGGGTGACTCCAGTTGGTGTTTTTGTCTAAGGTGAGTTTACTGTGAATTGAAGTAAAAGAAACAGTAGTCAAACGTTATGCAGTGGATGTAATTTTCATGTACACTACTAAAAAACCAAAAGTGGGCCTGTGCAGCCCTAACAGGTAAATGGTGAGGAATCTGACATTGGAGGTGCTAAGAGGTAGCTGGTTTCCCATATTACTGCATCGAATCACTGTCTTCAGAAGAGGTGGTGGTGAGGGGAAAATACAATGGAGGAAACCATCAATCGTGTCCAAAAACGTAAGTTTGCAAGATCATGGAATACCACAGAGAAATACCACCAACGATGTCTCCGCTAGATCCTGCAAATCCCTTGGGAGGACAGACGCACCAATGTTGGTGTCCTCGATCAGGCCAACATCCCTAGCATCGAAGCACTGACCACACTTGATCAGCTCCGTTGGACGGACCACATTGTTCGCATGCCTGACACAAGACTCCCAAAGCAAGCGTTCTACTCACAACTCTTACACAGCAAGCGAGCCCCAGGTGGGCAGAGGAAATGTTTCAAGGACACCCTCAAAACCTCCTTGATAAAATGCAAGATCCCCACTAACTCCTGGGAGTCCCTGGCCAAAGACCGCCCGAAGTGGAGGAAGAGCACCTAAGTTCATCTCTGAGAACATGCAGAAAGCAAGCACAGGCAGCGGAAGGAGCGTGCGGCAAACAGACTCTCCACCCACCCTTTCCTTCAACCACTGTCTGCCCCACCTGTGACAGAGACTGTAATTCCCGTATTGGACTGTTCAGTCACCTAAGAACTCACATTTAGAGTCAAAGCAAGTCTTCCTCAATTTCGAGGGACTGCCTATGATGATGACTCAACACTTCAATGTTGATATTCTCTCAAAATTACAGGCATGAAAATGGTTGGCAACTGCCAACTTTTATTTTAATTTAATTGTGGCAAAAGTTGGGCACTTCATGGCTAGGTAACAGCTGCAGAATGTACCACATGGCAAGGACTGGGAATGATAGTTTTACTGCTGTGTAACATTAGTAGTAGGCAGCAGTTTAAAAGTAAGTCATACGACAAAACAAAATCTAGCATATTTCATAGATTATAGTTCATTATCTGCACACTTTTTGTGTGTGTAATAAAGTGTGCCCTTGACGGTCAGCTTGCCTTAGTTGGTAGCACACTCAGCTGAGTCAGGTTGCAGGTTCATGCTTCACTCCAAGACCACCAAAACAGAATAACTGGTCATTTCATCTCATTTACAGCAAATTAGCTGCTGAGCTTACCTACGGAACAGCAGTGTCTACCATTCAAAGGTAGTTTGTTGGCTGTCACGTGCTTTGGGATATTGTGAGGATGTAAAAGGCACTGCATAAACTAGTAATTCTTTATCAGAATTTACATTTTTAACTTGAAATGTAAAGGGGCTGAAAATCCATGGCCCCAGCATCCTGGTGCAAGTGTCAGAACACACATGCTCATGAGCTCTGGCACTTGATCTGTGATGCCACAAATTACAGCAGTGTGTGCTAGGTCTGGGAGGATGCCAGGGTCTCCCCTCCCCACCTGACCCGACCGCTCTCCCCTTGCAAATTGTCAGAAATGTGTCTGGCTCTCTTTTTGTAACGTAAATGTTTTTTTTACCTGTTTTCTCCGGGGGTCCAGGGCACCATCTAGATGTGCTCCACATCAGCCATTTCCATAGCCAGTACATTGCTTGCACTTGGCATAACAGCTTTCACTGGGCAAAGCACTGCATCACAGGCCAGGGTCTATGGGAATCCCTCGCTTAGGAATTGCAACACCTGGCCAATCCCCTTCCTCCACCGTTGGTTTTGTTTAAGATAGGCAGAGGTTGCATCTCTTACAAGGTTCTGTGGAAACTACCAAGGAAAGCTGGAACCTAGCATATCTGGGTACCTCATTTGTAGCCCTTGCATTGCCCTCTCTCCATACTTGGTGGGAATGTGTCAGAAAGGCAGAGGATTGTCCACCATTTTATTTGGGCAAACGTGCCTAAAACACACATCATAAACAGAAAACACATGAGGGCGATCTTGATTTTAACTCGATTTGAGAGAAAGAATATATTTCTTTTGGTGCTTGATATTTGTTATTTGGGAAATAAAAGATTGTGAGCTGCAGGCGAGTAAGTAGCTGAGTTGAGCAGAATTCTGAGCCAAGCGCAGGATTGTTGCAATGTGCTGGCTCAGTTTCTATTTAAATCCTGTTTATAGAGCAATAAATTAAAATGACAATTAATTCAAGTCTGCCATGTTAAAAATTTAGAAATTATTCTGAATCAGGTTTGTATTTTCTCTTTATTTTGGTACTGCCTAAAATTGCTGATAGTTAGCAGCACCTGTTAGTTTAATCTAATGTACATCACTATTTTATTCTGTGCGTTATCTATCTTCCATTCGGGCTGCATGAAATGTTCCCACAGAAAGTATAACACAGCCAAAGAGAGAGGCTCTCTCCTCTGCCTTAAGAATGTGCCTTAATATCAACCATGGCATTTTCTCTTGCACCAAAGCGAGTCATTTAATTTGCTACACCAATCACCCTTATGACAACTTTCCATTATATATAATCTTTAAGTATATAACATTTTTAAAATCAATATAAAACCAACAAATCTGAGACTTTCAGTTCATCAGAAAAAGAACCAGGTGGAGATAATCTGGAACGCACTGTCCAGATTAAATAGCAACTTTCAACAGAGAATTGGATATATATTTGAAATGGAAAAATTTACAAGGCTATGGGGAAAGAGCAGAGGAGTGGGACTAATTTGGATATCTTTTCCAAAGAGCTGGTAGAGGCAGGATGGGCCAAATAACCACCTTCTGTGCTGTAAGAGTCTACGGTCAAGCTAAGCAATTTAAGGTTCCAGAGTAGAGGTCCGTGCACTGACCCACTGCACCTCCCAAGGGGTCAAATTCAGCTTTGACGGGGCCAAAATAGGCTGTGGCGGATCGACTGACTATTCTCCAACTTGCCCGATTTTTTTTTTTCTTCCATTGAAGTCGATTGGCAAGAAAATCAGACTGCTGATTTGCAACTCCTCTCTTTGTGTCTTGTCGAAGTTTAATTTTACCCCCTAATCTCCTGTTTCATTCCCATCATTGGCAATCTACACCTTGATGTGCACAGAATTCACAGAATAAAAAAAATTTATTTTTTAAACTTAAAAAAAAAATGACCCCTACGTCTGTCCTTCTCTCCTGAGCTATACGGCCGCCAGTCTAGTTGAGAGGATCAGGTTACAAACAAAATAAATAGATTTTTAATGTAAGTAAAACTACTGAAGCGAAAATATTCCTTTGCCTCTAAAGAAGCTTTTTTTTTCAGTTGGAATGTATAACTAAGATGTGATAGCTTTTGTGGCAGAAAATGTGATCACGTTTATTTAACTGACTGTTACTGCAGTTAACCCATTGGGGGTAAGTTTCTGCTCCCAGGATGCAGCCTCACCACCAGGAGCGCAAATTTGTAAAATTATTCCCACTTTGTTTTTAAAGCTATCACGATTGCAGATATCTCTTTTTTGTAAGGTGAGGAAGGGAGTTTTTTATATTTGTTCTCTCAATGTGTGTCCATCCCTAGTTACCTGGAGAATCTGGGAGTGGGCATTCTTACGAACATACAAACAATGACAGCCAGGTAAAGACCCTCTGGTCCATCTAGCCTGTCCCAAGCAATTGTAATACCTTGTGTATCCATGTGGTGGCTGGTATACACCGGCCACCCCATGTTAAAAGAATCCACGCACGGGCATCTTCCACCCTTCAATATGTAGTTTGGGACCTAGAATGCCAGATCCCTCATTGAAACACCTGTGAACTCATCCCTTTTTGTTGTGGAAGCAAGTCATCCTCGATATGAGGAACTGCCTAATACTATACTATTCTCCCCACCCAAAAACCATGTGATCTCCTGAAAGAAGCAAACAAACAAATTAAAACCTTAGCCAATTTGGGGAACAAAAATTCGCAAAATTCCTCTCCAATCCATCTAGTCGATCAAAGCTAGTCTAGGAGATCACTCCGGCCCTGAACCTACCTTTGTAAGAGCCAGGTCCCGGCCCAGCTCTCGCTTGTACTGGATAGCATTTTGATACAGCTGAGTGGCCACCTCAGAAGGAAGTTAAGTGTCAACCACATTGGTTTGGGTCTGGGTTGGGCTTTTGCTACAATCCAACAGCTTTCATAGAAACATAGAAAATAGGTGCAGGAGTAGGCCATTCAGCCCTTCGAGCCTGCACCACCATTCAATAAGATCATGGCTGATCATGCAACTTCAGTACCCCATTCCTGCTTTCTCTCCATACCCCTTGATCCTTTTACCCGTTGGGGCCACATCTAACTCCCTGTTGAATACATCTAATGAACTGGCCTCAACTTTCTGTGGTAGAGAATTCCATAGGTTCACAATTCTCTGAATGAAGAAGTTTCTCCTCATCTCGGTCCTAAATGGCTTACCCCTTATCCTTAGACGTTGACCCCTGGTTCTGGACTTCCCCCAACATCTAACCTGTCCAATCCCATCAGAATTTTATATGTTTCCATGAGATCCCCTCTCATTCTTCTAAATTCCATTGAATATAAGCCTAGTTGATCCAGTCTTTCTTCATATGTCAGTCCTGCCATCCTGGGAATCAGTCTGGTGAACCTTTGTTGCACTCCCTCAATAGCAAGAATGTCCTTCCTCAGATTAGGAGACCAAAACTGTATACAATATTCAAGGTGTGGCCTCACCAAGGCCCTGTACAACTGCAGCAAGACCTCCCTGCTCCTATACTCAAATCCCCTCTCTATGAAGGCCACCATGCTATTTACTGCCTTCACCGCCTGCTGTACCTGCATGCCAACTTTTAATGACTGATGTACCATGACACCCAGGTCTCGTTGCATCTCCCCTTTTCCTAATCTGTCACCTGCTTCTTAAAAATATCTTCAGGTTTTATTTAAACTGAATTCAAATTCTCAAATTGGTGGGATTTGAACTCGCTTGAACGGGATTATTAGTGCTGGCCCCTAGTGCAGTAACATAAGGGGCCGCCCATTTAAAACTGAGATGAGGAGGAATTTCTTCTGAGGGTTGTAAATCTGTGGAATTCTCTGCCCCAGAGTGCTGTGGAGGCTGGGTCATTGAATATATTTAAGTCGGAGATGGACAGATTTTTGAGTGATGAGGGTTATGGGGAGCGGGCAGGGAAGTGGAACTGAGTCCATGATCAGATCAGCCATGATCTTATTAAATGGCGGAGCAGGTTTGAGGGGCCAGGTGGTCTACTCCTGCTCCTATTTCTTATGTTCTTATAACCACTACACTATCATACCTGATATCACAATGTAATCAGAATATGTATAATGACACCTAAACAAAACATTCTGTGTTCTGTGTATATATTTATGTAATAATGAGAGCAGGTGGGCTAGATTTTCCCACTGTAAGGCACTAGGAACTGTTGCTGCCAACAATGTTTATTTTTCCATCGTTTTTTCCAATCTGCTGACAGCTGCAAAAACATACTAAACATGTGACTGCAGGTGGATCATTTCATGCTTGTCTTTAGCTACTGGAGGGGATCTACTTCAGAGATTCAGGGACCAAAGTAGGTCAGTGTATTCAAAAAAAAGCATTAGTTTGGCAGTACTACTGCCCCACAAATATTGATTACATTTGTGACAGATGGTAAGAATGAGTTTGGTTTACTTTCTGTACAGATGCTGCTGGTTTCCCGAAGGATGCATAACTAGTCTTGTTTTCAGGGCATTATTTAACTGCATTTCACCCTGGGCTATTTGTTTGCCACCGTAATGACCCCATAGCTTTATATGAGAGATTATGTCTCCCATTTCAAAAACTTGTTGCACAGATTAAGGTTAAACACTATCCAGTACTGTCTCAACAACCAGATTGTGAAGATGACCTTTACCCTTTCCTTTAATTGTTTAACCACCTACTTTCATTTGAACAACTTGGAGCCGGAATTGCCCCTCTCAAAGGCCTGTTATAACGGGGCGCTAAAACGTTTTCGCTCGGGAGCGGCGGCCAGAGCGCTCACCCCCGGAATGGCCCCCGGTGCCCGGAGCCCGATAGGTGCTTGGCACCGTGCCCGCGATTAGTGTGCCGGCAAGGTGCACGCACGGCGATTACATCACTGTACGCGCTGACCCCTTATCTCCCCGCACCAATCCCTTTGCACCCCATGGGGGGGAAATTGCTCCACGGGACGCGAGGTCGGTGTGGGGCAATGCCACTGACAGCTTCACAGGGCGAGAAGCTGTGGTGACTGGGGCGCCCCGGCTGCTCTCAAAGGAGAGGTGGTCGCGCTGCGACCGCCATCTTTTCTATGTTGACTGACTTTTCAGCCGGCCTGATAATGGCGTCCGCTCATGCAGCCCGGCAGCCTTTCTTGGGTGCCGGGCCGCTTACCCGGCCGGCGCCCTTCCTGTGGTGCAGTTGGCGCCACTAATGCGACTGCAGAGTTTGTACCAGCCCTCCCCTTTTACGTTGTGACGAGTCAGCGTGACATGGCATGTCCGCATTGCGCTGACATCTTCAGCGCTGCACCGCTGTCAGCAGGGCAGTGCTGATGTTCTGAGCATTGCACCATGTGAGTGCCCCGTTACCGACACACAACATTCTTTGGTTCTAAGAACCCAATTCCAGAACACTTAGTGGTCCATCTCGCCGGGTGCTAAATTTTCTTGTAATTCGAACTGTGTGCCCAAAACCGGGCGCCGGGCAGTTTCGCCCCCCCCGTGACTCTTAGGGCCCAAGTTTCCACACGATAAAAAACGGGCGCCCCTCCGAGCTGGGCGCCCGTTTTTCGTGCCTAAAACGGCGCCAGAAAAAAAACGCACGATTCTGGAGCGCCCTGCAGCTCCATGTCTGCCTGGCGCGGCGCCCAGGGGGGCGGAGCTTACACTCGCGCCGATTTTGTAAGTGGGAGGGGGCGGGTACCATTTAAATTAGTTTTTTTCCTGCCGGCAACGCTGCGCGTGCGCGTTGGAGCGTTAGCGCATGCTCAGTGTGAAAAAAACATTGGCACTCGCCCATTTTTGTAGTTCTTTGTAGCTGTTTAATTTTTGAACATTTTTTAATAAAAACTCTGCCATCAGCACATCAGCACTGAGGCTTCTTGCAGCAGTGAGAAGGCTGCAGGAAGCCTCAGAAAGTTGAGGCGGCCATTTCCCTCCCCCTCCCGCCCGCCGTCAGGAACAAACGACTGCCTCCTCCTCCTCCCCCCCCCCCCCCCGCGGGAACGAACGGCTGTTTCCTTCCCCCCCCCCGCGGGAACGAACGCCTGCAGCCTTCTCCCTGGCTGAAGCACTTTCACACAGGTAGGAAGATGGTTTATTTAATCTTTTCTTTGCTTATAAATGTTTATTCAGGTTGGATTTATTTGTATAATGTTTGTAGAAGTATAAATAAGGATTTATTGTAGAATTTAATGAGTTCCCTTCCCCCCCCCCCCCACCTCGTTCTGGACACCTAATTTGTAACCTGCGCCTGATTTTTTAATGTGTAGAACAGGTTTTTTCAGTTCTACAAAAATCTTCACTTGCTCCATTCTACTTTAGTTTGGAGTACGTTTTCACTGTGGAAACTTTGAAATCAGGCGTCAGTGGCCGGACACGCCCTCTTTTAAAGAAAAAATTCAGTTCCAAAGTGGAACTGTTCTAACTGACTAGAACTGCAGAAAAGAAAACGTGGAGAATTGCGATTTCTAAGATAGTCCGTTCTCCACCAGTTGCTCCTAAAAAATCAGGCGCAAATCATGTGGAAACTTGGGCCCTTAATCTTATTGTTCAACTGTTACACTTACTGCATGGACTAGCTAAGAATATTTTCTTTTAATAAACTGAGAACCTATCTTGGAGGGGTTGGGTTTAAAAAGAAACTTAAGGCAAGAGGAATAAAGAAATGGTGAATTGTCAAAAAATGATAATTAGGTAACAGAGGAAATGTTATGTATGCAATAAAGGTTTAACTAAGCAAGGTATAACCTTGCTTCTGCTTTATTTAGGCCCAAAGTGCCCGACTCTCAAAATGGCTGGCCTTTTATACCAGAGCAGCACCATGTGCGTGCTGCCCAGTGGCCTCCAACACTGACGGCATCTGGTGGCTACAAACATGTATATACATGACAGGGAAGGTGTTATCCGAGGAGAATACGAGACACCAAAAGTAGATCCATGAGCTACACTCAATAAATTAAATTGAACTGTGCTTTATAAACAAATCAATTCATCCTCATAAATTACCTCCCTCTAGATCTGCTCAGTAAATAAATCAGTCTTGATTGATAATTTGTGGAGCACAGCTGTAAAGTAAACACCTCAATCTGTGTTCAAATAAATAATTTGTCCTTGATAACATAACCCCTTCAACTGGCCTCAATAAATTATGCAATTTACTTTTGATAAGTAACGCTCATGTTGGTAAAAACAGGTGAAGAAATGATCCGTCCATTGCTGCTCCCTCCCCTCTGCTACATTTCTTTCCTCTCCCTCATAAGGTGCCAGTCACCCTCCTGCTTCCCCAGCGTTACTTTGCTGGCGGTCTGGCAGCAATCCCCATTTACACACGCAAACAAGGTTCCCGCTGCATTCTGCCAAAGTCGTTGATTTACTGTTTTATGGCAAGGTGGACAGACATAAAATGTGATCCCTAAAACATTGGTTCAAAAAAAGAAGAAAGTAATAAAATTACAATGTCACTCTTTCAGCCATTGCAAATAAGTAAGCCCAATTTAAAAAAATACATTGGGAGTGAATATGGCCAACGTCAGTAACACAAAGCAGGCTGATGGTGAATCAACAGCCCGGTTTACATCCTGCCTGATTTTCTTTTCCATTGAAATCTTCGGTACGTGACTTTGCCACGGAAATTAGGTCCCACTCCTCTGGGGTAGGCGACCTTCCCTTGCCTGACTTCAGGCAAGATAAAATGATGGTAGGCAGGAAGCATCAGTAATGCGTTCTCTCTTCTCCCATGATCGTAACACACACACACCACACCCCCACCCCTCCCACACCATTCCCATTGGACGGGATAGATTAAAATTGACCCTAAAGTTTTTAAGAGATTTGTTTGGCTCTTGTGGGAATTAAAAATCTGTATTGTGCATATTTTTCAATTCTGTCCTTTGCTCTCCTGAAAGTACATGTGTTGGTGTACAATTCTAAAGTGGCTAACCACCTTTCAGTACTCCACCTAAATGGCCAGTTTTGATGTTCTATTCCATTTCGACATGCAAAATGTGTCTCTCATGCGCACGCATGCGAGCATACACACACACCCTTGCACACCATGGCTGATTTTCTACTCTGTTTTCCATGTGTACACTGCATTTACCCATCCTTCTATTCTATGTTTAGTTGCAACAATATTTATGTTCTGTTATGTGTTGCAGTCTCCTAGTTTGTCCCAATAACTGTGTATAGGTTCCAGTGCACCTTCTTTCTCCGTCCCATTATAGGCTTTTCCTGATGGGGTTGGCATCACTTTAACATGGTGTGGTTTAGAAGGACAAAGTTGGATGCAGATTCGTTTTTATAAAAGATATAAAGTGCCGAAGCTTTACAATTACCATAAGCAATTCCGAGATAATAAAATGGTCTCTAGTCACATTGCGCATCCACGTCCATGGGCAATAGAGAAATACTGTAGTGGTATTAGACTCGTTTATGGCATCCTCTAAGGTAAACTACAATTAGTGTTGCATGATTTGCATACTCTGTGACAATGCTCCTTTTGGCTGCACAAAAATAGAACTTTGAAATAAAGTGCCGCATAATAGGCTTGCCAGCAAATTTAAAGCCCGTGGAATAAAAAAAGACAGTGGCTCCATGGATACAAAATTGGCTACGTGACAGGAAACAGAGAGTAGTGGTGAACGGTTGTTTATCAGACTGGAGGAAGGTATGAAGTGGTATTTCCCCAGGTGTCAGTACTTGGACTACTGCTTTACTTGAATTATATTAATGACTTTGGCAGGAGGGTGGGGGGGGGGGGGGGGGGCGCGGCGGGGAGTACAGGACACAATTTCAAAATTTGTGGATGACACAGAACTTGGAAGTATAGTGAAGGGAGGTGTTGCTACAGTTGTACAGGGCATTGGTGAGGCCACACCTGGAGTATTGTGTACAGTTTTGGTCTCCTAACCTGAGGAAGGACATTCTTGCTATTGAGGGAGTGCAGCGAAGGTTCACCAGACTGATTCCCGGGATGGCGGGACTGACCTATCAAGAAAGACTGGATCAACTGGGCTTGTATTCACTGGAGTTCAGAAGAATGACAGGGGACCTCATAGAAACATATAAAATTCTGACGGGGTTAGACAGGTTAGATGCAGGAAGAATGTTCCCAATGTTGGGGAAGTCCAGAACCAGGGGTCACAGTCTAAGGATAAGGGGTAAGCCATTTAGGACCGAGATGCGGAGGAACTTCTTCACCCAGAGAGTGGTGAACCTGTGGAATTCTCTACCACAGAAAGTTGTTGAGGCCAATTCACTAAATATATTCAAAAAGGAGTTAGATGAGGTCCTTACTGCTAGGGGGATCAAGGGGTATGGCGAGAAAGCAGGAATGGGGTACTGAAGTTGAATGTTCAGCCATGAACTCATTGAATGGCGGTGCAGGCTAGAAGGGCCGAATGGCCTACTCCTGCACCTATTTTCTATGTTTCTATGTTTCTATGAATAGTGAGGAGGCTAGTGATAGGCTTCAAGAAGACATAGGCAGGCTGGTGGAATGGGCGGACATGTGGCAGATGAAATTTATTGCAGAAAAGTGCGAAGTGATACATTTTGGTAGGAAGAACAAGGAGAGGCAATATAAACTAAAGGATACAATCCTAAAGTGGTGCATCAACAGAGTGATCTAAAGGTATAATTGCACAAATTGTTGAAGGTGACACGGTAGGTTGAGAAAGCAGGGATCCTGGGCTTCATAAATAGAGGCATAGAATACAAAAGCAACAAAGTTATGATGAACCTTTATAACGCTGGTTCGGCCTCAACTGGAGTATGGTGTACAATTCTGGGCACCGTGCTTTAGGAAGAATGTGAAGGCCTTAGAGAGGGTGTAGAAAAGATTTACAAGTATGAGGGACTTCAGTTATGTGGATAGACTGGAGAAGCTGGTATTGTTTGTCTTGGAGCAGAGAAAGTTGAGAGGAGATTTGATAGAGGTGTTCAAAATCATGAGGGGTCTGGACAGAGTAGATAGAGAAATTGTTCCCATTGGTGAAAGGGTCAAGAACCAGAGGACACAGATTTAAGGTGATTGGCAGCAGAACCAAAGGCAACATGAGGAAAAACATTTTTAGGCAGCGAGTGGTTAAGATCTGGAACGCACTGCCTGAAAGGGTGGTGGAGGCAGATTTAATCATGGCTTTCAAAACAGAATTGGATAAGTACCTGAAGGAAAAAAAATTGCAGGGCTACAGGGAAAGGGCGGGGAAGTGGGACCAGCTGAAGTGTTCTTGCAGAGAGCCGGCAGGGGCTCGAGGACCGAATAGCCTTCTGTGCTGTAGCCATTCTATGACTATTTCTAAATTTGAGTTTTTGAGTGACCTTCGGTGGCCCTTTTTAAGGCCACACACGAGCAGTTACAACTAGGCAACGCACGCTCCACCCATTTGTACCCCAATTTCCATCGAGCAGGACACTTACTTGCACGAGTAAGCAGTTGGGTTGCTCACCCACATGATTGAAAATGTGATCAGGCAGGTCAACGGGGTGGCTGAGGTTCTGCCCACTGATTTTTGTGTTGAAGTCCTGTCCGGCTCATCCGGCCCCCAGGAGATCCCTCGCTCCCTCCTCTCTGTGGCCGAGTGCCGCAGGCCTACCTGCCCACAGCCAGCCAGCCCCCCTATCTGGCTGGCTACGGGCAGGAAACAGGTTTTCCATGAAAATCAGGCCCTGCTGTTAAATGTAGTAGGGCCTGCCGGGAACCAGCTTTCCTGGGTTTCCTGACCGATTCAGAGCCCCGCTCCCAACTCGGCTCCCAAATTCAGGCCGATGTGTCCACTGTTAACAAAATCCTTGTTTAACTCCCCTAACAATTCAGCAGGTCACTAAATAATACATCAAGGACCACCAAAAGCATTGACTTTATTGTTGATCCATACATTCTAGAGGCCCTGGGTTTGATTCCAAGCTTGTGCTGATGTTAGCTGATTTCAGCTGGGACAGCAATTCCTAGTGCCCGAGGGAGAATGCTGGGGATTGGGGTAGTTGATGGGGGGTTGGCGTAGGGTGGGGGCGCGAGGAGGAGAGAAATCAGAGGGTACCCGATCCTGACTGTCATCCAGTTATTTCTCCTCAAACATGTTTTGATATCTGGGGAGAGCAGGTTGAGCTTGGTATGGTGCCCTCCAGTTTACCATTAGCTAACATATGAAACAAATTGCCAGCTTGTGCAGGGAGTGCCAAATAATTTTCTACCTTCGGGAGAGAGCTAGGCTAGTTCTGGCTGGGGTGGAGATTGCATCATACAAAATGTCGGTACCAAATAATATAAGTCATGCTCACCACCGGGACTGGTTTCAGTCGCCCAGAGGAATTTCCCAGATATTTTTTCCCAGATTGGCCTTGGGTTTTTGATCTGCTTCCAGGTTATTACATGGCATCTAGGGGGGCCAGAGTGTCTCGACATAGTGGATAAGGTATCTCAACAATATGGAAAAGGCTAGACAGACCAGTTGATGTTTACCTGTCTGGGGTGTTCGTAAGTTCCTACACGATGAACAGTCATTTGGGTACGGTACTGAGGGAAACAGTGCTTGTGGAACCCTTGTCTCCACATCTTTAAGAAGAGAATGGGTAAACTAAATCATTTTAAGATGCAACCTATAAACCATGATTTATGCTCAGCACAATTTATTCATTTTGTCTCTTAACCAAAAACTGACGTGTAGATGTTACTTTATGCCCAGAATGATTTTGGGACATCACTATTGGCATGTATGTAACCACAATGTAACACCACTGTATTACTGTATACACTCAACCTAGATGCACAATTTGACCACAAGGGGTGAACTTGTGGGAGACACTCCTTACCTGATCACTCAGGTATAAAAAGGGAGGTCCCACGCAGGGTCACTGTCTTTGGAGTCCTGTGAATAAAGAGTTCAGGTCACAGTGACCTTGTCCCCAGAAGGTGCCTCGTGTGGTTTCATACTGTAAGGACTTTACATTGGCGATGAGAAATGGGAATTCACGACCCACGAGAATGGCCACCGGTAGCACAGAGGAACGGTACTGTGTTGGAGAAGACTGGGACGATTTTGTCAAGAGGCTTCAGCAAAGCTTCGTTATGAAAGATTGACTGGGGGATGCAGTGGCCGACAAGCGAAGGGCTCATCTCTTGACCAGCTGCGGACCAAAGACTTACGCGCTCATAAAGGACTTACTAGCACCTCAAACCGGCGAGTAGCATACATATGGCCCGACACAGATTCTACATCCACCGACGTCACGACGGATAGAGCATACCGGACTTCGTAGCGGACCTCCGGCGTTTGGCTAGCCTCTAAGTTCACAGGCGCCTGCAGGGGGGAGATGCTAAGGGACTTCTTTATCGAGGGCATCGGTCATGCGGGAATTTTTGGCAAATTAATTGCGACCAAGGATTTGACCTTGGAAGCGGCGACATTGATGGCGCAAACTTTCATGGCGGGGGAGGAAGAGACGAAAATAATAAACACGCGCAATTCTGCCTCTAACACAGCGATGGATCAGGGAGTCAACGTCATTAATGCAACTCAGAGCCCCGCAGGCAGGCAGGGGCAGTCCGAAGCAATCGACCCCAGAGCAGGACTTCAACAGAGACAATGGCAGGCTGAACGGACATTCATGTCATCACAGTGGACAATGCGGCCCAGGATGGGGCCATTAACACCCACTAATAGGGTACTTAAGAGCAGTCAAAGGGACAGTCAGTGCGGACAATATACATAGATGACCTGGAAGAGGGGACAGAGTGTAGTGTAACAAAATTTGCAGATGACACAAAGATTAGTGGGAAAGCGGGTTGTGCAGAGGACACAGAGAGGCTGCAAAGAGATTTAGATAGGTTAAGCGAATGAGCTAAGGTTTGGCAGATGAAATACAATGTCGGAAAGTGTGAGGTCATCCACCTTGGGGGGGGGGAAAAAAACAGTAAAAGGGAATATTATTTGATTGGGAGAAATTGCAACATGCTGCAGTGCAGAGGGACCTGGGGTCCTTGTGCATGAAACTCTTTCTCAAAAAGTTAGTTTACAGGTGCAGCAGGTAATCAGGAAGGCGAATGGAATGTTGGCCTTCATTGCGAGACGGATGGAGTACAAAAGCAGGGAGGTCCTGCTGCAACTGTATAGAGTATTGGTGAGGCCGCACCTGGAGTACTGCGTGCAGTTTTGGTCACCTTACTTAAGGAAGGATATACTAGCTTTGGAGCGGGTACAGAGACGATTCACTAGGTTGATTCCGGAGATGAGGGGGTTACCTTATGATGATAGATTGAGTAGACTGGGTCTTTACTCGTTGGAGTTCAGAAGGATGAGGGGTGATCTTAT
This sequence comes from Pristiophorus japonicus, assembly GCF_044704955.1. NCBI lineage: Eukaryota > Metazoa > Chordata > Chondrichthyes > Pristiophoridae > Pristiophorus > Pristiophorus japonicus. Next base: position 70,253,648 of record NC_091977.1, on the reverse strand, counting down.
CGAAACATTTAAAATAATGAAAGGGATAGACAAGATAGAGGCAGAGAGGTTGTTTCCACTGGTCGGGGAGACTAAAACTAGGGAGCACAGCCTCAAAATACGGGGGAGCCAATTTAAAACCGAGTTGAGAAGGAATTTCTTCTCTCAGGGTTGTGAATCTGTGGAATTCTCTGCCCAAGGAAGCAGTTGAGGCTAGCTCATTGAATGTATTCAAGTCACAGATAGATAGATTTTTAACCAATAAGGGAATTAAGGGTTACGGGGAGCGGGCGGGTAAGTGGAGCTGAGTCCACGGCAGATCAGCCATGATCTTGTTGAATGGCGGAGTAGGCTCGAGGGGCTCGATGGCCTACTCCTGTTCCTAATTCTTATTATGTTCTATGTTCTTATGAATGCCTGGCCACAGCCCTTTTCTCCCAACAATGGAAACTTTAACATGCTGGAGGTGTGGGGGAAAACACTCAGCTAGATCTTGCAAATTTCAACAGTTTGTCTGCAGGAACTGCAATCTGTGGCCACTTAGCTCGAATGTGCAGGAAGCCTGAAACCAGACTAATATGAGGTGGATGGACCAGAATAGAGTTCTTTGAGGCAGGATGACCTTTGGGGCAAATCGATGAACGCCGAGGTTCAGCGGGTCCATGTGACGAATATTCACAGTTCATACACCAAAACATCACTGATGATGAGGGTTTTATTAAACGGTATCCCTGTACGCATGGAGCTGGACACTGGGGCCAGCCAGTCACTCATGGGCGTTCAGCAATTTGAGAAGCTATGGCCACTTAAAGCCAGTAGACCCAAATTAGCACATATTGAGACACAATTACAGACTTACACGAAAGAAATCATTCCAGTGCTAGGCAGTGCAGTGTTGGCTGTCACACACAATGGGTTAGTGAATCGGCTACCGCTTTGGATTGTCCCTGGCAATGGTCCCGCACTGTTAGGGAGGAACTGGTTAGCCGAGATGAAATGGAAATGGGGGGGATGTTCAGGCAATGTCATCTGTGGAGCGAAGTTCGTGCTCACAAGTCCTACAACAGTTCGATTCACTATTCCAACCTGGCATCGGGACTTTCAAAGGCACTAAAGTAGTGATACACATCACCCCGGACACCAGGCCAGTGCACCACAAAGCCAGAGTGGTGCCGTATGTGATGCGGGAAAAGACCGAGAGCGAATTGGACCGGCTGTTGAGAGAGGGCATCATCTCGCCTGTCGAATTCAGCGACTGCGCGAGCCCCATCGTTCCTGTACTAAAAGCAGATGGCTCTGTCAGGATCTGTGGCGACTACAAGGCCACCATCAATCGGGTGTCCGTACAAGATCACTACCCTCTCCCGAGAGCGGAGGACCTTTTCGCCACGCTGGCAAGCGGCAAGCTGTTCACCAAGTTGGACCTTACTTCAGCCTATATGACCAGGAACTGACCACCGAATCTAAACTACTGACCACCATCACCACGCACAAGGGACTGTTCATTTATAACAGGTACCCGTTTGGCATTCGATCAGTGGCCACAATTTTTCAACAAAACATGGAAAGCCTGCTTAAATCCATTCCTGGAACGATCGTATTCCAGGACGACATCCTCATCACGGGTCGAGACACCGAGGAACACATCCACAACCTGGAGGAGGTGCTACACCAACTGGACTGGGTAGGCCTGTGACTCAAGAAGTCTAAATGCTTAGCTCCTGAGGTTGAGTTTCTGGGCAGGAGGGTTGCTGCAGATGGGATTCGGCCCACCGAATCAAAAACAGAGGTGATTCGACGTGCACCCAGACCCTGCAACACATCGGAGTTGCGTTCATTCCTGGGACTGTTGAACTATTTCGGGAAATTTCTGCCGAACTTGAGCACGTTGTTGGAGCCGCTACACGTGCTCCTGCATAAGGGTTGTGATTGGTTCTGGGGGGACTGTCAGGAACGGGCTTTTGATCGGGCGCGAAACCTACTTTGTTCAAACAAGTTGTTGACCCTGTATGACCCCTGTAAAAACTTGGTTCTGACATGTGATGCATCGTCCTATGGGGTTGGGTGCATGTTGCAGCAGGGCAATGCTGAGGGTCAACTACAACCTGTGGCTTATGCCTCTAGGTCGCGCTCTCAAGCAGAACGGGGATATGGGATGGTCGAGAAGGTGTCTACAGTGTAAAGAAAATGCATCAGTACCTATTTGGTAGGAAGTTTGAATTAGAGATAGACCACAAGCCATTAACATCTCTGTTGTCAGACAGCAAGGCTATCAATGCCAACGCATCAGCTCGCATACAGCGATGGGCTTTCACGCTGGCTGCTTATGACTACTCCATCCGGCACCGGCCCAGCACTGAAAATTGCGCTGACGCGCTCAGCAAGCTTGCACTGGCCACCACTGAGGGGGCAATGGAGCAAAGCGCTGAGATGGTCATGGCTGTCGATGCCTTTGACAGCGCAGGCTCCCCCATCACAGCGCATCAGATCAAAATCTGGACAAGCAGAGATCTCCTCCTATCCCTGATTAAGAAATGTGTCCTGACTGGGGATTGGGCGCCCGCACAAGGAGCATGCCCTGCAAAGGTCAGACCGTTCCTGGGTAGTTATGCCCCAGAAGGACAGGGAGGCATTCATCAGGGAACTCCACAGCGAGCACCCAAGCATTGTGTTGATGAAGGCCATTGCCCGGTCACACGTTTGGTGGCCTGGAATTGATTCAGACCTGGAACACTGTTCGCAGGTGCACGACATGTGCCCAGCTGGGTAATGCCCCAGGGAGGCTCCGCTCAGCCCATGGCCCTGGCCCACCACACCATGGTCACACATTCATGTTGACTACGCGGGCCCGTTCATGGGTAAGATATTCCTTATTGTGGTAGATGCGTACTTGAAATGGATCGAGTGCATCATTATGAATTCATGCACATCATCCACCACCGTGGAAAGCCTATGTGCGATCTTTGCAACCCATGGCTTGCCGGACGTCCTGGTTAGTGATAATGGCCCATATTTCTACGAATTCCGAGAGTTTATGTCGGGCAATGGCTTCAACCATGTCAGGACTGCGCCGTTCAAGCCGGCCTCCAATGGCCAGGCGGAACATGCGGTCGAAATCATTAAGCAAGGTATGCTCAGGATTCAAGGACCCTGCCTATTGCATCTCCTGCTGGCCTATAGATCCCGACCGCACTTGCTCACGGGGGTCCCGCCCGCAGAACTCCTAATGAAATGGACACTCAAAACTCGGTTGTTCCTCATTCACCCAGTCCTAACTGACATAGTGGAGGGCAAGCGCAAGTCACAAAACTAGTACCATGACCGTAATGCGAGGGGGAGATGTATAGAAATAAATGATCCTGTATTCGTCCTCAATCACGCTACGGGGCTCAAATGGCTTGAGGGCACTGTAATTGACAGAGGGGAATAGGGTCATCGTGGTTAAACTCAACAATGGTCAGATATGCCGAAAGCATCTGGACCAAGTAAAAAAAAAAAAGGTTCAGCATTGACAGGGAGGAACCTGAAGAAGACCATGAGATGGAGCTCACCACACCGCCAGTGAACGAGCAACAAGAGCAATCAGAAGAATACACAGTCCCTGCGGTCAGCCCGGACAGGCCGGAATCACCACAGGTGACAGACACTCACGTCAGTGTCCAACAACCAGAGCCCCAACTGCGGCGCTCCACGAGGGAGCGTAGACCACCTGAAAGACTAAACCTATGATTCCATTAAGACTTTGTGGGGGGTGGTGATGTCATGTATGTAACCGCAATGTAACACCACTGTATTACCGTATACACTCAACTTCGATGCACACCTTGACCACAAGGGGTGAACTTGTGGGAGACACTCCTTACCTGATCACTCAGGTATATAAAGGGAGGTCCCACGCAGGGTCACTGTCTTTGGAGTCCTGTGAATAAAGAGTTCAGGTCACAGAGTGACCTTGTCCCCAGAAGGTGCCTCTTGTGGTTTCATACTGTAGAGTAAGGACTTTACAACTATCAGTAACCTTGCTATTTTCAAGCTCCCTGATGGCTGTGTGGCTTCCTGGTGTTGTATTTAGTCATGCAAACCAAGGAAACCCCACATTTATGCTGAGTTAGCTGAACTGAGCATTACATTTGCCCTCCATGCCCTTGGACGAAGGGGGAAAAATATAATCAAGCAAGATTCTCACTCCTTGGCCCTATCCACTAAACTCTGCAGAAAAGTGTTTGCATGTGGCCTTCAGGAGACGATCCAATTTGTCTATTCCCCACAGTAGAGAGAAAATTGGGTGGTGGGGGAGAAACGTTATTTTCTAGGCCTGAAACCACCATACTAATTTTGAGTAAAACCCCAGTTAAATGTCCTCTTGAGAAAACAAGATTGTGCTGGATTGTCACAAGGGGTTTTCTTTTCTTGTTAAACCTATGCTGAATGTAATTTATCCTCCATTTATGTGACATAAGGTGAAAGCAATCTTATCTGGGATTAAAAATATGTTTGGAAAAAGAGAAATAGAACCAGATTTGTTAGAGTTGACCTCTGATGTAAGTGATATATCCGAAATGATGTAACAATATCGCTCGCAGCATAGAGGTCATGGAAAGAGCTTCAATTCCAGCAGCTTCAGGCATTCTCTCCTGCTTCTAGAAAAAGGTGGCCTCCATGTATTGGCCATGCTCATTAAACCTTTTATTAATATTTGTTGTAGTACATTGTATTGTCACAGATGACATGCTGCATGAGAATGCAATTATAAACCAAAATAATTTGTGATTCCTTGTACTGATCAGGCAGTCAGTACTGATGGTGTTGCACTGACGTGACTATTCACCTAATGCATTTTGTATAATCTTTTTTGCCTGTACTTGTTTCTATTTCATTAATATCTACTCTTGACAGAATAAGCTTAGAAGATTAGACAGAAGGCTTTTAGGATTCAGGGCATATTGAATGAAAAGATAATTTCATAGAGAGCCGGGATCTTTCACCTGTTTTGATCCTCTCAGACAATCATCTGTCCTTCATCACTGAGGAAATGCCCAGCATCTTGTGCTTTTGAAATGACTGTTTTGTTCATCCCTTTCACCTTTAAACACTGTTTGTTTTAGTCTGCAAAGAACTACCTGTTCGACTGATAGAATCTTTGTAGACTTGATTGCTCATATTCAATTGTGATGGTGCAGAGCATGTGTGTTCTTGGGTTGGATATAACAGTGGGGCGCTCTTGTCTGCAGCTGCAGACAAATAGAATATCACAAAAATGGATACGTGTTACAATAGCTAAACTGTCAAACTTTGACTAGTTGAAACCCTTTGTTTACTGAAGAGATATTTAAGTAATTGTGGACAGTCTTATTATTTCAACCAATGTAACATGTTCATTAATTTTGGGTGCGATTTCCCCCAATAGATGTTAATACCCTGTACCAAATATATATTTTTATTGAGGCTCTCTGTTGGTGCATCAGTGAACTAAGTCAAAGAATGAGCGGAAATACATAGAAGTTTCAACATGAAAGCAAGGTACTCAGTCCGCCCATTCTATGTTGGCATTTATCATCCACGTGAGCAAATAGTTCTAATCACATACATTTACCCGTCCTGTTTCAATCTCTTCCTTCATCTACTTCTTCTTTCTAATCTTGAACATTGATACAGTGTCTGCCTAAACAACTAACCACCTCACTACCCTCAAGAAATTTATCCTGCCCTTTGCTCTAAACCCATTACATTTGAGCTTTCAGCTATGACCTCACTCTTGACCTTTCAACTAATAACAAGAGTCTGCTTCTATCTACCCTGTCCCATCCGTCTATCATCTCAGCCTAAAATCTGTGTTGTCCTAACAAAAAATCCTTCTGCCCTTCCACAGCACCAAGCCTGTTTCCATTGAGTATAATTACTGCTGTTATACTCTTGTTTACTGACATTAAATCCCATCTGCCACTTTTTAGCCTGTTCCCCATCCTATCAATATCCTTTTGCAGCTTTCGTTGATCATCTAAAGAATTAACTACACCTGTACTTCCTATCCTGGTATATTCTGCAAATTTTGATACCCCTCCTTCTAGGCCTATATTCAAATCATTGATGTACAAAATGAACTGAAGTAGCCTCAGAATTGAACCCTGTGGGATACAACTACCCACTTCTAACCATGCTGAAAATTTGCCCTCAACTCCTACACTCTCTTTCCTCCCTACCAATTTTTAAAAAACGTTAGTGGGAGTGTGTACAGACCTCCAAACAGTAGTAGTGATGTTGGGGAGGGCATCAAACAGGAAATTAGGGGTGCATGACATAAAGGTGCAGCAGTTATCATGGGTGACTTTAATATGCATATCGATTGGGCTAACCAAACTGGAAGCAATACGGCGGAGGAGGATTTCCTAGAGTGCATAAGGGATGGTTTTCTAGACCAATATGTCGAGGAACCAACTAGGGGGGAGGCCATCTTAGACTGGATGTTGTGTAATGATTAATTAGCAATCTCGTTGTGCGAGGCCCCTTGGGGAAGAGTGACCATAATATGGTGGAATTCTACATTAGGATGAAGAATGAAACAGTTAATTCAGAGACCATGGTCCAGAACTTAAAGAAGGGTAACTTTGAAGGTATGAGGCGTGAATTGGCTAGGATAGATTGGCGAATGATACTTAAGGGGTTGACAGTGGATGGGCAATGGCAGATATTTAGAGACTGCATGGATGAACTACAACAATTGTACATCTCTGTCTGGGGTAAAAATAAAAAAGGGAAGGTGGCTCAACCGTGGCTATCAAGGGAAATCAGGGATAGTATTAAAGCCAAGGAAGTGGCATACAAATTGGCCAGAAATAGCAGTGAACCCGGTGACTGGGAGAAATTTAGAACTCAGACGAGGAGGACAAAGGGTTTGATTAAGGCAGGGAAAATAGAGTACGAGAGGAAGCTTGCAGGGAACATTTAAGACGGACTGCAAAAGCTTCTATAGATATGTAAAGAGAAAAAGGTTAGTAAAGACAAACGTAGGTCCCCTGCAGTCAGAATCAGGGGAAGTCATAACAGGGAACAAAGAAATGGCAGATCAATTGTACAAGTACTTTGGTTCTGTATTCACTAAGGAGGACACAAACAACCTTCCGGATATAAAAGGGGTCAGAGGGTCTTGTAAGAAGGAGAAACTGAGGGAAATCCTTATTAATTGGGAAATTGTGTTGGAGAAATTGATGGGATTGAAGGCCGATAGATCCCCAGGGCCTGATGGTCTGCATCCCAGAGTACTTAAGGAGGTGGCCTTGGAAATAGCGGATGCATTGACAGTCATTTTCCAACATTCCATTGACTCTGGATCAGTTCCTATGGAGTGGACGGTAGCCAATGTAACCCCACTTTTTAAAAAAGGAGAGAGAGGGAAAACAGGGAATTATAGACCATTCAGCCTGACATCGGTAGTGGGTAAAATGATGGAATCAATTATTAAGGATGTCATAGCAGCGCATTTGGAAAGAGGTGACATGATAGGTCCAAGTCAGCATGGATTTGTGAAAGGGAAATCATGCTTGACAAATCTTCTGGAATCTTTTGAGGATGTTTCCAGTAGAGTGGACAAGGGAGAACCAGTTGATGTGGTGTATTTGGACTTTTCAGAAGGCTTTCGACAAGGTCCCACACAAGAGATTAATGTGCAAAGTTAAAGCACATGGGATTGGGGGTAGTGTGCTGACATGGATTGAGAACTGGTTGGCAGACAGGAAGCAAAGAGTAGGAGTAAATGGGTACTTTTCAGAATGGCAGGCAGTGACTAGTGGGGTACCGCAAGGTTCTATGCTGGGGCCCCAGCTGTTTACATTGTATATTAATGATTTAGACGAGGGGATTAAATGTAGTATCTCCAAATTTGCGGATGACACTAGGTTGGGTGGCAGTGTGAGCAGCGAGGAGGATGCTATGAGGCTGCAGAGTGACTTGGTTAGGTGAGTGGGCAAATGCATGGCAGATGAAGTATAGTGTGGATAAATGTGAGGTTATCCACTTTGGTAAAAACAGAAAGACAGACTATTATCTGAATGGTGACAGATTAGGAAAAGGGGAGGTGCAACGAGACTTGGGTGTCATAGTACATCAGTCATTGAAGGTTGGCATGCAGGGTACAGCAGGCAGTTAAGAAAGCAAATGGCATGTTGGCCTTCATAGCGAGAGGATTTGAGTACAGGGGCAGGGAGGTGTTACTACAGTTGTACAGGGCCTTGGTGAGGCCACACCTGGAGTATTGTGTACAGTTTTGGTCTTCTAACTTGAGGAAGGACCTTCTTGCTCTTGAGGGAGTGCAGCGAAGGTTCACCAGACTGATTCCCGGGATGGCGGGACTGACATATCAAGAAAGACTGGATCAACTGGGCTTGTATTCACTGGAGTTCAGAAGAATGAGAGGGGATCTCATAGAAACGTTTAAAATTCTGACGGGTTTAGACAGGTTAGATGCAGGAAGAATGTTCCCAATGTTGGGGAAGTCCAGAACCAGGGGTCACAGTCTAAGGATGACGGGTAAGCCATTTAGGACTGAGATGAGGAGAAACTTCTTCACCCAGAGAGTGGTGAACCTGTGGAATTCTCTACCACAGAAAGTAGTTGAGGCCAAGTCACTAAATATATTCAAAAAGGAGTTAGATGTCGTCCTTACTACTAGGGGGATCAAGGGGTATGGCGAGAAAGCAGGAATGGGATACTGAAGTTGCATGTTCAGCCATGAACTCATTGAATGGCGGTGCAGGCTAGAAGGGCCAAATGGCCGACTCCTGCACCTATTTTCTATGTTTCTAAATTAATCCCTTTTGCTTTCCTCCCTCTAATTCCATCCCCATTAATGTTCTCTAGTAATCTCACATTTGGCACCTTGTTAAAGGCTTTCCTAAAGTCCATGTACACTGTATCCATTGCTTTGCCCCATCTACTATGTCTTTTAATACTCCAAAGATCTCTGAGGTTTGTCTAGCACTATTGTCCCTTTTGAAATGGCTACTTCTAACTATTTACTCTTTAGCTACATATGTAGAAATATCATTCTTAATTGAAGACTCTAAAGTGGGGGTACTTAACTTGAGCAGCCACCCGATCGCTCTGGCAGAAGGACCAGTCCATTTTGAAGGCTGGGCCGCATCAACGTGCCACAGGTGAGCTTCCTGCCCCAAACTGGCGTCCTGGTGCAGCTCACAAGCTCCGGGGAATTACAACATCTGGCAACTTGGGGGCCGAACCAAAGGGCAGAAAGGTGGGATGGTGTGGGGTGATTTTGGGGGGTGGGGGGTACACAGGGCGAGGAGGGAGTTGGGCGATCAAAGAGGGAGGCGCAGGGTGACAGCAGCCTATATTCTTGTGCATCACAGAGGAGCATTCCTGCTGTTCCTGACCCCAAGACGATGATTCCAAACTTAGCTTTATTAGACCTTTTCCTCTTGACCACCAGGTTTTAATGACCGGCAGGTACACGGCGCATACAGAGAAACATAGAAAATAGGAGCAGTCATAGGCCATTCGGCTCTTCGAGCCTGCACCGCCATTCAATATGATCATGGCTGATCCTCTATCTCAACACCATATTCCCGCTTTCTCCCCTACCCCTTGATGTTTTTTGTTTCTAGAAATCTATCTATCTCCCTCTTAAATATATTCAGTGGCTTGGCCTCCACAGCCTTCTGTGGCAGAGAAGTCTACAGGTTCGCCACCCTCTGAATGAAAAATGTTCTCCTCATCTCCGGTCCTAAATTTCCTACCCCGTATCCTGAGACTGTGACCCCTTGTTCTAGACTTCTCAGCCAGGGGAAACATCCTCCCTGCATCCAGTCTATCCAACCCAGTCAGAATTTTATGTTTCAATGAGATCCTCTCTCATTCTTCTCAACTCTAGTGAATACAGGCCTAGTCAACCCAATTTCTCCTCATAAGACAGTCCTGCCATCCCAGGAATCAGTCTGGTGAACCTTCGCTGCACTCCCTCTATGGCAAGTATATCCTTTCTTAGGTAAGGAGACCAAAACTGCACACAATATTCCAGGTGCAGTCTCACCAAGGGCCGTATATAACTGTAGTAAGACATCCTTGCTCCTGTATTCAAATCCTCTTGCAATGAAGGTCAACATACATTTGCCTTCCTAACTGCTTGCTGCACCTGCATGTTTGCTTTCAATGACTGGTGTACAAGGACACCCAGGTCCCTCCGTACATCGACACTTCTCAAGCCATCACCATTTAAATAATACTTTGTCCTTATGTTTTTCCTAGCAAAGTGGATAACTTCACATTTATCCACATTATACTGCATCTACCATGTGTTTACCCACTCATTCAATCTATCTAAATCGCCTTGCAGCGTCTTTGCATCCTCCTCACAACTCACAATCCCACCTAGTTTTGTGTTGTCCTCCTCTGCTTAGTAGGCCCTCAAAATTGCATGTGGGTCTTATGTACATCTGTCAAGCTCCGGAGCCGTCCAGCGGAAAGCCGGAGGTAAAATGGCAGTGGAGTCGGAACAGGTGGTAAACTAATTTTAATTTGAACTCTGCTACTGCCCAGTTTCTGTCAGGTGGAGAGTTAAAATTGCTGCTTAATTTTCTCTTCCATTGATGTGCTAATTGAACTATAATTATTTGAGGCCGCTGTCTCCCTTTTTAAAAAAAAAATGGGTACTACATTGGCCACTACCCAATTTTCCGACACACATCCAGACTCAGTAGAGCCCTGAAACACAGTTTCTAGAGATTTTGCAATTTCCTCCTTCATCTCCCTCACTATCCTGGTGCTTTGTCTTCCTTTAGCTTAACTAACTCATCTAAAATGTTCCTCCTTATCCATCATAATACCTCTAATCTCGCTCTCAACCATTTCAGGATTCACCTCCTCCACCTCCTATCCTTTGAGTGAAGGCCGTTGGGAGTACTTCCTAAATACCTCCACCATTTTTGATCATCTATAAATTGCCAGTCCTCACCTCTGGCCCACCTCATTAACAACTTTTTTTTTACTGATTATACAAGTAAAATACTTGAGTGTTGCTTTTGACATGGATTCATCAAGAAAACTAGGAACTAATGTAAAATCAAATGTATTGTATCAGTGTAAAATCTACATCCATGTCTTAAGCCAATTAGTTGTAAAAATCTTCACCTGCAGTGGGCTATCCATCTTCTCTGCACCAGTAGGGGGAGGTGTTGAGCAGAAGACAAGCACTTCTCTTTCGGGAGGATAGGCAGTCTGAGGAAATGGTGCACTGGACTGCTATTGCACCATTATATTTGTTCTTTGTCACAAGTGATGCCGAGTCTGCAAAAGTTTAAAGAGATCTTAACATAAAAAGATTTTTAAAATTAAAAGGCGCAAGTTATTACTATTTAACAATGTTCAAACTATATTTAACTTCATTTAGTGAGTGGAAGGGAGGTCAGGAATAAGTAAAATGGCCTTTTTTTGACTTTTGTAACTAACTATATTTTAAATTATAGCATTTCTTTAAAACTCAGTTATAATTACTGGGGACAGTGTTTCTGCCTTCGTTTGACTTGTTATTTTTTGTACCAGTAATTACTTCAGCAAAAATATATTTTTTAATTCCCATTGCGACCCTGGTGTATCTTTGGAGGGGAAGTTGGGGGGCGGGGGTGGGGGGGAGGGGCGGTGGTGGTGGTGGGGAGGAGGAGGAAAAACTGAGCCACACAATGAACTTCAGAGCATGTTGAGAAAATGTACGTCAGTTTTGAAATGAGTTTTTCTTTCATTTTGGTTTCTTTGGTAGCTATTCATAACTAATTATTTTATTTTTCAAAGTATGCCCAAAATGTAGTCTGAAATTTTTTTTTAAGGAAACTTGTGGCTGCCATCCAGTGGTTAATTGTACCAGGGCTAAAGTCAGATCCAGTAAAATATCACTGTCTTCCAGTTCAACCCATGTTGTGAATTACCACTTTTTGGAGAAGGTTGAAGGTTGGCGCATGCTGGTTTCTGGCATTTCATATCACCACCGGCCATGTAAAAATACATACTGTGTGCGCATCACATCTCTCAACACATAATCATTTCTATTCTCTTGATGTTAAAAACAAGTCCTGAAAGGAGAGAGTCTACACTTTCAACAAAATCTCAAAATTTGTAATTTCTCCACATGCCGGTGATGAAGGAATCATGGAGAAATAGAGCTCTTTCCTCCCTGCCCTATATGCTTCGCCTACACCTTTTGTTGGCAGAGCGGGAATGTTTGAGGCCCCAGTCAGAAGACCGAAGGGTGTGGGAGGGGATGAAAGACTGGAGGAGATTGCAGAGATAGGATGGAATGATACCACAGATAAGGATGAGTATCTTAAATTGCATCCATTGATATTCAGTGTCAGTCAGCAAGGAGCGCAGGTGATTGGTTCAGAAAAGGTTGCGGCTGGCAGAAATTTGGGGGATTTGGTAGTTTGTGGAAATTGGTGCATGGTAGGCTGGAATGGGAAAGCGGTAGACTCAACCATGTAGATGTGCTTCAGCGGCAAATGGACCATTATCAAGAGCAGAAAATTGAGTATTTGACCAATCTTGGAATTTTGAAACATGAAAATTGAGATGAACCATAATACAAGTGGCATACATTTAAATGTTAAAATTGATGGAAATAAAGCTAAAATGAAGAGGCCATTTCAAAATCAACATGGCTAATAGTCTATTAAAGGGGACACACAGTGGGTAGAACTAAGGGCTTTTAAACTTAATAGGAAAGGAATGTCTATGGGGGTATGTTCTGATTAAAGTATTCCCCTACATCTGTGTTGGAAAAAGATCTAGCCATAAACATATTTATTACCTGATGGAAATGTTGTAAATGTTATCATCTCACGGAGTGTCATCATTTTGTGGTTCTCTCACTTAATAGTCAGTCCAGTGATGTGAACTATGGTGTGGAACTGCCTACTATGGCCATGATTCCGTTCACTGTGGTGGAGGTCAACAATTTAGAATGGAAGAGAGTTAGAGAGTTGGAGAGTTTCCCAGAGTCTGATGCAGGTTGTTCATTGTTACTGTGCTGCTACTCTAAAAACATGATGGCGTAATTTTACCCATTTTGACTCATTATTACAAAATGTTGGCACTGACATTAAGGAGACATTAAAACATTTTTTTAAAATATTATGGTAATATATATTTTTTTTAAACCCACAGGTGGTTCAGTCAAGATTTAGGCATCAAATCAAAAAATGTTCACTGATCTTTATTATCTCTCTCTTAGGCGGTCCCTCGTATCGAGGATGACTTGCTTCCACTCCAAAAAGGGATGAGTTCACAGGTGTTTCAATGAAGGACCTAATATTACATGTTGAAGGGTAGAAGATGCCTGTGCTTGGATTTTTTTAATGTGTGGTGGCCATTGCACACCAGCCACCACAAAATAAGAAGTGTCAGAAGTGTGATTCGAACCCACATCTCCACTATGACCTGAATGCAGCACCTTTGACCGCTCGGCCATCCTGACTATTCACCTTATAGAATATTGCTCCTTCATGGTGACTGTAGACATTTGGATATTCTTTTGATCAAGAGAAATCATTCTTGCAGATTAACACACAGCTTTGAAATGTTGGCTCCAAATTTGAAGCTTAAATTTCCTCTTCTATTGTGATGCAAAAATCCCATAATCTAGGCAGGCAGGAGCAGAATTTATGACTGAACCAGTCATGTTTTTCCACCCATTAAAGTTTCCACCAGTGCTAGAAGCCATTGCATGATAAGTCCACCCACATGTGGATGAGCGTTTAATAATGACATGCAAATGATGGAAGTGCAACATATTTCCCATCATTTGTGGCCTAGCAACACGGTGCAAGGGACACCTGTGCATCCAGCATTACCACAGGACACAAGGGGGCGTTAAAACTTAGTGTTGTTTTCGGTAAATTATGCCAGTGCTCACCTGAGATGTTTAAATGCCCCCTGACCTCAGGAAGTTTGCTGAGATCAAGGTTGCCAACCACACACCACAAAACTTCCACCAGGACCAGGGGAAATTTGTTAATTTTCTGAAACAATTGCAAAGCAGCTTTCCTGTAGATTAAGCTTAGAAGTTACTCATTTCTATTTGACTCATTTCATTATATCAAGTAATTTAGACAAAACTTCCCAGATGATGATTTATATGTGGAACAAGCTGTAATAGAATGCAACATAGTTATTTGAAAATATAATTGGAAATCTTTTTTTTTTGCCAATGATCTCCCTTTTGCAGGGGTACAGTTCCATAGACCTATTCCAGTACCCAAGTGGCCATTATTCACGTGTGAGCCTAGGCAGTGAGTGTTAACAATCTATTCAACTGCAGGGAGCCTCACAGAATCAGGATTAGCTGTCTTCACCAGATGTTGACACGTGCAGCTTCGGAGAGGCCACAGAATAGCAATCGGAGGGGAGAGCACTGACCAATTTTCCTCTGCAACCCAAAAGGAGACAATTATTGCACTCAATTCCATGCTCTATCTGATGTCTGCTAACTCAGCATAGATAGCGGCTTGAAATTGGACCTTCTTCATCAGTATAACTCCGATACTCTGGATATACTTGCCGAATTATTGAGGGAGCCAAGGATTTAAAAAAAATTTTGCTGAGAGATTATAGGGGCATATCACTGATAGTTTGAGCTAGTTAAGGGATTAATACTGAAAATGAATCAAAATCTAAATAGCAATACAATGAAAAGCAAATAGTGAAGAATGGAATGGAGAAAAATAAATCTAGTGGTGTTGATACATTTAAAGGTGGGACTGCAGATAGAAAAACCTAAATAAAGCAAATGGGAATCTGGATTTTATACATAGACGAATACTATGCATATATATAGTTATGAAGAAAGGATTGAAATATTGAGGCTACACTGGAACAGTGAAGGTTAAGGGTGATCTCCGGTTTTCAAGAACAGTGTATAAGCTGTGCATTATCCTTAGGAAAAAGGGAGAGAAATTAGAAGAAAATGTTTATGCAGAGAGTTTAGAATCTGAAAGGCTATTGAGGCAGAGATCATAACATAATTTAAAATGCAATTGGATATGTACTTGAAAAGCAATACAGGTAATATAAAAGAATGTGAAGAAAGGATGAGGAAATAGGATTAGAGTAGATGGCTTCAGTTGAAGAGCTCCATCTGTGCTGCAATTTCCAGGACTGTGTGATCAGAATATGGCCCTTAATTTCCTTGGGGATCAGGGCAGATGTCTGTGTAATCGGGGACAGTGGGACAGGGAAAAGGGCAGTATTTGGTAACAGCAGGCCTTTGCCAGGGGCAGGAGTGGCAATAGTTGGATCCACCCCCTTGCAACCTGACATAGTAAAAGGGGTCAGGACCGATAGTTTGGCACCACCCATCTGCATTCCCACTAGTCCCACCTCTGGTGGCCCCAATGAACTGTATATCTGCAAGAGGCAGGCGTGCTGGACCTTGCTTGAGCAGAAGTGGGGCAGACAGCAGTACTCCAGCAACATTGAAAAAGCGCACATTGATCCCAGGGTCACAGCCTGCTTGTAGGAGACCATTTCAAGTTGTTTTTATTAGATTTCTAGCTGGACCAACCGAATTTGCAGTTAAGTATTTGGCCACTGCACCGCTTCCCTCATCCCTCCGCTTAGTGGCGACTCCAGCCACTCCGATACTGATGTGGATGCCAATGCAAATATTAATGAATAAAATAAAAGTGATCTGCAAGGTCGGAACGTATGTGTCATAGTTACAGAACAGGATTGCAGTTTCTCAGCCCCAATATGTTTAGCAATCTGATGGACTGGATTAAGAATGGAAGGGGAGAAAATAAAACCTTTTAAAGAGGGATTGAAAACTTAAAAACTGCATATGAGCTGTCCGACTTGTCAGACTATGGGAAGAATCCTAAATAAAGATATGTACTTCATTAAATATGCTTATTTGTAATAATGTAGTCTACTAATTAATGGATTCATTCTTTTCAAGTTTATTTTTACTGGCCTTGATGTTCAAAATTATGAAGGGTATTGATAGAGTAGATATGGAGGAACTGTTTCCACTGGCAGAAAGGACAGTAACCAGAGGAGACAGATTTAAGGTCACTGGCAGAAAGTCCAGGGGGGACATTAGACTTTTTTTAACGCACTGCCTGAAAAGCTGGTGGAAGCTGGTTCAATAGTAACTTTCAAAAGGGGATTGGATAAATGCTTGAAAAGTAAACATTTTTGCCATGCATTCTTGTGCAAAAGTCTTTCATTTAATCTTCATCTGAATTCAGTATCTGTTCTCTGCAGACTGTTAATCTCTCTCTTTCAAAGTCCCGTCTAATCCCTCTCAATAAATTTCTCTAAGGAGAGTTCAGGAGGTCTTGTTACATTATTTACTTAACCACTTGGCAGGGGAAAATTAAATGAATTGCCCAGAAACAAGGTTCAGTTTACCTTCAAGGAGCAGAACTTTGCACA
Organism: Pristiophorus japonicus; assembly: GCF_044704955.1. Classification (NCBI taxonomy): domain Eukaryota; kingdom Metazoa; phylum Chordata; class Chondrichthyes; family Pristiophoridae; genus Pristiophorus; species Pristiophorus japonicus. Next base: position 70,237,238 of record NC_091977.1, on the reverse strand, counting down.
TGCATATAAGAACACAAAATGTAGAAGACTCTCGACATCTCAAACTTTTCCAGTTCTGACAAAGGGTCACAGACCCGAAATCTTAACTCTGATTTTCTCTACAGATGCTGCCTGACCTGCTGAGACTTCCAGCATTTTCTGTTTTTATTTCAGATTCCAGCATCCGCAGTATTTTGCTTTTGTAGAACTCTCTCATTGCAGTGAGAGTGTAGAAGTGTAACCTTCAGTTTGACTGGGATGGCACGGGCCCCACGCAGCTCACCGTGTCAGAGCAATGGCTCAAAAGAACTGCGGCTTGAGACTTTTACAGAACGTGATGTTTGTCAAAGTGTGCATGGCATTTCTCAAAGTAGTGTGCAGCTAGCACATAACTGGAGTACACCTGTAGTTTACTCCAACACAATCATTATTTCTCATTTTCCTGCAGCACCACACTGACATCAGTGACCTCTAATTTGGAAATTCAACCATCAGCAGTAGTTGGCTAACATTTGCTGCTGCCAAATTTGGGTCTCGCTTTACAGTGAAACCTGTTCTTCTGGTCACCTTGACTGACTGACCATGTGTCTTAAGTCATGAGTTTTTCTTAGCACCAGCTACTTAAATGTGACCTACATCTGATTTAAGGAGCCACCTGCTGCCATAGGAATGGTTAATATCAGTAGGTTACAGCAGTATGTGTAAATTGCAATATCCAGCAGTATTTTCCTTTCTTTCTCAAAAAATTAATGAGATAATAGGTTATTTTTCTATTTTTATACTTTTGTTTTAATTCCTCCAAGCTGGCAACCTTTGAAGTTATTGGCCATGAATTTCCTCTGGTTCTACTCCGCCACCAGAAGTATGGCGGGCTCAATACTTGTGTCTCTGACCCAATCTCACTTCCCAGGGTTGTGGTATTTAAATAGTTAGGGCAGCAACTACCACCACCATTTACAGCACGGCGAGGGCAACCACTTTGAGTTGAGGAACCTCTAGGCACAGTTTAAATTAACCGGCATTCCACGCCAAGATTCAAAACAGAATTATAATATGTGGCCTTTATTTTTGATGGGCTGGCATCCATATTGCAACTGGTTGCTCCAAGGCCCTTGGCAGCACTGGACACCAGGAACACACAGTTGGTTCTTGTGTCCCTTGCATTTAGTGCTGCCTGTGCAAAAATGATCAAATATGCTGATTTCATAGAATAAATTCAGAGTGAATACTTTTGGGAGAGTAGGATGCCATTTATTTCAGATAGAAATATATAATTGAACATGAAATCAAAATCCATCTTTCATAAAAACTTGAATGATCTTATTAGGAGAGAGTTCAAACCACATCTAAATACACTACATATTTTGTAGATTTGAAGCCATGCTTATTTGAAGGTGGTAGGTACTTTTTTTAGATGGTCTTTTTCAGATATTACTGAAGCTGCCCACATTTTCCCTCCTTTATATAATTGGCATAGGGATAATTCCACTAGTAAGGAATAGTTGGGCTTGGGGTGCTGCTTTAAGTATTTCAGTATATTGTGTTAATAGCAACTTGCATTAAGTACAATTTTGGTGGAAGAAAAACTAAAATGCTGGGAATCTACAGTCAGTATCTGAAAGACCAAGTACATTGTTCCAGGTGGGGCCCTTCATTGGATGATGAGATTCTGTGTTAATCAATCTTTCTAAGATTATGACTGACCAGCTGCTTAGTTCCAGCATTTTCAATTTTTATTTCAGATTGCCTTTGTCTCTGTTGCTTTGGTGGCAATACATGAAATATAGAATTGATGACAATGGACCAACTATCCTGTCTGAAATGTGTCACTCTGATATCTTATCGAAATAAAGTAAATTAATTGACGGCACAAATCATTACAAATGGGTATGATTTGGTGGCCATTACAGAAACGTGGTTGCAGGGGGGGCCAAGACTGGGAATTAAACATACAGGGGTATATGACAATTCAGAAAGATAGACAAGAAGGGAAAGGAGGTGGGGTAGCTCTGTTAATAAAGGATGATATCAGGGCAGTTGTGAGAGACGATATTGGCTCTAATGAACAAAATGTTGAATCATTGTGGGTGGAGATTAGAGATAGTAAGGGGAAAAAGTCACTAGTGGGCGTAGTTTATAGGCCCCAAAATAATAACTTCACGGTGGGGCGGGCAATAATCAAGGGAATAATGGAGGCATGTGATAAAGGAACAGCAGTAATCATGGGGGATTTTAACCTACATATCGATTGGTCAAATCAAATCGCACGGGGTAGCCTTGAGGAGGAATTCATAGAATGCATACGGGATTGTTTCTTAGAACAGTATGTTACAGAACCTACAAGGGAGCAAGCTATCTTAGATCTGGTCCTGTGTAATGAGACAGGAATAATAAACAATCTCCTAGTAAAAGATCCTCTCGGAATGAGTGATCACAGTATGGTTGAATTTGTAATACAGATTGAGGGTGAGGAAGTAGTGTCTCAAGCGTACTATGCTTAAACAAAGGGGACTACAGTGGGATGAGGGCAGAGTTGGCTAAAGTAGACTGGAAACACAGACTAAACAGTGGCACAATTGAGGAACAGTGGAGGACTTTTAAGGAGCTCTTTCATAGTGCTCAACAAAAATATATTCCAGTGAAAAAGAAGGGCGGTAAGAGAAGGGATAACCAGCCGTGGATAACCAAGGAAATAAAGGAGAGTATCAAATTAAAAACCAATGCGTATAAGGTGGCCAAGGTTAGTGGGAAACTAGAAGATTGGGAAAATTTTAAACGACAGCAAAGAATGACTAAGAAAGCAATAAAGAACGGAAAGATAGATTACAAAAGTAAACTTGTGCAAAACATAAAAACAGATAGTAAAAGCTTTTACAGATATATAAAATGGAAAAGAGTAACTAAAGTAAATGTTGGTCCCTTAGAAGATGAGAAGGGGGATTTAAAAATGGGAAATGTGGAAATGGCTGAGACCTTAAACAATTATTTTGCTTTGGTCTTCACAGTGGAAGACACAAAAACCATGCCAAAGATTTCTGGTCACGGGAATGTGGGAAGGGAGGACCTTGAGATAATCACTATCACTAGGGGGGTAGTGCTGGACAGGCTAATGGAACTCAAGGTAGACAAGTCCCCTGGTCCTGATGAAATGCATCCCAGGGTATTAAAAGAGATGGCGGAAGTTATAGCAGATGCATTCGTTATAATCTACCAAAATTCTCTGGACTCTGGGGAGGTACCAGCGGATTAGAAAGCAGCTAATGTAACGCCTCTGTTTAAAAAAGGGGGCAGACAAAAGGCAGGTAACTATAGGCTGGTTAGTTTAACATCCGTAGTGGGGAAAATGCTTGAAGCTATCATTAAGGAAGAAATAGCGGGACATCTAGATAGGAATAGTGCAATCAAGCAGACGCAACATGGATTCATGTAGGGGAAATTATGTTTAACTAATTTACTGGAATTCTTTGAGGATATAACGAGCATGGTGGATAGAGGTGTACCGATGGATGTGGTGTATTTAGATTTCCAAAAGGCATTCGATAAGGTGCCACACAAAAGGTTACTGCAGAAGATAAAGGTACGTGGAGTCAGAGGAAATGTATTAACATGGATAGAGAATTGGCTGGCGAACAGAAAGCAGAGAGTCGGGATAAATGGGTCCTTTTTGGGTTGGAAATCGGTGGTTAGTGGTGTGCCACAGGGATCAGTGCTGGGACCACAACTGTTTACAATATACATAGATGACCTGGAAGAGGGGTCAGAGTGTCGTGTAACAAAATTTGCAGATGGCACAAAGATTAGTGGGAAAGCAGGCTGTGTAGAGGACACAGAGGCTGCAAAGAGATTTAGATAGATAGTTTAAGCAAATGGGCTAAGGTTTGGCAAATGGAATACAATGTCGGAAAATGTGAGGTCATCCACCTTGGAAAAAAAAACAGTAAAAGGAATATTATTTGAATGGGGAGAAATTACAACATGCTGTGGTGCAGAGAGACCTGGGGGTCCTTGTGCATGAATCCCAAAAAGTTAGTTTGCAGGTGCAGCAGGTAATCAGGAAGGCGAATGGAATGTTGGCCTTCATTGCGAGAGGGATGGAGTGCAAAAGCAGGGAGGTCCTGCTGCAACTGTATAGGGTATTGGTGAGGTCGCACCTGGAGTACTGCGTGCAGTTTTGGTCACCTTACTTAAGGAAGGTTATACTAGCTTTGGAGGGGGTACAGAGACGATTCACTAGGCTGATTCCGGAGATGAGGGGGTTACCTTATGATGATAGATTGAGTAGACTGGGTCTTTACTCGTTGGAGTTCAGAAAGATGAGGGGTGATCTTATAGAAACATTTAAAATAATGAAAGGGATAGACAAGATAGAGGCAGAGAGGTTGTTTCCACTGGTCGGGGAGACTAGAACTAGGGAGCACAGCCTCAAAATACGGGGGAGCCAATTTAAAACCGAGTTGAGAAGGAATTTCTTCTCCCAGAGGGTTGTGAATCTGTGGAATTCTCTGCCCAAGGAAGCAGTTGAGGCTAGTTAATTGAATGTATTCAAGTCAAAGATAGATAGATTTTTAACCAATAAGGGAATTAAGGGTTACGGGGAGCGGGCGGATAAGTGGAGCTGAGTCCACGGCCAGATCAGCCATGATCTTGTTGAATGGCGGACAGGCTCGAGGGGCTAGATGGCCTACTCCTGTTCCTAATTCTTATGTTCTTATGTATACTGTTGATCATTATTTGAAACACTAATGTTACTGGAGCATGTGTCTGATGATTTAATAGTATGTGCACGACTTAAAAACCATTTGATATTTAAAGTATAATACCAATGTAGGCAGACTGGACCACAGCAGTACATAATTAGTTGAAACCAGTCAAGAATCAATATTTAGAGCCAGGACCTCAAATAGAAGTTTTTTTTTCCTTTTGACCATGTTGCTTTATTTTAATCCATTTTTTTTAAAGGGTGGGGATTTTTAAAGCATTAGGATTTTCAAGGTTCTGTGAGATAATCTTCTTGATTAAATACTTGATTCCAAACCAAGTCACAAAATAACTCAGAAAATTTTAGAAATTTACAGCACAGAAGGAGGCCATTTGGACCATCGTGTCTGTGCCGGCTAAAAGAGCTATACAGCCTAACGCCACTTTTCAGCCATTGGTCTGTAGTCTTGCAGGTCACGGCACTTCAACTGCATATCCAAGTATACTTTAAATGCGATGAGGGTTTTTGCCTTTACCACCCTTTTCAGGCAGTGCATTCCAAACCCCACCATCCTCTGGGTGAAAGAATTTCTTCTCCACTCCCTACTTGTAATTGCCTTACCTCACTTGGTTGAAGATGGTTCTCAAATGGGCCGCTAGGTGGCGCAATGCACAGTAACAAGCTGTTCCATTTGGAATGGGGCAAGACGGAAAATATCAGCCAGCCCTTCAGTTGAATCGCATTTCTACCTGCCTCACCATGAAGCTACAGTGATGGTAGCTACACAAGATGTTGGTGACCTCCCCATCTCCCACACTCCCTTTGCCTTTTCATCTACTACTCCCTCAATCTCTTCCCCACTGAACTCCTGGCCATTAATTCTCCATCCTGGCCTTGTTGGTTCCCTTTTCTGAGGCATCAACCCCTTCCCCATCAAAATCGCTGTCGCTGCCCCTCCTCACAAAAACTCATCCTGACCACTGTTCCCCTTTTAAGGTGCACGGCTGCGCAGCGCTCCACGGGTCCCATGCAACCGGTGAGACGGCTTTTAAATTGAGAAAAATGTGCAGCCTGTTAAAGGGGCCTTGCAGCCCCCAAAAATTATGCTGAACATTGCCGCTGACCCATTTTTCCTCCACAACTACCCTCCATCTCCACGCTTCCTTCCCTATCCAAGGTCTTTGTTGCCTCCCAGCTCCATGCTCATCTCTTGCTGTCCAAATCTCTGCAGTCTAGCTTTCATCCTTCTGAAAGCATTGAAATAGCCCTAGCCATAGTTGAATAACATTCTCTCTGACTGCGGTACACTATTCCATCTCACCGCCTTGACCTTTCCGCATTGTTTAATTCCATTGACTATACCATCCTCCTTCAATGCCTCTTCTCCATCATTCAGCTCCATGTGGCTATCTTTACATGACTTAATTCCTACCTAACAATTGCAGTGTGTACAACTCCAGCAATGGTTTCTCTTTCCTCCCCACATTATCACCTCTGAGATCTCCCAAGTATCTATCCTTTGCTGCCTCCTCTGGTCTTGGCGGTTTAGCTGGCAATGTGAAGGTTTTGGGAGCAGTGACGCATTTTAATTTTAAGAGAAAAATTAGTGATTGGATTTTTTTTAAGAAAGCCAAGAAAAAATATACTGACTTATGATGTGACCATCAAACCAGCATGTTTTAAAAAAAAAACTACAAGTAGTATACAATGATTGAACAGAAGCTACAACAGAAACTCAAATTTCATCAAATAAAAATTACTCATTAATTTCACTCTTCTCCATTTGTTTGGAGGCTGCCCTCATGTGTATCTGTCATCATGAGCATGCTTCAGGCCCAATCTATTTGGCTTCAAACTCCTTCCTGAAATACGATTATGAACAATATAAAACCTACTACATATGTCTAAACATTTCACATCAAAGTGACATAGTAAAACCCCAGAGGTAAAGGGAACAGTTTAATTTTACAGTGATCTGTTAAAATTGAATTAATGGTGCATGGAACTGCAGTTTTTTTATTTCTTCATTCTGACAATTCTCCAGCTGATTTCCCTGTCCATATCACTGACATGTTAGTGACATGTTAAAATGCTTCTCTCATTCTCAAGTGTTACCTCTTTGTTCCCCTTCGAAAAAAAAATTGTGGAGAATACAGTTTAAACGTGCCCCAAGAGGCCTGCAATCATTTCACTAGGCAATGAGTGTATAGACTTCTTTGAAGTCTTTGTAAAGTCAAAACCAGGCGGGCACCACAATCGTCTCCAAAGAGAATTGTAAATCAGCTCTCGGCTTTGAAACAAACGAGAGATTGAATCTCTTCAATTTTTGAGGTGCTAATTTTTTTTTAAAGAGATTGTCTCATTGGAATGGTGTCTGCTTAAAAGTCTCAGCAGTAATTTTTGTTTAAACACTTATTTCTTGTACAGAACAAAAGATGCAGCTAAGTTTTTGTTGAAGCAGAAGGTCAGAGAAGCTGGGATACTAGTTAGAATTCCTTGTGTGATCATTTCTGCTTATCCACCTTTGTAAAAAGCAGGTGAAGTAAGTTGGTTTAAAAAATCCTCATGAATGTGATTTTAAAAAAAGGTTGACTTATTTTATAGCGAACAGAATTGCTGGATTGTCTAGTTCACTAATTTTTTTTTTTAAATCAGTGACTTATTGATTTCACACAATTTTCCATTTGTTTGGCGGCTGCCCTCATGTGTATCTGTCATCATGAACATGATTCAGGCTCAAGCTATTAGGCTTCAAACTCCTTCCTGAAATACGAATATGAACAATATAAAACCTACTACATATGTCTAAGCTTGAGTGATCGATGTCTGCTTTTTTAGTAACAAATGATCAAATACATCAGAAACATCTGAACAGAATATTCAGTTGACCAAGAAAATGGACCAGTTATTTTCCCACTGGATATTGTACTAGTAGGGTACTTGCAAGCAATCTGCCTGTCCGTTGAAGCAACTCTCATGATTATTAGACCTGAGTGAGCTCTAGGACTCAGTCAGGTAGCTGCTGTACTAATGAACCTGTTGAGACTTGGTGTGGAAGGCAATGAGGTGATAGCCAGATAAGAGTTCACATTTAGGGCTCATTTTTATTCCTCTTATTATCTAATTGGGCAATGCAATTTACCCAGCCAAGACGTTGTTCTCCCACATTTGACAACTTGGTAGTTGAAATCAAATTGCAACAATCTTCATCGAAATGCCATGAGAAGATATTAGTAAAGATCATCCTATTTTCAGGTACAAGCACTATTTTGTAAACACCTAACTTGCAACCATGCCAAAATAATTGATTGTACTTCTCCACGCAATGCAATTATAAATCAAAACTTAGAATGAAACAACAGCATGTAACTTTGGCAGTAGACAGTGCACAGGAGGAATGGCCCTAGGGACATTGTAATTGATTAATGTAGTCGTGAACTAACAATTTTCTTTAAACGTTCTTTAAAACTTCAAAACCGCACTTAAGAAAGAACATACATTTATATAGCAACTTAGCGACCCCAGATTTTCACGGATCACACTTGTGCAGAAATTATGCTGGTTTCTACGGCAATCTTGCCGCTGGGAACTTGGGCTGAAATTTCTTGCGGAGCTCATTTGCCTATGCCAGAATGTAAAACAAGCAGAAGCACAAATGCAGGCCCACCAATAGGGGCAACAGCATGTGGGCTGCTGCCTTCTCCCATGGCACCTCGCTCTAAGATACTCTTGCCTCTGCTGTTCCTCTTTCTTTTCTATTATTGTGCAGAACAGTAGTGTACCAGTTCAAGCTGCTTAGTCCTTCTGAATGTGTGGAGCTGGGTGGTTAGGTATGAAAACATTTGGTGCACTGAGATTGGCTGTGCTTTGGTTTAGTATAGTGCAGGTCTCGAAGAAAAATTAAACTCCAGAAAACTCACTTATGCGGATATTGGATGTCTTTGAGCTGTTATGCTCCTAAATGTAAGGGAGTAAATCTATGCCAGTACATTACTGATGTAACTGTTGGAAACTCACGTGAGCTGGTCCTTTGCATGGGGGGGATGGAGTGCTGTAAGTAAGCAGCAATGGGTTTTGTGGACACATCCCCAAAGCAGCGCAGACGATCGAGGAAATTTGCATGTACTGAAATGTCGATGAGCAAATTTCCTTTGGATTACACCATAGTTGCACAAAGAAATTCCAAGCTGATTATATAATCAGGATTTTCCAACATGATTAATACCCGATGGAATAGTTTTGCAATGCAGTCACTCTTTACACAGGCAAATGCAGCAGCGAATTCTGCCCATAGTAAGAATGGACTTGATGTAAGTAGGATATGGACAGCAGAGCTTTGGATGTGCTGAAGGTTACAAAGACTGAAGGGTGGAAGGACAGCCAGGAGAGCATTGGAATAGTTGAGTCTGAACGTGACAAAGGCATGGATGAGAGGTTTGTGGTAAATTAGCTCGGGCAGAGGCAGGTGGAAATCAGTGGTCTTCATGATGAAAAGAAGCTGAGCTTGGATGAAATAGGACGCCAAGGGTGCAAATAGTCTGGCTCAACCTGAGATAGTGTCCAGGGTGGAGGATGGAATTCATAAGAACATAAGAAATAGGAACAGGAGTAGGCCATATGGCCCCTCGAGCCTGCTCCGCCATTCAATAAGATCATAGCTGATCTGATCATGGACTCAGCTCCACTTCCCGGCCCGCTCCCCATAACCCCTTATCCCCTTATCGTTTAAGAAACTGTCTATTTCTGTCTTAAATTTATTCAATGTCCCAGCTTCCACAGCTCTCTGAGGCAGCGAATTCCACAGATTTACAACCCTCAGAAGAACTTTCTCCTCATCGCAGTTTTAAATGAGTGGCCCCTTATTCTAAGATCCTGCCCTCTAGTTCTAGTCTCCCCCATCAGTGGAAGCATCCTCTCTGCATCCACCTTGTCAAGCCCCCTCATAATCTTATACGTTTCGATAAGATCACCTCTCATTCTTCTGAATTCCAATGAGTAGAGGCCCAACGTACTCAGCCTTTCCTCATAAGTCAACTCCCTCATCTCCGGAATCAACCTCGTGAACCTTCTCTGAACTGCCTCCTGTAAAGTCCTTACACAATACCACAAATCCACACGAGGCACATTCTATGGACAAGGTCACTCTGTGACCGGCACCTTTATTCACAGGACCAAGAAGTGATGACCCTGCGTGGGACCTCCCTTTATATACCTAGATGACCAGGTGAGGAGTGTCTCCCACAAGTTCACCCCCTGTGGTCAATGATTGCATTTCTCAAGTATATACAGTATTACAGAATTGCAGTGTTGTTACATGAAGGTTACATACATGACATCACCTCCCCCCTCAACATCTTATTGGGATCACAGGTTAAGTCTTTCAGGTGGTCTGCACTCTCTCGTGGAGCACTGCAGTTGGGGCTCTGGCTGTTGAGCTTTGGCCTGTGTGTCTGTCCCCTGTGGTGATTCCGGCCTGTCTGGGCTGACCGCAGGGACTGAGCATGCTGCTGAATGTTCTTGTTGCTCGTTCACTGACAGTGGTGTAAATACCATCTCATGATCTTCCTCAGGTTCCTCAGAGTCCATTCTGAACCTTTTTTTTAACTTGGTCCAGATGCTTGTGGCATATCTGACCATTGTTAAGTTTAACCACGATGACCCTTTTCCCCTCTTTGTCTATTACAGTACCTTCAAGCCATTTGGGCCCCAAAGTGTGATTGAGAACAAATACGGAGTCACCAATTTCTATACATCTCTCCCTTGAATTACGGTCATGGTACTCATTTTGGGACTGGCGCTTGCCTTCAACAATGTCGGACAAGACAGGATGAATGAGGGACAGCCGAGTTTTGAGTGTACGTTTCATAAGGAGCTCCGCGGGCAGGACCCCCGTGAGCGAGTGTGGTCGGGACCTATAGGCCAACAGGAGGCGCGATAGACGGCATTGAAGGGAGGGACCTTGAATCCTGAGCATGCCTTGTTTTATGATTTGGACCACATGTTCTGCCTGGCCATGGGAGGCCGGCTTGAACGGTGCTGTCCTGACATGGTTGATGCCATTACCTGACATGAACTCCCGGAATTCATAGCTAGTGAAACATGGGCCATTATCGCTAACAAGGATGTCCGGCAAATCGTGGGTCGCAAAGACCACACGTAGACTCTCCACAGTGGTGGATGTCGTGCACGAATTCAAAATGATGCACTCGATCCATTTCGAGTACGTATCGACCACGATGAGAAACAGTTTCCCCATGAACTGACCTGCATAGTCTATGTGAATGCATGACCATGGCCTGGTGGGCCAGGGCCACAGGCTGAGCGGGGCCTCCCTGGGGGCATTTTCCAGCTGAGCACACGTCGTGCATCTGCGAACATAGTGTTCCAGGTCTGAAAAAAATTCCCGGCCACCAAACGTGTGACCGGGCAATGGCCTTCATCAGCACGATGCCTGGGTGCTCGCTGTGGAGTTCCCTGATGAAAGCTTCCCTGCTTGAATGTATTCAAGTCACAGATAGATTTTTAACCAATAAGGGAATTAAGGGTTACGGGGAGCGGGCGGGTAAGTGGAGCTGAGTCCACGGCCAGATCAGCCATGATCTTGTTGAGTGGCGGAGCAGGCTCGAGGGGCTAGATGGCCTACTCCTGTTCCTAATTCTTATGTTCTATGTAAATATGGAAACCAAAACTGCACGCAGTATTCCAGGTGTGGCCTCACCAATATCTTTATATAGCTATAGCAAGACTTCCCTGCTTTTATACTCCATCCCCTTTGCAATAAAGGCCAAGATACCATTGATCTTCCTGATCACTTGCTGTACCTGCATACTAATCTTTTGTTTCATGCACAAGTACCCCCAGGTCCCGCTATACTGCGGCACTTTTCAATCTTTCTTCATTTAAATAATAACTTGCTCTTTGATTTTTTTTTCTGCCAAAGTGTATAACCTCACACTTTCCAACATTATACTCCATCTGCCAAATTCTTGCCCACTCACTTAGCATGTCTCTGTCCTACTGCAGATTTTTTGTGTCCTCCTCACACATTGCTTTTCCTCCTATATTTGTATCGTCAGCAAACTTGGCTGCGTTACACTCAGTCCCTTCTTCCAAGTCGTTAATATAGATTGTAAATAGTTGGGGTCCCAGCACTGATCCCTGCGACACCCCACTAGTTACTGGTTGCCAACCAAAGAATGAACCATTTATCCCGACTCTCTGTTTTCTGTTGGTTAGCCAATCCTCTATCCATGCTAATATATTACCCCCAACCCCGTGAACTTTTTTCTTGTGCAGTAACCTTTTATGTGGCTCCTTGTCAAATGCCTTGTGGAAATCCAAATACACCACATCCACTGGTTCCCTTTTCTCCACCCTGTTCGTTACATCCTCAAAGAACTCTAGCAAATTTATCAAACATGACTTCCCCTTCATAAATCCATGCTGACTCTGCCTGACTGAATTTTGCTTTTCCAAATATCCTGCTACTGCTTCTTTAATAATGGACTCCAACGTTTTCCCAACCACAGATGTTAGGCTAACTGGTCTATAGTTTCCTGCTTTTTGCCTGCCTCCTTTTTTAAATAGGGACATTACATTTGCAGTTTTCCAATCTGCTGGGAGCTCCCCAGAATCCAGGGAATTTTGGTAAATTGGTGTTGTGTATTTAACCCCTTGTACCTGTATGACACCTGACCACCAGAGGGCCCACCTGTTGGAGTCCCAAGGGATCCCAGCATATAAGCAGGCCATCCATGAGGTACCTGCACTCTGGAGTCTTATTAAAGGAGCTAAGGTCACACTTACTCATTGTACACAGTACTCAGTTTCATCCTTTATTATGAGTGTACCAGGTGGCAAGGTTATGGAGTGTGTGCCAGGAACCAAAGGCAATAGCTTTGGTCTTCGCAAATTTTTGCTGGAGGAAATTGCACTTCATTCAAGACTGGATATTGATCAAGCAGTATCACAATACTGAAGCGATGGAGCAGCTTCGGGTGCGGGGTAGAAAGATAGAGCTAGCTGGCATCAGCGTACAGATGGAAGCTGACCCCATGTCTGTGAATGATGTCCCCAAGGGGCAGCGTGTAAATGATTAAGAGGCAGAGGCCAAGGATGGATCCGTAGGGAGCTGTAGAGATAATAGTGTGGGGTGGAAGGAGAAACCACGGTTGGTGTTGCTCTGGCTACACTCAAATTGGTAAGAATGGAACCAAGTGAGGGCCGTCCCACTGAGCTGGACAATGGAGCAGAGGTGTTGGAGGGAAATAGTGTAGAAAACCATGATGATCACTGCTTGGGTGGTAAACTGGTGGAGGAAGATCACACGCTCACTTTAGAACCGACCTGATTTTTATTTTCATTGATTTCAATGGGATAAAATTTGGGCAGGTTCTACAATGGGCGGGCAATTCTCTCCACCAGTTTCAAACAGTGAAGATGAAAATGTCCCCCCCCCCACCCCTCCCCACCTTGTATTTTCATATTTAATATACCGCCAACCCTTCCAGGAGAAATTATTTTTGGTTTTAAAGGCAGAATCACAGTGGGTTTCAAAATGCCAGAAAATGTACCAAATAAAGTGAACTAAACAACATTTTGGGGGGAACATGGCCCCAGATATCTTCCGCGCACCCCCCCCCCACCCCCACCACCAAAAGGTCTGTACCTTCACCACTCGCATCCCCCTTCAGTAACTCAAAAAATCACTACTGCTGCAAACTATGCTTTTGTTTAATTTAGATTTTTCCCTTGATATAAAAATTATCAAATATTGGGTATGCCTACAAATCCATGTGTGCCACTGAATTTTCAGTGCAGATCTCTTCTTCACACGTCAAGGCCTACATTCAGGACTATTTGGAGCTGTCAGACTTTTTGAGGCTGTATCAGCTGTTCTAGTATTTTTTGGTTGTGCAGGTATGGAGGTGTGTGCAACAGAATAGGAGATCTGTGGAAAAGAATCCCATCAAAAGAATTTAATAGTGTATTGATTAACTTTTTTAAAAAAACACGATCAATATCTGGTTAAAACAAGACTAAATGCTGTCAGGCTAATACAGATGTAGATGATCAAACACTCTGTGGAGTTCAATGCTGTTTTGCTGGAGGGGCCATGAGAATGCCAGTTATGAAATGCAGCATATTTGAAGGATAAAGGCTTAAATGTTAGATTGATATCCTGGAGTATTTTGGGGGGTCAGGGTGAAATTCAATGATGTTTTACCTTTAACCTGGGTAGAGTCCATAATAGAGCAAAATTGTTCATGACCAACCAATGTGAGGAATAGTCTTGAAGCATTCAATGTACTTTTCTCATTCATACTTGGTAATCTTTTTTATGGTCAGATACTGGCAGCAGGATCACTGCAGACAAGAGCTGTGTGTTGCTGATGACTGACGTTTGTACTAAGAATTAATGATTTTATAATAGAATCACTGCAAGTTTGTTGAGTGATACTCCACAGCTGATTACCATGAAATAAGACAGTCAAAATGTAGTTTATTTAAATTCAAGTTCTAACTCTGGAAGAAGTAGTTAAGGAACCATAGAATTATTTCCATGATCCTGCCAGGGTCACTACGCGCCTCTTTCTATTAGCGACTAATTTTCAGAAGGTCCCGTTTTCAATCTACAAAGGTTTCACAATGGTGATTGAGCAACTTGAGACAGATGGATAAGTTTGACATTGTCTGACATTGCCTTGAATTTAAATCATAAATTTGATGAATTTTCCCAGAAGGTTACATTACGTGAATAACTAGTGTGTCATCAAATCAAGGGGAGTACACTTAGTTTATTCCAGACTGTTGTTCAGATAGCACATCACAGCCAAATGAAATTCTGTAGATAACTCTGATTGGCTGTTAATATCAGCCTGAGGCCCTATTTCTTCAGAACAGTGGTCAGTTATGCCATTTTAGGCTTTAGAAACTTGTTGTCAGACGGTAGCACTAGACATCTTGCAATATGCTCGTAAAAAACCTATTCTGGCATTTAACTCTTTTTAAATATGACACTGACAAATATATGCCAAAATCCCATTTATTTCAGTTGTATCATTTAAATGTTATTTAAAGTGCATGCTTTTGGACAAAAAATTGTAATGAAAGCTAATTAATACAAGCTGTTATAAATATATCTGTGTACTGAAGTTACTTGAACTCAAACTTGCCTAAATTAATCCTTCGTAAGGACTTAGCTGCAGGCTCCACTGTTTTATAATAATGAGAGCTATTGATCTACTGGGATTATCAAGAATATGGTGGTATAGTGGTTATGGCACTGGACCAGCAACCTAGTGTTTACGAATTAAAATCCAAACGTGTAGAATGAGAAAAATAACCATGAATGCTGTTGTCATAAACCCGACATTTTCACTACTGCCCTTCAGGAAAGAGAGCCTGCCATCTCTATCTGGTCGAGCCTACAAGTAGCTCTATGTGGTTGATTTTTTAAAACCTTCTGAAGTTGCCGAGCAAGCCACTCAATAATTGTAAATAGTTGCTGCAAAGGTCCAAAATAAGGGAGAGCAGGGAGGGGTGGGGGGGAAACTTGTGTAATTGCCCTACTTTGCACAATTGTGGGAGCACCACCACTGAAAGGACTGCAGTGGTTGGCTCACCACTACCTTAGCACAACTTGGGGTTGGCAATATATGTGGCCTTGTCAAGCTTGCTCATGTCTTGAAAATGTAAAAAAAAAATTACTGTTTATTACGTCAAAAGAATTCTTACTATTTGTATGAAATATTCAGTACCAATTGCTTGAAACTGGGAAATTGAAAGTGTGTTGACCATATAGCTAATTTGCTTTCATAAATAAAACCACAATTTGTGAAGATTGTGTCGAAACTAGGTAAAATTGTAAGGTGGCATAATTTATACCAGGGAATGTTAATGTGCATATTGAACAATCACTGTACATCCGAACAATTTCTTGAACTGTGATAAAATTACTTCTACAAAAGGGACACATTCTCAGTTTTCTTTCTGCAACTTTTGTGTGTTGCTTGGGCTGTCGGCTACATTACCTCTAGCATTTTCAACCTCTTCATTGCTAAAATTTCTTTGAAATTCTTTCACTTTTTTTGTGATGAACAACTTTTCTTCTGATGTTAGTTATTTTATGATTGTTTTGTTGATTGTGTCTTCACTTATGTTCCTTTCACTTAATTTATGATTTATTCTTTTATTCACTTCCCCCACCTTTCTCACTATTTAAAAGGCGGGTAATTATCGGGAAGCCGATGCTGGTCAGAAGGATCGCAACATGCTCACGGTAGGAGCAATTGTAACTAGTTATCGTGGTGATGTGTGATATCTAGTCATTAACATGTCTTAGCTGTCCACCCTCAGTCATATGGTGTAATTGTTCCAAATGATTCTTTTTCTCTGTTGTTGTTGCAAGAAGTCTGAACACCGAACACGCATGTGAAATTTATTGTTGTACGTGTTATTGTTGAGCCTTGAGAATGATTGACTTACTGACTTGACGAATGGTGTGGCTTCCAGCTGCATAGAATATGCAGGGATCAAGGGGGCTAATTAAAACATGAGTTAATGCCTTAATTTAATCCCAAAAAGTTAGTTTGCAGGGGCAGCAGGTAATCAGGAAGGCGAATGGAATGTTGGCCTTCATTGCGAGAGGGATGGAGTACAAAAGCAGGGAGGTCCTGCTGCAACTGTATAGGGTATTGGTGAGGCCGCACCTGGAGTACTGCGTGCAGTTTTGGTCACCTTACTTAAGGAAGGATATACTAGCTTTGGAGGAGGTGCAGAGACGATTCACTAGCCTTATTCCGGAGATGGGGGGGTTACCTTATGATGATAGATTGAGTAGACTGGGTCTTTACTCATTGGAGTTCAGAAGGATGAGGGGTGATCTTATAGAAACATTTAAAATAATGAAAGGGATAGACAAGATCGAGGCAGAGAGGTTGTTTCCACTGGTCGGGGAGACTAGAACTAGGGGGCGCAGCCTCAAAATATGGGGGAGCCAATTTAAAATCGAGTTGAGAAGGAATTTCTTCTCCCAGAGGGTTGTGAATCTGTGGAATTCTCTGCCCAAGGAAGCAGTTGAGTCTAGCTCATTGAATGTATTCAAGTCACAGATAGATAGATTTCTAACCAATAAGGGAATTAAGGGTTACGGGGAGCGGGCGGGTAAATGGAGCTGAGTCCACGGCCAGATCAGCCATGATCTTGTTGAATGGTGGAACAGGCTCGAGGGGCTAGATGGCCTGTTCCTGTTCCTAATTCTTATGTTCTTATGTAATCAGCTCGAGATTCCAGTTCCAGAATAAAATCGGGTGGGGACTGCACAGTAGCTTAATAGATGCTGCAGATCACTGTCGCTTTCAAATTCAGAAAATGTTGCTTTTCAGAGTAAAAACCATAATTGAGGATTAGCAGATTGCTTATTACAATTCATCCCTGTGACTGACTGTACAGCTGGCACTAATTCATTAGAAAGCTTCACATTTTCAAAAGTGAACAGAATAATAATCATAGAATGATACAGCACAGAAGAAGGCCATTTGGCCCATAGTGTCTGTGCCAACTCTTGGTTGAGCTATCCAATTAGTCCCACTTCCTTGCTCCTTCCCCTTAGCCCTGTAATTTTTGAAAGTTACTTTGGAATCTGCTTCCAAGACTCTTTCAGGCAGTGCTTTCCAGATCACAACAAATCACTGCGCAAAAAAATAATCTGAGGAAGGACGTTCTTGCTATTGAGGGAGTGCAGCGAAGGTTCACCAGACTGATTCCTGGGATGGCAGGACTGACATATGAGGAGAGACTGGATCGACTGGGCCTGTATTCACTGGAGTTTAGAAGAATGAGAGGGGATCTCATAGAAACATATAAAATTCTGACGGGACTGGACAGGTTAGATGCAGGAAGAATGTTCCCGATGTTGGGGAAGTCCAGAACCAGGGGACATAGTCTTAGGATAAGGGGTAAGCCATTTAGGACTGAGATGAGGAGGAACTCCTTCACTCAGAGTTGTTAACCTGTGGAATTCCCTACTGCAAAGAGTTGTTGATGCCAGTTCATTGGATATATTCAAGAGGGAGTTAGATATGGCCCTTGCGGCTAAAGGGATCAAGGGGTATGGAGAGAAAGCAGGAACAGGGTACTGAAGGGAATGATCAGCCATGATCTTATTGAACTGTGGTGCAGGCTCAAAGGGCCGGATGGCCTACTCTTGCACCTATTTTCTATGTTTCTATATCCTCATGTCGCCTCTGGTTCTTTCGCCAATCACCTTAAATCTCTGTCCTCTGGTTACCGACCCTTCTGCCAATGGGAACCATTTCTCTTTAGTTATTCTATCAAAACCAGTCATGATTTTAAACACCTCTATCAAATCTCTTAACCACTTGTTCTAAGGAAAACCCCCAGTTTCTCTAGTTTCTCCACATAACTAAAGGCCCTCATCTGTGGTGCTGTTCTAGTAAATCTCTTCTGTACCCTTTCTAAAGTGTGGTGCCCAGAATTTAATACAATACTCCAGCTGAGCCATAACCAGAACTTTATAAAGGTTTAGCAAAACTCCCTTGCTTTTGTACTCTATGACTCTATATTAATAAAGCCAAGGATCCCATGTGCCTTTTAAACTGTCCTCTCAACTTGTCCTCCCACCTTCAAAAACTTGTGTATTTACACCTCCAGGTGTCTCTGTTCTTGAACCCCCCAATAAAATTGTACCACTTAGTTTATATTGCCTCTCCTCATTCTTTGTACCAAAATGTATCTCTTCACATTTCAGTGTGTTAAATTTCATCTGCCATATGCTGCCCATTTCACCAGTCTGCACTTAAAAAAAAACTTACGCCCTGTATAGCCAAGTCTAGGTCATTAATATATATATCAAAAAGAGCTGTGTTCCTCATACCAAACTCTGGGTCACTTTTATATAAAAAAAACTAACAATTGTAAAGACTAATAGCTTACTTTAATATTCAATGTATTCCCCCATCCCCTTCCAAATAAATGAATTTTTTTGTAAATTTTAGTCAAACCATTGCTAGTGAGAGAATTGGTTGGGAGGAGATATTGGGAATGTGTGAAGATGTCTTTTCACACACTCACACATAATCACTGAAGCATGCTAGCTTAATATAGTTATTGAGTCTCCTCACGTCATTGAGTTCAAGGACCCTTCCAAATTAGTTCCCTTGATGACACCTTAAGCAGGCAGTCAGTCGTTTATCAAAAATCATCATGGAGATAAAATATGGAAAATAATGTCAATTAGGGGTCTTTGCAACTTTAAAAAAAAAAAGAAATCCTGCTTGTAACACTTACTCCCTAATACATTTTTAACATTTGCCCAGCAGCTGGTGGGTTCAAGGAACCTGTTTAGAATGAAAACCATCACTAAGCTGCATACATTAAATGGAGTTGATGCTGTATATTGCTTGTATTATTCAAAATGTTTTTACTTGAATAGTCTACAACCCTATCTCAGAATGTTGTAGAAATATTAATCTTGAAGAAAATGAAATCTTGAAGAGTATGAATCCTAATGCAACATTCTGCAAATGGGTATTGTGCCAGAATTAGCGGGTCGCGTTGAATAGCTGATTAAAGTGCCCAGCTATCTCCTTCGATCAGCTCACTGTGCCGTATTCCAGCATGGGATCACACATGTTTAGTGTCCACTTGCTGCACAAACAGATAACATAAACTGTCTAATCGCTCTACTGCAATGAATTCCATCTCCATGTCAGGAAATGGTATTTCTAATGGTGCACTGTGGTGTTTCTCTCATTAACTGGAATTTGAAGTTTATCCATATGCAGGGGGATGGGAATAAACCAGGAATTAAACAATTAAAAAGTAATGAATAATTCTAAAATAAATCCATAACTAACTCGGATATTAAGTATGTTTTTTTATTTCTTCTGGTTTTTGTCATTTTATAGATACTCTGCAGTGATGCTTTTCAAAATGCTGAAGAAAAAATGGAATGTAGTGCTTATGAATCTTTGTTATTTTGCAGCCCAAGCCACGTCTGCAGCGGGGTGGGAGTTCAGCTTCCCTGCACAATACCCTCATGAGGAATAGCATCTTTCAGCTAATGATCAATACTCTGGATCCACTCGCTGAAGGTAACCTACTACACTCTGATGTGAAACTTTGCACAGAAGGAATTGTTTATAGTGCAGTAAGGAATTTTTACAAACAGGTTTGCCTAAATTTAATATACTGCACAATTTAGGCAGCATGCACTCTATCTTTAGTCTATTATAACACAAAGTGGTACTTGCTGCTAAAACAAAGCATAAACTTGCAACTACTATAGAGTAAATACTGCTAGACCTTCTCCTGCCCCAAAATTGGCCTTGAAAGAAAATTGCTTTGGATTGCCTGAACATTGCATTGCTGCCTTCTGAGTCCATTGGGATATAAATTCAATTTGGGCAGTAGTGCAAAATGGACAATAGCAAATCGGCAGCCCATTTTGCAATCCTCCCAATTTTCTTTTCCGTAGAAGTGAATGGAAAAGAAAATTGGCTGGAGTGCAAAATGGGCTGTCATAAAACAAATAGAAGAAATTAGAATTGAATGTCTTCTACACAGGGATTAGTTTTCTTGACTGACTAATATCAACTTTGTTCCACGACTAGGCCAATTTACAAAATTCCCCATTATAATATCCTTCTAAGAAGGCTGGTTGAATACTTCAGTGAGCCACCTTTGTGGCATTTGGTTGTGGTTTGTATTGGAAACGGACTGGCAATACCATGTTACTTTGATTTCACAAATGTAAGATCTAGTTTGAAAGAAGTTTAAAACTTTTTCTCAAGCCTTCAGCTGTAATCTCCAGCTCACACAGTTAGGCTTTGTTTTTTTTCAATATAGCCGTGCTATTATGTTCTTCATTTTTCTAGTATTAAATGTCATACAGAAATGAGCAATAGATTCAGATTTGATGGGCAAGAAGGTAAGGGGTATTTACTAATTGCCTGTGTCTTTTTTAATGTCTTGTACAGGTAACTGTATTTGTCATTTGCAAAAAAAACTGGAATATTAAGTATTTCCATGAATGTTACTTGTAACTTTTATTTGGACAGGTGCAACTTCGGAGGTAATTATTGTGCATTTTATTCTCCAGGAAAAATAATATGGGGGGGGGGAAAAAAACTCTTCTTCATTTACACACAGTGGTATGCATGCTTTGGTCAGGCATAGCCTGCATGACATATAGTGACCAGCTGTCATTATACCAGCCCAAAGATGCACATTAATCCCAGCATCAGGAAAGTACCTATACTGTATCATTGCAGCATTTATATCTCCTACATCATGTGTCTTCTTTTTAATGGGATTGCCTAATCAGTGGCTAAATTATGAGTAATTTTGTGCCATTAGCTTTAGCCCATCTAGTAATGAATTTTAATGAATAAATTCCATTTCACTTAAAAGTTTAGCAGACATTAAGGAACAGGGACTTTCACCCCCATCATATTAGGTTGGAATCGAACACAATTACCAGTGGTTAGAGGTTTTTAACTAACTGTACTAACTAACTGAACTAACTAACTAACTAATTCTTTTCCTAAGAGAGTATTTAGTTGAGGTTGGAAAAGGCTGCATTGTAGGTGACTTCAATCAGAATGTAAAGGTACCCAGTCCATATCTAAAAGGATTTAATTAGGATTAAAAACTGTTCCCAGAAAAAAATGGTGAGAATTATTTACCCAATGTAGTCAAATTTGAAAAATTAAGGTGGTAACAGAATTTTTGTTTTGGTTCTTTTATGATTTTATTTTCATTTAAAGAAAAATCTAAATTGTTTACAAGTTTCTATTTCTTAGCTGGCAGACAGTATCTAGAAATAAGATGATCGAGTTGAAAGTATATTTTCAAGAGACTAAAATTTAATTTGAACCTAACTCTCTGCAGGAAACGGGCAGGTTTGGGTTGGATGTCCATTTTACACCCCACTTGATTTTACTCTCCTGCGATTTCAATGGAAAGTAAAGT
This sequence comes from Pristiophorus japonicus, assembly GCF_044704955.1. NCBI lineage: Eukaryota > Metazoa > Chordata > Chondrichthyes > Pristiophoridae > Pristiophorus > Pristiophorus japonicus. The sequence goes on along the minus strand of NC_091977.1, from coordinate 70,215,565 downwards.
TGGGAGGCTGACACAAAGCCATCCATAATTCCCCAGGACATGAATTCCAGCAAAACTGTCGGTCACACACAGTATTGATGTGTCTAAAATGCCATCATCCTTCAAGGAACTGCAATACGTACTTGTACTGGCCAAGAATTTGGGAACATTAATTTTTTAACATGTCCCATTTACATTATTAAGAGTCCATGTTAAATCAAGTGCAAGATGACATTTATAAACAAATAGATTAAGCAGACACATCTGAATTGTGGGCACCAAAATAAGAGGTCCTGATTTCTCTACCCTAGTGTTTTCAGGATGGTATGTTCATTGAAATACTGAATTAGGACAAAATCTCATGTTTTCATTTGCTCCGTTTATGAAAAATCAGCAAAACAATTCATTTCAAATGAAAACAAACCAGCTAATGATGCAAAAGCTGTGCTAATGATGCAAAGTACAAGATTATTTCCAAGCTGCTGAGAAGAGCTATGCAAATAGAGGAATATAATACAATCAGCACTTGAGATACTAAGGTGCGATTCCTCATACAAGAATGCCCGCCCTCTGCAAGTGAAGCACTGTGGAAAAGATTGCTGGAACCATTTTAATGGTATCAAAGAAACATACAAACAAGATGGTCATGCATGCTACAGAAGAAAGATCAGTCCACAAAAAGACCTTCATCCCTACTTAAACCATGCCAGCTGAGCTGGTTTCTCCTGAATCAATGGTGTGAATGAAATGGAGGCAGATGAGTTGGAAATTGGTAAGTACTAAGTTCTCAGATATTAGTCATCTGAAGTATCCCAACATGCCCCATTTTATCTTAAATTATTAATCACGAGACACTTGTAATGTAATTACACATCGAGTTAAGAATATAATTTAAACAATTAATTATACACTGTCCTAAAATATACACTGTAGTACACCAACTGTCGACATTTAATGACAAAAAAATTACACACATCCCGTTGATTGCTTTGTTATTCACTAGTCCAATCTAAGGCTTGAAGTTTTAACTTTGTTTATCCTTTCCATGCAGGTTGAGCTGTCCATCAAGCATGAGGCATTAGTTTCTCCACTGACATGCCAGAGCCATCACTGGGAAGACCGGTCTCAGCCTGATCAGGATAACTAGAGTCTCTAATAATTAGGATTAGTGAGTTGTTGCCATCAGAAATGGACACTTTCGCTGCCTCTGAAGCCTTTTTTTTTGCAAAACTGTAGTAGAGCATAGAAATTCCCAATGTTCTGCTGTGCCAAATCACTTGCCCTACCAATAACTGGGCAGTCTCATTACTTCTCCAAGTGATCGATTCAAAGAGGAATGTCAAGAAATCCAAGCCTGATAGTCTTCCAAAAAGCCAATTATCTGCGATGAAAAGCAGCTTGAAAGAAAAATAAAGTCCTCATTCACAATATATTTAAGTGGAAATTCAGCCTTTCCCATATGTTTCCAAAATATAATAGTTTGCTCGTGCTCGTTAATTTTGGTGACCTATGTGTCATGATCAAGTTTGTAATTCTTGAAGTCACATAGGCCTGAAATAAACCAGGCTGAGTCCTCTATTCCCCATCTCAGTCACCCAGACAAATTTCATAGAGGACGTGATTTTTTTTTCCAGATCCTGGCAGTCCACACTTCTCATTTTCTCTCAGCTAGATTACCTTACAAAACTCTAGGAAGATAAAAGTCAGTTCTGCACTATGGGCATTTGAGCACACTGCTGAGAAACCTGGCCAGGAATGTCCTTGGAGCTCCTCCCACTTCGCTGGTATAACTTCGGCAGAAGTGTGGCAGAAACTTTGTTAATGTGCATAAGCGAGGCTTCCACTGCACTTCCAGCAAATTATGGCAGTGAAGCGAGGGCAGCTCTGTTGGAAATAGCCAAGTTTAAGGCTATCACTGGTCACTTTAATAATCAGAATCGACTGTAAACCAATCTGGTGGCTAGATTGTGTTTAATCAGAGATTAAGACGGAATATAACACATTAGTTATACAACAAAAACATATGGCCATAACACGTAGTTGATATTGATCTGATCAGACAAACAGCTGGTGCACGTGAACAGTTCTCTGGCTTGCAGTCTTTTTCTATTTGTCTCGAGTTTCCTCTGGTAAAGCATGGGATCACTCGAAGAGTGTTCGACCAGCCCAACTTCTGTTTCACTCTCCCCTCGCTCAGCTTGTGAGGTCAGCCTTGAGGAGGCTTACTTTTATTCTCTTTTTAGGGGTGGGCCTGAAATGGGATATTGACAAGACCTTTTGACCTATAAAGGTTCCCCTAAAAATGTAATATTTTTACTACTAGTTCTTGTCAAAAACTAGTTCTTGTCAAAAACCTACTAGTTCTAGCTACTAGTTCTTGTCAAAAACCTGCCCGAAAGATTTTGGCCACATGTCTTGTTTATACTTCCCAGGGTTTCTTCCTGTGGAACTCGTTTCATCTCACTTGTCCCTTGATATGTCCTTACTATACAGTATAAATGCACATGAGGCCCATACTTGAGAGAAGGTCACTCTGTGACCAGTTACCTTTATTACCAAGACCTTAAGTGATAAAGGTGGGTGGAGCTTCCCCTTTTATACCTAAAAGTCCAGGTTAGGAGTGTCTCCCACAAGTTCACCCCCTTGTGGTCAATGTTCTCAAGGTGTACATCTTGGGTCAGCTTATACATGGGTTATAATGATAGTTGAATACATGACATCACCTCCCCCCCAAAGTCTTATTGGGATCACAGGTTAAGTCTCTCTGGTGGTTTGCGCTACCTTGTAGAGCGCCTGAGTTGGGGCTTCGGCTGTTGGGCGTTGGCCTGAGTGTCTGCTGTTTGCGGTGCCTCAGGCCTGTCCGGACTGCCCACAGTGACTGGGCTCTCCTCCAATTGGTTCCGGTGTTCAGTCACCTGTGGTGGAGTAAACTCTACGTTGTGTTCTTCCTCTGTTTCTTCTATGGGGTTGCTGAACCTCCTTTTAGTTTGATCCACATGTTTGCGGCAGATTTGTCCATTGGTAAGTTTAACTACCAAAACCCTATTCCCCTCTTTGGCAATCACAATGCCTGCAAGCCATTTGGGCCCTGCAGTGTAATTAAGGACAAAAACAGGGTCATTGACATCAATACATCGTGCCCTCGCATTCCTGTCATGGTAGTCACATTGTGACTGATGCCTGCTCTCAACAATTTCTTTCATAGTAGGGTGTATAAGGGATAACCTGGTTTTGAGCGTCCTTTTCATTAGCAGCTCTGCGGGTGGAACCCCTGTGAGCGAGTGTGGTCGGGATCTATTGGCCAACAGGAGGTGTGATAAGCGGCTTTGTAGGGAATCCCCTTTGATTCTGAGCATCCCCTGTTTGATTATCTGCACTGCTCATTCCACCTGGCCGTTTGAGGCTGGCTTGAACGGTGCCGTTCTGACATGGTTGATTCCATTGCCTGCCATGAAGTCCTGGAATTCAGTGCTTGTGAAGCACGGGCCATTGTCGCTGGCCAAGACATCCGGTAGACCATGGGCGGCGAACATTGCCCGTAGACTTTCTACCATGGCAGAGGATGTGCTTGAATTTAAAATGGTACACTCAATCCATTTGGAGTAGGCGTCTACTACAACCAAAAACATTTTTCCCATGAAAGGACCTGTGTAGTCCATATGGATGCATGATCATGGCTTGGCGGGCCAGGGGCTAAGGGGCGCTTCCCTGGGCGCGTTGCCCAGCTGGGCACACGTGTTGCACCTGCGAACACAAAGTTCCAGATCTGTATCTATCCCTGGCCACCAAACGTGTGACCTGGCAATTGCCTTCATCATGACAATGCCCGGGTGCTCATTGTGAAGTTCTCTGATAAACACCTCTCTGCCCCTCTGGGGCATGACTACTCTGTTTCCCCACAGTAGGCAATCAGCCTGAATCGAGAGTTCATCCTTGCGCCGATGAAACGGTTTAAATTCCTCAGGGCATGCGCTGTACGTGGCTGCCCAGTCCCCATTCAGGACACATTTCTTAACTAAAGACAGTAACGGGTCTTTATTTGTCCAGACTTTAATCTGACGGGCTGTTACAGGTGAGCCTTTGCTTTCGAAAGCTTCAACAGCCATGACCATCTCAGCATCATGCTCAGTTGCCCCCTCAGTGGTGGCTAATGGGTGCCTGCTGAGTGCATCGGCGCAGTTTTCAGTGCCCAGTCTGTGCCGAATTGTGTAGTCATAGGCGGCTAATGTAAGTGCCCACCTCTGTATGCGGGCCGATGCATTTGCATTTATGGCCTAGTTGTCGGCCAAAAGGGACGTTAGGGCTTTGTGATCTGTCTCGAGCTCAAATTTCCTGCCAAACAGGTACAAGTGCATTTTTTTTTTTACTGCATATACGCATGCTAGCGCTCCCTTTGCTACCATCCCATAGCCCCTTTCTGCCTGGGACAGACTTCTGGAGGCATAAGCTACTGGCTATAACTGACCATTGGCATTCACATGCTGCAACACACACCCGGCCCCATAGGACAACGCATTGCACGTTAAAACAAGTTTCTTGCACGGTTCATATAATGTTAACAGTTTGTTGGAGCATAACAAATTGCGTGCTCCATCAAAAGCCCTTTCCTGGCTGTCCCCCCAGACCCAATCGCGACCTTTGCGTAGGAGCACATGTAGCGGCTCTAACAGCGTGCTCAATTTGGGAAGAAAGTTACCAAAACAGTTCCGGAGCCCCAGGAACGAACGCAGCTCCATTGTGTTATGAGATCTGGGTACTCTCTGGATCGCTTCCGTTTTGGACGCAGTAGGTCTGATCCCGTCTGCTGCTACCCTCCTCCCCAGGAATTCTACCTCTTGAGCTAAGAAGACGCACTTTGCCTTTTTCCGTCGCAGCCCTACCCGGTCCCGTCTGCGTAGCACCTCCTCCAGGTTGTGGAGGTGTTCTTCAGTATCATAACCCGTAATGAGGATGTCGTCTTGAAAAACCACCGTCCTAGGAATCGACTCGAGGAGGCTTTCCATATTTCACTGAAAGATCGTGGCGGCCGAACGAATCGCGAACGGACATCTGTTATACTCAAACAACCCCTTGTGTGTCGTGATGGTGGTCAGCTTCTTCCACTCACTCACCAGCTCCTGGGTCATGTAAGCTGAGGTCAGACCCAATTTTGAAAAAAGTTTGCCACCGGATAGCGTCGCAAAGAGGTCCTTTGCTCTCGGTAGCGATTACTGGTCTTGGAGTGACACCCGATTGATGGTGGTCTTGTAATCACCACATATCCTGACCGACCCATCCGCCTTGAGCACCGGCATGATCGGGCTCGCCCAGTCACTGAATTCGACTGGCGAGATGATGCCTTCCCTCAGCAGGCGGTCCAATTCGCATTCTATCTTTTCCCGCATCACATACGGCACCGCTCTGGCCTTGTGGTGTACTGGCCTGGCATCTGGGTTTATGTAAATCACTACCTTGGCCCCCATGAAAGTGCCGATGCCGGGTTGAAATAGTGAGTCAAATTTGTCCAGGACCTGTGAGCATGATATTCGCTCCACAGAAGAAATTGCATTGACATCGCCCCATTTCCAGTTCATGACAGCAAGCCAACTCCTCCCCAGTAGTGCGGGACCGTCCCCCAGGACAATCCAGAGTGGCAACCTGTTCTCCGAACCTTTGTGGGTCACGACTATCGTGGCGCTGCCTAGCACCGGAATGATCTCCTTTGTATATGTCCGTAGCTGTGCGTCAATCGGCAATAATTTTGGCCTCCTGGCCTTGGATACCCACAACCTTTCGAACTGTTTGACACTCATCAGAGACTGGCTGGCCCTGTGTCCAGCCCCATTAATACTGGGATGCCATTGAGGAGCACTTTCATCATTATCGGTGGCGTCCTGGTATATGAACTGTATATGTGCTCCACATGAACTCGCTGAACTTCAGCTGCCAGCAATTTCCCCCAGTATTCATTTGGTCTCGTAGGGCTTACATCCAGCCCAACCTCCTCGTACATCAACCTGGCTGCAGGTTTGCTGCACATATGCGCCAAGTGACCGCTGACGTTGCAGTTTCTGCAGGTATATTGCTGATACCTGCAAGCTCTGGCTGGGTGTTTGCCTCCACACCTCCAGCATGAGCTGGAGGCCCCGTTGTTGGAAACAAAAAGTCCATTACCAGTCGATCGTCTCTGACTGTCTTTGTAACTGTCCTTAAGCGCACCATTGACAGGTGTTGATGGCCCCATTACTGGCCACATTGTCCATTGCGATGGCATGAATCGCCGTTCAGCTAGCCATTGTCTCTGTTGAATTCCCCCTTTGGGTTCGACTACATGCTGGGGCATGTCCGATTGCCCTTGTCTGCCTAGAGAACTGTGTGCCGCGTTAACAATGTTGACTCCCTGGTCGTTTGCCACATTTGAGCCAAGATTTTTGTCATACATCATTTTGGTCTCTTCCTCCCTCGAGATAAATGTCTGGGCTATCAGAGCCGCCGCTTCCAAGGTTAAGTCTTTGGTCTCAATCAGTTTTCTGAAAACCCCAGCGTGCCCGATGCCCTCAATAAAAAAGTCTCGCAGCATCTCCGCTCTGCATGCATCTGGAAACTTACATAGGCTCGCCAGTCGCAGGAGATCTGCCAGAAAGTCTGGAACGCTTTGCCCTCCTCGCCGCCGGTGCGTGTAAAACCAGTGTCTCGCTATGTGCATGCTGCTCGCCGGTTTAAGGTGTTCCCCGATCAACTTACTGAGCTCTTCGAACATCTTGTCCGCCGGTTTCTCTGGCGCTAGAAGGTCCTTCATCAGGGAGTACGTTGTGGATCCACAAACAGTCAGGAGATGAGCCCTACGTTTGTCGGCCGAATCCTGTCCCAACCATTCCTTAGTGACAAAACTTTGCTGTAGTCTCAAAGTACTCCCAATCATCACCAACACAGTACCTCTCTTCTGTGCTGCTAGTGGCCATGCTCGCGTGGTTTAAATCCCAGTTTCTCGTCGCCAATGATATGTCCTTACTATACAGTATAAATGCACACGAGGCCCATACTTGAGAGAAGGTCACTCTGTCACCAGTTACCTTTATCACCAAGACCTCAAGTGATGAAGGTGGGTGGAGCTTCCCCTTTTATACCTGAAAGTCCAGGTTAGGAGTGTCTCCTACAAGTTCACCCCCTTGTGGTCAGTGTTCTCAAGGTGTACAACTTAGGTCAGCTTATACATGGGTTGCAATGATAGTTGAATACATGGCATCCCTATTCTCTCGGGTACAATCCTGAAGCCCAAACCAGAAAACTGCTCGCTTCAGAGTCGTTATCTCCTTTACGACATAGCAACTAGTTTACATTAACTCTCTCAATTTCCATCCATTCTAAGTCTTTCTATAACAAATTGTCTTAAAGATGAATAAACAAAGTTTAAGTCTTAACTTGAAAACAACAGATAATGGTTGTCATAGTGCAGAATTCTATAACATTTCAGCAGGGTACCAAAGAATTAGCATTTCTAAGAATCTAATATCAGTTTGAGGAGAAATTTCATCTCCAGTTCAAAACAATGATGTAAACACAGTATCCTTTGTGTAAGTTTTATACATTTTGAACCCGGTTTCTAACTGCTCCGAGGAAATTCCTGGCCAGACATTTAGAGGAAGCCACTTGTTTCAATATTTAGAAGCGGATCCAGTGAAACTCACTTTTGATTACAATAGCCCGAGGCAGTGGTTGGTCAGCATATATTACAAAGAAAATGATTGGCACCTCCCAGAGGAAGAATAAAATGTGAGGAGCTGGAGACAATATTTTGCTGCATTTTTATAGATGTTTGTGGACTTGAGACAAATGATTATTGGTGATTTATACCCCTATGCATCACATTATATCGATTACAGTTAACCCAATGCTTCCTCTTACAACAAAGTATAGACAGTCTCATAATCAGAAGAAACATCCTCCCTATCCCATAGAGACAATGGAAAGTGTTTGTTCTGTGGCGGGAGGGGAAACAAATTGGAGGGAAACTACTGTTTGTAAACAGTGTTAATATACTATTGAACTAAAGTTGTGAATGAGTCCCATAAATTATGCCAGGTGACCTCTCTAAATAATCCAAGGCCTAGAAAATCGGCATTCCTATTTTTGGGCACAGTGTTAACAGACTGTGCTCAAATGGGGAGATTTGAGGAGCCCAGATTTTGGGCCTCGGACCGCATCATAACGTAAGTGCTGCTGCAGTGGGAGCCCGCACAGGCTGGTGCTTCAATTTCCAGGTAAATGATTGGGTTGGATCACAGGGGTCTCGAGGAGGAATGGGTGGGCCTCTGAGTCCGTGACAAGAGTTCAGTGAGGTATCGGGTAGGAAGATCGCTGGCCTCAGGAGTACTGTCGGGAATCAGGTAGGAAGATCATAGACCTCGGGAGTACTGTTGGAGCAGAGGGAGGATTAGGTTGTCGGGGATTGGGTCGGAAGATCGTAGATCTTGGGAGCGCTGTCGGGGATCGGGTAGGAAGACACTGACCACAGCAGTACTATTGGGGGGGGTGGGGGGGGGGGTTGCGAGTACTGTCGGGGGTGGGTGGAGGAGAGGAGAGAGAGGTGGGGAGGTGTTAGGAGGGATAGGTGGCCGGGGTCAAGGGGAGATCAGGAGATCATTTTGTTTGCTTATATGGTACTTAGCACTGGTTTTCCCGAAGGCAATCAGCACTAGCACTGGCTGTCCCAGGGCAAACCAAAGTTGCAGCAGGGATCAGGTGCGGGTTTTAGGCCCCTTATTTGTATCTGTAAATAAACTAATACCTGCTTCAGACGTGGGTAAAAGATGCTGTCCGGCGCGATTCGCGGCAGAAGTGTGCGCACGCACGTTGGATGCCATTTTGGTCCCCAAACAGCACCTGTAGTGCCCAAGCAACGTGCGGTACCAATCCCAATTTTGGACCCCTAGTGTTTATATATTTTTTAACTTTTAGATGTCTGAGGATTAAAAACAAGAGCTAAAACCCACTTAAGGCAAACACAATTTTTTGCACTATATACTGGCAATAGGAAGTTACTAATTTAACCACATTGGTTGATTGCCCGATAGCACTACTGTAATGTGACATACAATTCAATAATTTAAAATACATTTTTGCATGCAAGGCACTGCAAATTCAGTATCACGGCTTTTTCATTTTACAGTTTAGTGTAAGTGCTATCTATAATTTAAAAAAAAGATACATATTTGATTGGAGCATAATGTCTGATCCAGATATTGAATTCAATATTTTAAATTGTGAAGAACAGAAAGGTCCCAGATTCGATCCTAAGTTTGTGCTAAATTATCTGATTTTTAACAGAGGACCAAGATAAGGCCATTCAGCCCCTTGACCATGTTCTGACATTCATTTAGATCATGGCTAACCTGTACCTCAGTTCCATTTACCCTCCTTTGCTCCATATCCCTTGATACCCTTAACCAGGGGTTGTAATAGAAACAACAGCCTGTCAATCTGGCTGGCTGTCAGGAGGGAAACCTATTGCAAACATTTAAAAGACGCCCTGCTGTTTAAATTCGTCAGGATGTGTGGGAAAACACAAAAGGATAGTATGCAGGTACAGCAAGTGATCAAGAAGGCCAATGGTATCTTGGTCTTTATTGCAAAGGGGAGTGAGTATAAAAACAGGGACGTCTTGCTACAGCCATATAAGGTATTGATGAGGCCACCCCTGCAATACTGCATGCAATTTTGGTTTCCATATTTACGAAAGGATATACTTTCTTTGGATGCAGTTCAGAGAAGGTTCACTAGGTTGATTCCAGGGAAGAGGGGGTTGACTTATGAGGAAAGGTTGAGTAGGTTGGGCCTCTACTCATTGGAATTCAGAAGAATGAGAAGTGATCTTATCGAAACATATAAGATTATGAGGGGGCTTGACAAAGGTGGATGCAGAGAGGATGTTTCCACTGATGGGGGAGACTAGAACTAGAGGGCATGATCTTAGAATAAGGGGCTGCCCATTTAAAACAGATGAGGAGAAATTTCTTCTGAGGGTTGTAAATCTGAGGAATTTGCTGCCTGAGAGCTGTGGAAGCTGGGACATTGAATAAATTGAAGACAGAAATAGACAGTTTCTTAAACGATAAGGGGATAAGTGGTTATGGGGAGCGGGTGGGGAATGGAGCTGAGTCCATGATCAGATCAGCCATGATATTGAATGGTAGAGCAGGCTCGAGGGGCTGTATGGCCTACTCCTGTTCCTATTATGTTATGTACTTCTGGGTTTCTCATCCGGAAATCCTCCCCTGCTGTCTTCCCAGCTCCGAGTAAATATCTGGGCCATGCTGTCCAGGGTCACACGTGAAGAATAGACACTTAAATGAGGTGAGAGAACATTGCCAGAGCTTGGACCACATTCCAGTGTTAATAACCATCTTCAGGAAAGGAATAAGGAGAGAAAATCAGAGAGAAACGTCAATTTTATATAGAAATCTGTTCCAAGCATAACGTTTAGTAAAACATTAGTTACATGTATTTGAATTCATGGCATTCAAAGCACTATAGTAGAAACTAAGACCTTGTCCAATATTCCTTTAAAACAGCCTTGACCTAATTTATCTTACTAAGATTATGTTCATGAACTGTTGTAGGGAACTACCTTGTCAGCTCTTCGTTTTAACAAGTTAATTGCACTAATTTACAAGTTAACACTATTTATAGAATATGAAGATAATGCTTATTGCTTCAGATTATAGTGGCTAACTTGTACAGTTTTTCCTATAAACAACATATCAGTAAGTTAGTGTTGCTTTTCTGATATGTTAAAGGCATCAGATTGGTTTGATCAGTTTAGCAAAGAGAGGCTATAATGTTTTGTCTTCGTCTTTTGCATAAACTCTGGATTTTTGGGACTTTGTTTTGTAAAAAAAAAGCTTTAATCATCAGATTTTTTAAACAAAACTCTGAAAGAAGTCCGCCTACTTATTCTACCAAATAGCTTGAATTTCACTTATTCTAAATGGAGAGCTTTCATCAGCATTACTACCAACAGACTTTGCAGTGGCAAAGGAATTTGCAGCTCAGAAGAGGTAAGGGTACTCTGAGCAGAAACAGAAACATTCCAAACATCACTTTCCAGCATCAGGGTAATAGGGGAGCCAGAAGGAGGGTTTTAAAAGGGATGTATGAGTCAACACTACCTCACGATAATAGCATGCCCTTGGATCAGACATCAAAACACTGGAGGGCCAAGTTGGGATACCTGTTGAGATTTGCAGACTAATAAGGATGTATCATCACTTATGTATGATGAAATTCATCAATACAATACACCTTCATTTCAAGAGCACTCAGTCACTGGCAGTCCCTCTCAAGCAATATATTTTCACTAAGCTAAACGTTGCATCATGATGCTTTATTTAACTCTACTATGAAGTGCTAAATGACAAACTGCACCTTGTAGATCTTGCATATACTTCTACGTAGCCATCATGACGGTCCATTGGACATTGGGCATCTATCACCAGTGTGTGGTGTGAAGCTCCTGGGCCTTTTATTACACTCAAGATTTTCAACAAATGCTGGTCAGTGTTGGAATCCTTCTTTTGTCATATTTAAATGTTATTTGAATTATTGATTAGTAGTGCAACACCTTTATTGTTTCAGAAGGTAACTTGGAGGACAGGGGATTGGGGAGTTGTTCCATTTTCCTTCCTTGCCACACACAAGTTAGAAGTAAAATGTAGATTTTAAACATATAGATATAAAGATGCTTCATTGCTCTGTAACAAGATCTAATCTGGTTTAACTGTTTCTGTTCTATAGAAACAAAACATGGAAACAATTACAAAATAAAAATGCCAAACTCATGAGTGGAATTGATTCACTGTCATCAGTTAACAGTGAACAATCTCCTTTGGTAAAATGAAATATCATTTAACAAAAGCTGCAGCTAAATTGTGGACTAATTTTAAGTACATTGCCCCAAAATGTAAGTATGATATTTGAACTTTCACAAATTATATCTCTAACCTTAAGAATGCAGTTTGGAAAAATAGTTCATGTGCTCAAATCCTGGAGTGGGGTTTAAACCTACAACCATGCAACTTAGTCAAGAATGCTACCAACCAAATCAAGCAGAGGTCTGGATTAAGGAAGGAATTCGTGTGTCTGAAGGATTGAGGGAATGGGATTTCTCTGACTGCATTTTTACAGGATAATGGCTCTAACACTCAACAAAGAAACACAATAGCAATAGCTGTAGTGATGAGCAATTGTTATTAAAACAAATACTTTGTTTTTACATTTGATGGAGAGATTTTTATACAATATTTATGAATGAAACAGCACTTGCTACTTTGTATTATCTGGTGTAAAAATAATTCCTCCTTGTTTTAATAAGATATCAAATTTACAGCCATTAATAAAAAAAAAACAACTGGGGACTGTGTGGGTTGTTTTATAGGATATGGGAAAGAGGGAAGGGATGGCCATGTACTGTTAAGAGAATAACAGGTTTCCTAACAATATTTTCTATGCCTGGCTTTTCATTATTGCCCATAGTCTGTTCAATGAGCTTAATGTGATGAATATAATCTGCTCCTCTGTGTTACACAGTAGACTCAACTTTGGAAGGATTTCTTTTTCTTACATTTTTTGGGGGCTGCTATTTTTATTATTATATACTACAGCTCATAAAACAGAAAAATAATTTAACACAAAAGCCTTAAAATAGATGAATTACTTTAAATCATACAGTGCATTGAATAAAATAAATAATAAACTTGATTGTTCCTTTGGAAGGTAGGCTCTGGGAAAATACTCATTGAGCAGAAGACAAAAATCTGCATATTTTAGGAAATCATTGGATAACAATTTTCTACGTACTATAAATGTTTATGAATGATGTACTTAGTAAAACTGTATCCTTTTCACATGGTATAAATTACTTTTGTTTAAGATGATCATCTATTTTCCTAATTTGAATATTGATGAATCTGTTGCAGCAATATTCCAAATTTCATATTTTAGCATTCACCGCTGATCTTAAATCCTCTGACTGATTTTTGAAGCACATCACTTAAGTGTGTGCCTTCTTAAATTGCATTCTGCTGCTTCCTGATTTTTAATCTCTTTTTTTTTGCTTTTTGCTCATTTGTCCTTTTTTTACTGTGATGTTGTAGAACTTGGAGCATATGGAAAACTAAAATATTATGACTCAATGACTGAAGAAGGTAAGAACTTCAACATCTTTCTCTGTTACATTATCTGTAAAGTCATGAACATACACATTCTTTATTACAATAAAAAATCATTTTAATAATGTACGTGTCTCATTGTATCATTTAACATTTTTCCCTGATCGTCACTACATCTTTATGTATATGTTGTTTTGTTTGTTTCTGTGCTATTGAGCTTGTCTACTGATATAGCAAATGTAAAACGTGGATGTTTAAAATATTTTAATGTAACATGGGACTGTTGTTGTTTTTCTTGTGTAAAAGTGTTTCAATCACTTCCTATACCTCACTTCTTCCTTGTTTTCAATTGAACTCCATTCCTTAATAAAAGTAACTTCCACCTTTTTAGCTCTGTGATTAGGTAATTTTGCAATTCTGTGTTTGTGTGTGTGTGTGTATATCAGGTTGACTAATGAAGCGTGATCTTCCTCACCTGTAACCAAAATAGCTGGCTTGTAAACTGGAGGCAACTCACTCGGGGTTTTGATGCTGTTGAAATGCCATTTTGCCTCTCGAGTGACCGACTTGCTCAGGTTCCAATATAGTGTGATCCCATTTGATGCACTTCAGTGAAGAGATCTGCCACATCCATGTCTTAGTTTTTGCATTCACCTCTAGAAAATGGGTAGGAATTGAGTCCAGAACAAAAGATGAAGGTCTCTTCTGTCTGCTGGTTATCAGGGCCCAACCTAAAGTCAGACTGTGAGATTTCAATCCAGCTCTTAGTTAGCGCAAATCTACAAAAGAAAATTGCTCATAATTCTGTACCAGTTGACATCAAATTAGCAGTCTTGCTCAAACCGGTCACATGGTTTGGGAAATACGTGTCACACGTAGTGAGGGGTGCTCTTTTGAGGTTGATGTTCAAGTACATTAGTGGGGGGCCTTGCCCTGAATTTAATATTTATAGTTTTATATATTCTATATATTTATATACTATACATAATGCAACTCACCTTGGAGTACTTGATGCTCACCTTAGGTGCATAAAGTTTAAAAAAAATGTGTCCATTATCCAAAATTGGCAACCTTATTTTGATGAGCTCAAATTTCATTGGCCCCAAGTTTCCACATGATTTGCTCCTGATTTTTAGGAGCAACTGGTGTAGAACGGAGTATCTTAGAAATCGGAATTCTCGTCATTTAGTTTGCTCCAGTTCTAGTCAGTTAGAACAGTTTCACTTTGGAACAGAATTTATTTTTCAAAAGGGGGCGTGTCCGGCCACTTACGCCTGTTTTCAAAGTTTCGTCAGTGAAAACTTACTCCAACTAACTTAGAATGGAGTAAGTGAAGATTTTTGTACGCTCGAAAAAACCTTGTCTACACTTTAGAAAATCAGGCATAGGTTACAAATCAGGCGTAGGGAATGGTGGGGGGGGGGGGGCGGGGTTTAAAGGGAAGTTTACAAACATTAAACACTTTAGTTTTACAAATAAAGAGCCATCATCAATAATAAATGATAAATACATCAATAAATCAACCAATAAATCAATCAAAAAAAATTAATAAGAAATAATTTTTTTTTAAATCAATAAATAAAACATTTTCTACTTACCGACTGCAGCACCGGAAGCCCTCCAACAGCGTGCTGGGATGCCCCCCTCAGTGTATCTCTGTCAGTGTCTCTATCTCTCTGTCTGTCTGTGTGTGTCTCATTCTCTGTCTGTCAGTGTCTGTGTTTCTGACAGCGAGGGGAGGGGGAGGAGGGGGGGGTAGAGGGTGGGAGAAGGGGGAGGGATGGGGAGGGGGGTAGAAGGGGATAAAGGGGAGAAAGGAGATGTGGCGGGGGGAAAGGAGATGTGGCGGGGGGAAAGGAGATGTGGGGGGGGAAAGGAGATGTGGGGAGGGAAGAAGGAGATTGGGGGGAAGAAGGAGATTGGGGGGGAAGGAGTTGGGGGGAAGGAGTTGTTGGGGGGGGGGGGAAGGAGATTGGGGGTTGGGGGGGAAAGTGAAGGGGGGAGGCTGAACGGGCCGTGCCCGAGACTTCGGGCAGGGCCCGTCCCCAGCACCAGATTTACAGGTACGTGGTGTTGGGTCGGGTCGGGGGGGTGGTGGGAGGGAGGTCGGTTTGGGTCGGGGGGAGGGAGAGAGGGGGAGAGGGAGAGAGGGAGGGAGGGAGAGGGAGGTCAGGTCGGGGGGAGCGAGGTCAGGTTGGATCCAGTCCGGGGGCAGGGCGGGGGGGGGGGGGGAAGCGGGTGTCGGGTCCGGGCGGGGGGTGGGGGGGGAGCGGGTGTCAGGTCTGGGGGTGGGGGGGGAGCGGGTGTCGGGTCTGGTCTGGGGGCGGGGGGGGAGAGGGAACGGGTGTCGGGTCCGGTCCGGGGGGGGTGGTGGTGTCGGGTCCAGTCCAGAGGCTGGAAGCGGGAGTCGAGTCGGGTCGGGAGGAAGCAGGAGCTGGCCGTGGGAGGAGCCTTATTCACGCAGCCCCAGTGAGGCCATTCGGCCAGGGCTAGGGGCTGCGTGCTTCGGGCCCCTCCCACACAGTTTCGGGCGCCTGGAGCTACTGCACTTGCGCGCCCACTGTAGCGCGCATGTGCAGAGGTTCCGGCACTGTTTTCGGCGCAGGGACCTGGCTCCGCCCCTTACAGCTCCTGCTGCGCTGAGCCAAGGGCCAGAGGACCTGCAGGGAGGTGGAGAATCTGGAGGGTTTTTTTAGGCACACTTTGTGGCGTGAAAAACGGGTGTCCAGGTCGGGACTGCGCCGTTCTAGGCGCGGCTCGAAACTTGGGTGCCTTATATCAAGCAAAATGCTTCACTTGTTTAGCATCCTAAATGGTACCTTTGATGGAATAAGATAAACTGTAATAAACAGGTTTGACCTGACAATTTTTGGTATACATTTGACTGACAGATTAATATGACCAATTTGTCATTTTCAGAATTGGGAAGGGGCAGATGCATTTCTATGTAAATACATTGCATAGAATCATAAAATCATAGAAATATACAGCATGGACAGAAGCCATTTCTGCCCATTGTGTCTGTGCTGGCCAACAAAGAGCTATCCTGCCTATTCCCACTTTTCATCTCTTGGTCCGTAGCCTTGTAGGTTACAGCACTTCAAGTGCACATCCAGGTACTTTTTAATTGTGGTGAGGGTTTCTGCCTCTGCCACCCCTTCAGGCAGTGAGTTCCATGCCCCTACTACCACCTGGGTGAAAAAAATTCCCCTGAAATACCATGTCAACCTCCCACCAATGACTTTAAATTTATGCCCCCTGATTGTTGAATGCTCTGCTCAGGGAAATAGGTCCTTCCTATCCACTCTATCTAGGCCCTTCATAATTTTATACACCTCAATAAGGTCTCCTCTCAGCCTCCTCTGTTCCAAAGAAAACAAAACCAGCCTGTCTAATCTTTCCTCAGCTAAAATTCTCAGTCCAAACAACATCCTCATAAATCTCCCTCTCTAGTACAATCACATATTTTATGTAATATGGTGACCAGAACTGCATGCAGTACTCTAGCTGTGGCCTAACTAGTGTTTTATATAGTTCAAGCATAACCTCCCTGCTCTTATAATCTATGCCTCGGCTAATAAAGGCAAGTATTCTGTGTGCTGCCTTAACCACCTTATCTACCTGGCCAGCTACCTTCAGGGATCTGTGGACATGCATTCCAAGGTCCCTTTGTTCCTCTGCACTTCTCAGTGTCCTATCATTTAATGTGTATTCCCTTGCCTTGTTAGTCCTCCCCAAATGCATTACCTCACACTTCTCCGATTGAATTCCATTTGCCACTGTTCTGCTCATCTGACCAGTTAATTGATATCTTCCTGCAGTCCGCAGCTTTCTTCTTCATTATCAACCACAGATCTGATTTTAGTATCATCTGCAAACTTCTTAATCATACCCCCTACATTCAAGTCTAAATCATTGATGTATACCACAAATAGCAAGAGACCTAGCACTGAGCCCTGCGGAACCCCACCGGAAACAGCCTTCCAGTCACAAAAACACCCATCAACCATTACCCTTCGCTTCCTGATTCTGAGGCAATTTTGGATCCAACTTGCCACTTTGCCTTTGATCCCATGGGCTTTTACTTTCGTGACCAATCTGCCATGTTGGATCTTATCAAAAGCCTTGCTAAAATCCATACACACTATGTCAAACACACTACCTTCATCGATCCTCTTGTTACCTCCTCAAAAATTACAATCAAGTTAGTCAGACACAACCTTCCCTTAATAAATCCATGCTGACTGTCCTTCATTTAATCCCTGTCTTTCTAAATGAAGGTTTATCCTGTCCCTCAGAATTTTTTCCAATAATTTTCCCACCACCAAGGTCAGGCTGACTGACCTGTAATTACTCGGTCTATCCCTTTCTCCCTTTTTAAACAAAGGTACAACATTAGCAGTCCTCCAGTCCTCTGGCACCACACCTGTAGCCAGAGAGGATTGGAAAATGATGTTCAGAGTCTCTGCTATTTCCTCTTTTTCTTAACAGCCTGGGATATGTTTCATCCAGGCTTGGGGATTTATCCACTTTCAAAGCTTCTAAACCGCTTAATACTTCTCTCTCAATGTTTATTTCATCTACTATTTCACACTCCTCCTCCCTGATTGCAATGTCAGCATCACCCCTCTCCTTTGTGAAAACAGACGCAAAGTATTCATCCACATCTTCCGCCTCCACACACACATTACCTTTATGGTCTCTAATAGGCCCTACTCTTTCTTTCGTTATCCTCTTGCTCTTAATGTATTTATAAAACATTTTTTGGTTTTCCTTGATATTACTTACAAAACATTTTCATGCTCTCTCATTGCTTTCCTAATTTCCTTTTTAATTTCACTCCTGCACTTTTTATACTCCTAGTCTTTCTGCAGCATTCAACCCTCGATGTCATAAGCCTCCCTTTTTTTTCTTTATCATACCCTGTATGCCCCTTGATATCCAAAACCGCCCCTTCCTTATTGAGTTTGCTACATACTGGCTAAAAAAGTTCTCGAGTGCATTTTAGGAATTTTGCACCCTCTTTACCTTTCGCATTAATTTTATCCCAGTTAATATTAGGGTAATTGAAATCCTCTACTTATTACTACCTATAGTTTTTGCACTTCTCAGAAATTGGCCTACATATTTGCCCTTCTTTCTCCGTCTGACTGGCGGTCTATAGTACACTCCCAGCAGTGTGATCGGCCCTTTTTTGTTCATCTTCAATTCAATCCATATGACCTCATTTGATCCTTCAAATTGTCATCCCTCCTTAAAGCTGTAGTTGTTTAATTAATACTGCGACACCCCACTCCTTTTTATCCCCCTCTCGATCCCATCTGAAAACCCTGTAACCAGGAATATTGAGCTGCCATATCTATTTTTCATTATTCTGCGAGACCTTCCTCCACCGTCTCCTCTTTAATTGCGATGATCGGAATGAGCACTGAAATATTTGCTCATTTCATTATTCCTATCCAGGAGACTCTTGCATTGGATCTTTCTACATCAGTCGGAAATGTGAAAAGTTTAGCAACAGTGTTATTTATGAATTTCTGTGAATAGGAGTCACTCAGATTTGACGGTAATTGTGTTTCAGAACTAACTTCATCGTAATCTCACTCCTTTCCTAGAGAGCTGGCCATCCTAGACTGAGTGTTGAGTAATGAGAGAGGACTAATTAGCAATCTTGTTGTGCGAAGCCCCCTGGGGAAGAGTGACCATAATATGGTAGAATTCTTTATTAAGATGG
Source organism: Pristiophorus japonicus (assembly GCF_044704955.1). Lineage (NCBI taxonomy): Eukaryota > Metazoa > Chordata > Chondrichthyes > Pristiophoridae > Pristiophorus > Pristiophorus japonicus. The sequence goes on along the minus strand of NC_091977.1, from coordinate 70,196,707 downwards.
AGAGTGACAGTGTTAATTCAGAAACTAGGGTCCTGAACTTAAGGAAAGGTAACTTCGATGGTATGAGACGTGAATTAGCTAGGATGGACTGGCAAATGATATTTAAAGGGTTGACGGTGGATAGGCAATGGCAGACATTTATAGATTACATTGATGAACTTCAACAATTGTACATCCCTGTCTGGAATAAAAATAAAAAGAAGGTAGTAGCTCAACTGTGGCTAACAAGGGAAATTAGGGATAGTGTTAAATCCAAGGCAGAGGCATATAAATTGGCCAGAAAAAGCAGCAAACCTGAGGACTGGGAGAAATTTAGAATTCAGCAGAGGAGGACAAAGGATCTAATTAAGAGGGGGAAAATAAAGTATGAGAGGAAGCTTGCAGGGAACATAAAAACTGACTGCAAAAGCTTCTATAAATATGTGAAGAGAAAAAGATTAGTGAAGACCAACATAGGCCCTTTGCAGACAGAATCAAGTGAATTTATAATGGGGAACAAAGAAATGACAGACCAATTGAACAAATACTTTGGATCTGTCTTCACTAAGGAAGACACAAATAACCTTCCGGAAATACTAGGGGTTCGAGGGTGTAGTGAAAAGGAGGAACTGAAGGAAATCTTCATTAGTCAGGAAATTTTGTTTGGGAAATTGATGGGATTGAAGGCCGATGAATCCCCAGGGCCTGATAGTCTGCATCCCAGAGTACTTAAGGAAGTGGCCCTAGAAATAGTGGATGCATTGGTAATCATTTTCCAACATTCTGTTGAGTCTGGATCAGTTCCTATGGACTGGAAGGTAGCTAATGCAACACCACTTTTTTTTAAAAAAGGAGGGAGAGAGAAAACACGGTATTATAGACCGGTAGGCTTGATATCGGTGGTGGGGAAAATGTTGCAATCAATTATTAAAGATGAAATAGCAGCGCATTTGGAAAGCAGTGACTGGATCAGTCCAAATCAGCAGGGATTTATGAAAGGGAAATCATGCTTGACAAATCTTCTAGAATTTTTTGAGGATGTAACTAGTAGAGTGGACAAGGGAGAACCAGTGGATGTGGTGTATTTGGACTTTCAAAAGGCTTTTGACACGGTCCCACATAAGAGATTAGTGTGCAAAATTAAAGCACATGGTATTGGGGGTGATGTATTGATGTGGATGATGTGCTTGGCAGACAGGAAGCAGAGAGTCAGAATAAACGGGTCCTTTTCAGAATGGCAGGCAGTGACCAGTGGGGTGCCGCAGGGTTCAGTGCTGGGATCCCAGCTATTTACAATATACATCAATGGTTTAGATGAAGGAATTGAATGTAATATCTCCAAGTTTGCAGACGACACTAAGCTGGTTGGCAGTGTGAGCTGTGAGGAGGATGCTAAGAGACTGCAGCATGACTGGGACAGGTTAGGTGAGTGGTCAAATGCATGGCAGATGCAGTATAACGTGGATAAATGTGAGGTTAGCCACTTTGGTGGCAAAAACAGGAAGACAATATTATCTGAATGGTGACAGATTAGGAAAAGGGGAGATGCAACGAGACCTGGGTGTCATGGTACATCAGTCATTGAAGTTTGGCATGCAGGTACAGCAGGCGGTGAAGGTGGAAAATGGCATGTTGGCCTTCATAGCTAGAGGATTTGAGTATGGGAGCAGGGAGGTCTTACTGCACTTGTACAGAGCTTTGGTGAGGCCACATCTGGAATATTGTGTTCAGTTTTGGTCCCCTAATCTGAGGAAGGACATTCTTGCTATTGAGGGAGTACAGTGAAGGTTCACCAGATTGATTCCCGGGATGGCAGGACTGACATATGAAGAGAGACTGGATCAACTGGACTTGTATCCACTGGAGTTTAGAAGAATGAGAGGGGACCTCATAGAAACGTATCAAATTCTGACAGGATTGGACAGGTTAGAGACAGGAAGACTGTTCTCATTGCTGGGGAGCTCCAGAACCAGGGGTCACAGTCTAAGGATAAGGGGTAAGCCATTTAGATGAGGAGAAACTTCTTCACTCAGAGTGGTTAACCTGTGGAATTCTCTACCGCAGAAAGTTGTTGAGGCCAGTTCGTTAGATATATTCAAAAGGGAGTTAGATGTGGCCCTTACGGCCAAAGGGATCAAGGGGTATGGAGAGAAAGCAGGAAAGGGGTACTGAGGTTGAATGATCAGCCATGATCTTATTGAATGGGGGTGCAGGCTCAAAGGGCCAAATGGCCTGCTCCTGCACCTAATTTCTATGTTTCCACAGCAATCCATTAACTTTTCTAAAACTAGGAGAGCAAATATGCAACCTCTCTCCAACTGTGCAGCCAGCATTTCCTCATTCGCCAGCCTGTAAATTGGTATCTTTGAGCTGGGTGTCATAGGTGGCGTTGCTTAGCTGGTAACTAACCATTCTCGTCCTAGTTATTGCAGAAAGGTTGAGATTTCAGGACCTACCCAGCTTAATGAGTTATAACTAGGATGGGAGTTGTATATTTGATTTTACATTTTGCCCTGCTTTTTGGCTCACTATGAAACAGTTGACTACTCTGAATCTGTAACTCTTGAGAAAAGAAATGATGGTGTTTAATAATTGTCCCTCCATGGAGCACCTGAGAGTCTCCCTAAGTTTAAAAATAGCATAAGGGGAGAAAATGGTCCCTGTCACACCTAATTTCTGGGCAAAAAATAGGAGTCGGGAGGGGTAGGGTGAGGGAACCAATTTCTAGGTGGGATTGCCTGCATCCGATCCCTCCGGAAGAGCACCAGCTGCCAAACTGACAGGCGGTGCAGATACGCCTGCCTAATGTTTGTTTTAGGACCACAAAGCTAAATTCTGCAAAACCTGGGTGAGCATTCGCCACTCAGTTTTTCCGTGTGTACAACAGCCTAACCAACGATTCTGGTGGGGCCACAAGTGAGTTGGCATTTTCCTCCTGATCCAGAACAATACTGAATATTGCAGGTTCACTGCCAGCCCACACTTGCCCCATCTCTAGGAATATTCCTGGGCCGCAGCTGGCAAGCTGCATTGAGACGCCCGATTGGCGTCCACAGCTCACTGGTACTATGTAGATGAGGCTCAAGGTCCAGTTTACAGATGAGCCTTTCATCATCTTCAGCTCGCGTTGCAGGCGTGTCATCCACTTCACTCCAGTTTTCAGCGCAAGACTAATTTCCTGGTCACTGCCATAGATGACTACATTTATTTCAGTATTTAGAAGTTATTCTATGGGAGTGGACTGCAGTATAACCCCATTTCTACTACTGTGCTGCACTGAAACCACACAAAATTATCGATTGACTTGCAAGCAGATTTGCAAGTGTAAATACTTTCACATAGTATCCCTTTCCATACTCTGTATAATACTTTGTTTATACTGCAGATATTTTGATGATTTTCATTAGTTATAATGAAGTCTATTATGAGGATAGAGGGTCCTTTAGTTATTCCCTTCATATCATGTGAGCTGCCTTTCAATTCTTTCCAGAGGTAAGCAATGACCATCTTGACAATGTTAGTGTAGAATTAAGAAACAAAAATGAGGAATAAGTAACAATTCTGAGTGTTATATTTTCTTCTTTTACTTTACTTATTACAAATTTAGTTAAAATTGCTGGATTGACCTACTGAACATATTAACAATTTAGGTAAATTCAAAAATTGCACAATTACAACCTTGCTGGTCCAGATGTTCTTGCTATTATATCCCAATAACTTGATAAATGTAACAAAGCTAGTTAAAATTTTCTATTTTGATTCCTTACCTTCTCGATGCATAAAGCAGATAATTATAAATAAGGATTGCAGAGTAGTGGTGTTGCCAGTATGACTACTCCAGCCCCAGCTGCAACCCTTTATCTCAGCACCTGTGAGGTTTGTTATGTGTATGGTACCTTTCATGAACAGAATGGGTTTCATTCAAGCACTAAGATACAAACCTGCAGCTGCTGTGACACTGTTGAGATTACAATATAACAAAGAGTATAAAGAATCAAACCGGTAGAAATGTAAACCTGCTTGGACATTGCTGAAGCACCAATGGGAGTGGGAGGAAGAGAAATCTTTAGATTGCAGTCCTGGAATCCTCATCTTTGCCTAAATTGTTTAAAAAACAAAATCTGCTGACATAAGAGTCTTACACAGCTACAAGGCCAAATTTTCCGAGCGGCAAATACATCACTCCGGATTTTGCAGTCAGCGGCGAAGGAACAGAGCTTACCGTTCATTAGGCTTACAGCTGCCCACAGACTTTCCGTGGGCTTTTGTGCTGCAACTTGAGGTATTGAGAGCATTTCTAGCATGGCGCCCTCTGCAGGTGATCTGTGAGCAGGGAAAGTAACAGCGTGGCTCTTCAACCAGTCCGATTGAAGAATCCTCAGTGAGACACACTGAGTCTAAACTAGGAAGTATAAATTAGAATATTTAATTAATTGTAAAATCATGTACATAAAGCAAAATAGAGAGGGGAAGAAAGATGAGATTAAGAGATAGAGATAAAAGAGACAAAGAAAAAGTAAATCTCCAAAAATAATTCAATTCTGAAGGAATGAGACTCCACACGTGTAAAATTAAAATTTCAGTGCCAGAGAGGTTGTTTGGTGATAATTATTACTTATCATACCATTAAAAAAAATTCACTTGCACCTGAATGTACCAGAACTAATTCTTATGTATTTAGTGGGTAAATACAAGAAGTTCATGGGGTTACATGGATTTCAATGCCGAGTTTCTCAGCAGGGGACCTGTGTAACGCAGTTTGTGGAGGAGCAGGACAAATCTGACGACAATTCCGAATTTTCACGTTTAACTGCACATGTGCAGCCTCCAGAAGTTGCTGTCCAATTTACTCCATAATAACAGTCAGCACTATTGCCTCACAGTTTTTCTTAACGCAAAATCGAAGCCATTATATCGAATACTATAGAGAGAGACCTATTTGCCGGTTGCTTAGGGATTTGTAAGAAAGGGATTTGTAAGCAAATAGTCACAATCCCTGCAATTGTTAATATTATCACTGTGCAAATGTGGAATATTTTTCAAAATTTATTCACCCCATTTATAATGTAACATAGGTCTCTAAATGCGAACTGCCAATACTAAATTAATTGAGTCAAAGATAATCATTTTGGTGAAACAGATTAAAGTTTACAATTTATTGGGTATAATTTAAAAAGAACATTTTATGAAAGAATCAAAACTTAAATCAAACATTTAAATATTTCTGTATAGCAGCAATTGCTTGAAGGTATTTTTTGAGCGTTTAGTTTTCCAGTTACCACTTCAGAATGATATCCTTATTCTGCATTTAGTTTTCTGTACTATGTCAAAGGCCACATGTGTGCTCTGTGGATAACCTTATGATTCCTCTATACAATCTTTCACAGCTGTCTGACAATGTTTCTCCCCTTTTCTCCGTCCTGAACAATTTCTGATATAATTTCTCCTAATTGCATACAATGGTTTTGTCTGCCTGCAATATAAGCTACAGACTAGGGTTCTCACAAGTAGTAAACAATGTTGTTTAGCTATTTAGCCTGTTTGGTTAAATGCGCAGACCGTTCTAAAGCTGTTAATCATACACTATGATTGCTTGTGTTTATGTAGAAGATTCTTGCTTTTTTTAATTCATTCACAGGATGTGGGCGTCGCTGGCAAGGCCAGCATTTATAGCTCATCCTAATTGCTCTTGAGAAGATGGTGTTGAGCTGTCTTGAACCGGTGGTGAACGTACTCCCGCTGTTTGGGGAGGGAGTTTCAGGATTTTGGTTCAGTGACAATGAAGGAAAGGTGATATATTTCCACATCAGGATGTGACTTGGAGGGGAACTTGCAGGTGGTGATGGTGTTCCCATGCACTTGCTGCACTTGTCCTTCTAGCTAGTAGAAGTCATGGGTTTGGAAGGTCCAATAATTTCTAATGTCCAATAATGTCAAGGGACTTACAGGGTAAGATAAAGGAAAAAAGGGAAGCTTATGGCAGATACCGAGAACTCAAACACTGCAGAAACTAGAGGAGTATAAGTAGTGCAGGGGTGCAACTGAAAGATATCAGGAAAGCAAAGAGAGAGCATGAAAGAATGTGGCAAGTAAAATCAGGGAAAACCCAAAGATGTTTTATAAATACATTAAGAGCAAGAGAATAACTAGAGGAAGAGTGGGGCTTATTAGAGACCATAAAGTAAATCTGTGTGTGGAGATGGAAGAAGTGGGTAGGATTCTTAATGAATACTTTGTTTTCACAAAAAAGAGGGATGATGCAGACTTTGCAATGAGGGACGAGGAGTGAGAAATATTAGACAAGATAAACATAGTGAAAGAGTAAGTATTAAGGGACATGGCAGCTTTAAAAGTGGATAAATCCCCAGGCTCGGATGAAATGAATCCCAGGCTGTTAAGAGAAGCAAAAGAGGAAATAGCAGAGGCTCTGACTGACCATTTTCCAATCCTCTCTGGCTACAGGTGTGGTGCCAGAGAACTAGAGGACTGCTAATGTTGTACCTTTGTTAAAAAAGGAGAAAGGGATGGACCAAGTAATTACAGGCCAGTCAGCCTAACCTCAGTGGTGGGAAAATTATTGGAAAAAATCCTGAGGGCCAAGATAAATCTTCATTTGGAAAGTTATGAATTAATCAAGGACTGCCTGCATGAATTTATCAAAGGAAGGTCGTGTCTGATTAACTTGATTGAATTTTTCGAAGAGGTAATGAGGAGGGTCGATGAGGGCATTGTGTATGATGTAGTGTATATGGATTTTAGCAAAGCTTTTGATAAGGCCCCACATGGCAGACTGGTCACGAAAGTAATAGCCCATGGGATCCAGGGCATAGTGGTAAGTTGGATCCAAAATTGGCTCAGAGACGGGAAGCAAAGGGTAATGGGTGATGGGTGTTTTTGTGACTGGAAATCTATATCTAGTGGGGTTCCACCAGGCTCGATGCTGGGTCCCTTTCTTTTTGTGGTATATATCAATGACTTAGACTTAAATGTTGGGGGCATGATTAAGAAGTTTGGAGATGATACCAAAATAGGCTGTGTGGTGATAATGAAGAAAGCTGCAGACTGCAGGAAGATATTAATGTACCGGTCAGGTGGGCAGAACAGTGGCAAATGTAATTCAATCCGGATAAGTGTGAGATAATGCAATTGGGGAGGTCTAACAAGGCAAGGGGATATACATTAAATGGTACGACACTGAAAAGAGTCGAGGAATAAAGGAACCTTGGAGTGCATATCAACAAATCCCTGAAGGTAGCAGGCCAGGTAGTTAAGAAGGCATATGGAATACTTGCCTTTATTAGTCGAGGCATAGAATACAAGAGCAAGGAGGTTATGCTTGAACTGTATAAAACACTGGTTAGGCTGCAGCTGGAGTAGTGTGTGCATTTCTGGTCACCACATTGTAGGAAAGATGTGATTGCACTGGAAAGGGTGCAGAGGAGATTTACAGGAATGTTGTCTGGACTGGAGAATTTTTGCTGAGAGGACAGATTGGAGATGCTGGGTCTGTTTTCTTTGGAACAGAGGAGGCTAAGGGAAGACCTGATTGACGTGTATAAAATTATGAGGAGCCTGGATAGAGTGGATAGGAAGGACCTGTTTCCGTTGACAGAATGATCAACAACCAGGGGGTATAGTAATTAAAGTAATTGGGGGGAGTTTTAGAAGAGATACGAGGGGAAATTTCTTCACCCAGAGGGTGGTGGGTGTCGGAACTCACTGCGTAAAAGGGTGGTAGAGGCAGGAACCCGCACCCACATTTAGAAGATACTTAAAGTGCCGTAACCTACAGGGCTATGGACCAAGAGCTGGAATGTAATCTTCTCCAGCGCCACAACCCTCTGAGATGTCTGCACTCCTCTAATTCTGCCTTCCTGAGCATCCCTGATTATAATCGCTCAACCATTGGTGTCCGTGCCTTCTGTTTCCTAGGCTCGAAGCTCTAAACCTCTGCTTAAACCTCTCCGCCTCTCTACCTCTCTTTCCTCCTTCAAGACAATCCTTAAAACATACCTCTTTGACCAAGCCTTGGGACGTTTCGCTATGTTAAAAGCACAATATAAATACAAGTTGTTGTTGTTGTTGTTTTACTTCAAGGCTGTAGCCACTGTCAAAAGCCTGGGTTTGCAGTTGATATTTTTCCCATGGCTCTTGCTCTGTGCTGCAGTTCCGTAGATGCTGCAGTCTTGAGTGTGCAGCGAACATCTTTTCTCAAAGTATCAGGCTGTTTCTCTCCCTGTCCAACTTAAAGACTCTCCTCCCACAGAATTTGAGTTCATTTTTTTCCCAACTCATTTCAAAGTCTGAGAATGAATTGTAACAACTTTATGCAGGTTAAGTTTTGCATTCAATCTACTTTCAGGTCCATAATTTTTAACTGAAAGCTTCTGTGCCAGCACCTGCTGATCGTGAGCCTGCCTCCTTGCAGTACAGTGAAAAAAATTGAAGCTGATTTTTGTTGGCTCTCCATCACCCTAGTGCGGAGCAGGAGCAGTGCATTGCACCTGTCGAGACCAATGAGAGCTTCAAATTCCTATCACAGTATACATAAGAACGTGACACTGGCAAGGGTACTCGGGTAAGTCCTGGGAGGGAGGAGGAAATTGGGAGAGGGGTCGGGGCAGAGCAGGGGCCGGCAATGATCTTCAGGATTGCTGTGGAACCGGTTAGAAGTATTCATGTATTCAGGTCAGCCCGATTTCAGAAAGAGGTCCTTCAACAGCCAATAAGCCCTTCATTAACGTATTCTAGAGGCCTATTGGCTGGATGCCCATTTCAGGCGTCCGCTTGGGATGCCTTTAAAAATGGGTCCTATAAATTTAGGAGTGGGGCCAACACCTGCACAGACTAGGCACAGGCGGTCCCACAACTAAATCGGTATGTTTTGTGCCAGTCTTGCATCCGAAAAATGGGCACAACACATACCTATTTAATAGAATCATAGAAATTTACAGCACAGTAGGAGGCCATTTTGGCCCAGTGTGTCTGCACCGGCTGACCAAGATCTATCCAGCTTAATCCCACTTTCCAGCTCTTGCTCCGTAGCCCTGTAGGTTTACGGCACTTCAAGTGCACATCCAAGTACTTCTTAAATGTGTGAGGATTTCTGCCTCTACCATGCTTTCAGGCAGTGAGTTCCAGACCCCCACCACCCTCTAGGTAAGGAAATTTCCCCTCGTATCTCCTCTATACCTCCCCCCAACTACTTTAAATCTATGCCCTCTAGTTGTTGACCCCTCTGCCAAGGGAAACAGGTCCTTCTTACCCACTCGACCCAGGCCCCTCATAATTTTCGACAACTCAGTCAGGTGTCCCCTCAGCCTCCTCTGTTCCAAACAAAACAGACCCAGCATCTCCAATCTTTCCTCATAGCTAAAATTCTCCAGTCCATGCAACGTTCTTGTAAATTGCCTCTGCACCCTTTCCAGTGCAATCACATATTTCCTGTAATGTGCTGACCAGAACTGCACACAGTACTCCAGCTGTGGCCTAACCAGTGTTTCTTTCAGTTCAAGCATAACATCCTTGCTCTTGTATTCCATGCCTCGACTAATAAAGGCAAGTATTCCATATGTCGCCTTAACCACCTTATCTACCTGGCCTGCTACCTTCAGGGATCTGTGGACCTGCACTCAAAGGTCCCTTTGTTCCTCTACACCTTTCAGTGTTGGGCCATTTATTGTGTATTCCCTTGCCTTGTTAGACCTCCCCAATTGCATTACCTCACACTTATCCAGATTGAATTCCATTTGCCACTGTTCTGCCCACCTGACCAGTTCATTGATATCTTCCTGCAGTCCGCAGCTTTCTTCTTCAATATCAACCACACAGCCTATTTTTGTATCATCTGCAAACTTCTTGATCATACCCCCAACATTCAAGTCCAAGTCATTGATATATACCACAAAAAGCAAGGGACCCAGCACTGAGCCCTGCGGAACCCCACTGGATACAGCCTTCCAGACACAAAAACACCCATCGACCATTACCCTTTGCTTCCTGCCTCTGAGCCAATTTTGGATCCAACTGCCATTTGTCCTGGATTCCATGGGCTATTACTTTCGTGACTGCAATGTGGGACCTTATCAAAAGCTTTGCTAAAATCCATATTTTAGCATGTGGGGTATTTCTACCCCACTTCCCTTCAAAATTTCTCCAGTCATTCCTCATAACTCAGACCCCTGACACCAAGGATTAACATTGTGGGTATTCGCTGCATTGCCTTCAGTGCTTGAATGTTTCACTTGTTTCTCAGCCACCAGAACTGGACACAGTACTCGAGGTGCAGTCTGACCAGAACACTGTACAGTTTGATCACAACTTTGACTTATTGTTTTGATTATGGAGTTGGAAATTCTATTGGCTTTGTTGATTGCTGCTCTGCGTTCATTGGACGTATTGATCATTGAGTCTACTAAGACTCCAAGATCTCTCTCAACTCCATCCTTGCCTATTTCAGTATGCTTTAACTCCGTGCAATGCTTTATATGTGTTTGCATTACATTTCATCTGCTATGGTTCGACCCACTTATATTTTGTTTAACTCATTCTGTAATTTCTAGCCTTTGATTCCACTGCCCCTCCTCATTTGGTAACATCTGCAAATTTGATCAATTTGCATTGAGTTTCTGAATTCAAGTTATTGATGCAAATTAGAATCCGTAGTGGTCGCAACCCACTCAGTACTTCCCCATCCTAATATAACTCCTCTAACTAGTATATTGTTTTCTAACCTTCAGCCAGTTCCAAATGTTATCCAGAATCCCACAGCTTTAAGTTTAACTAGTACCCTTTTGTGTGGGACTTTATCAAAAGCCTTTTTGAGGTCTAAGTGCACAGCAGAATAGGGTTTCTTGCCATTAGGTTGGTATACCATTTCTGTGAAGAAATCAAGGAGGTCGCTTAAGTAGGATCTTCGCTGTCTAAAGCCATGTTGACTGCTGTTTATTAGGTATTGCACAGATAATCCTCCAGTTTACTCCCTATAATCAAGTCCATTATTTTAAATTGAATTAAAGTAAGACTAATGGGTCAGTAGTTGCCAGAGTCTGTTCTGTTGTTTTGACTATGGGCACTACATTAGTCTGCTTTCAATCAATTGAGTCTCTCATCATGAGAGTTATCGCTTTACAAATCTCCTTCCTAGTTTCTATCAACACTGTGGGGTAACCCAGGAGTATTTATTTAGTTTAGGTCCTTTGAGCTTTGTTAGGACATCCATCTCATTTTACATTGTAGTCTTAAAATTTAAATAGGATTACAAAAGATATATGGCACCGAAACAGCCCATTCGGCCCAACCAGTCCACGCTGGCATTTATGCTCCACTCAAGCCTCTTCCTGTCTTTCCTCATCTAAATCTATCAGCATAAATCTCTATTCCCTTCTCCCTCATATGCTTGTCTAGCCTCCCTTTAAATGCATCTGTACTATTCGCTTCAACCACTCCCTGTGATAGCGAGTTCCACATTCTCACTACTCTTTGGGTAAAGAATTATTCTGAATTCCCTATTGAATTGGTACTCTTTATTTTTTGGGGAAGGACACGTTGTTCCTTGAGAATACTTTGAAGAAATAATCATTCAGAACATTTACTATCTTGCTAGAAACTTTTAATATTCCCACCTCTTCTTTGATGGTCCTCTTGCTAATTTAATAAATATTTTTTTTACTGTTCTATCTTGCTTCTGCAGCATTGCTAATTTTCTAGATCTCTGATCACTTACAATTTGTTTCTGCATGATCCTGTATTCATCCCAATCCTCTTTTTCCCTGCAAGATTTATAGAGGTTATTTTTTTCTTTTTATATAGGTTTAATTTGTTCATTCATTTAGGCTCACACTTATTTAGTCTGTGTTTGGGTATGTAGTTAGCATTGATATAAATTAGAATGATGTTATTCTGTCCCCATCCAGTTAATATGGCCACCACCGTACTGGGGCCTTGTGCCAGAAACCAGATTAGGGGAAAGGAGCTCAGGTCTTCTGCTGCATTCCTGGCAGCTTGCCTTGGATACTTTGGGAAATGCAGCAATGCAGAGACATTAGGCAGCCATGTGACATTGCTGTTGCTAGTCGCTCGGGAAGCTTCTGCTGGAAAACAGCAATCCGAAGGCTCCAAGATCTGAAGATCCAATGAGTATGTTGAGAAAGGTTTAAAATCTTCAGCTTTGCTCCCAAAAATTGATTCACTCATTTGCTACCCCTGCTTGAATATACAAAGTCAAATTGATCATGACTATGTGTAATTTAATGGGAGATCACTAGTAATGTATCAAAAAGGGTGCAGGTAGTGCACACAGATGTCCCACTGCAGATGTCACATTTCATTACAGATGCAAAACCATCTTGGATTTCTGAGAGCTTTTGAGCTGCAACCTGAAACTGGCAAGCATTTTTCACTCTGCAAAGTTTATGAAAAGAAAACAATTGAACTGAGCCTGTATTTACCCGCTGTATTTACCGAACAACAATTAGCTTTTGTAGTCTTAAAGGGACACCTCTCCAGCTTGGTAGAATATTGCATTGTCCATTATATGGTATAACACTCCGACCGTTATAAAACAAGAGATTGTCTAACTTACCATGAAAATTTGAGAATATCAAAAGTCATGCCACCAAAAGAATGGTAAAAATTAAACTAAAAATATCTCGTGTTTCATTTTGTCCATCTTTGCTTTCTTGTTTTCTCAAATCTATCCCAAGAAATCCATGATTACTGTTGTTAAGCATGTGAAGGGAGACCACTTGGCCTCTGGACTATATCTTATCTAATTTTTTTTAGGAAATCCATGACCTCCTTTCTCTTTTTAGAATTTTGAATAGCGTGTTAGACTGACTGAAATAAAACAAAAACACAGCCTAAGTTACTGTCATGCATATTACAGGTTGGACCAGGGGAGGTCACGCCTAGCCTAGGCTTACCCCTACCCGTCGACAGCACTCAGGCCGCTGTGTGTGTGTGTGTGTGTGTGTGTGTGTGTGTGGCACCCACGCACGCACTCACTGACTGACAGCCAATCGCCACACGCACACCGCAGCAGTAACCGAGCCCACTTTCAGAAACACCGTTTAAAGTTACAGACCCACGGCACAACCCGCGGCCAGCGCCTTGCACACTCTGATTGCACAGATAGCACATTGCAACAATCACTGAGATGGCACAGATAACTTCAGACTGCAAAACTCACATTGCATTTCAAACTCACAGGCTGTGAAACTCGGGCCTCGTTCTCTCCGTGTAAAATCTCCCAGCCACATTTATTAATTAACACGCTAGTATGGTCCTCTTTTTAATAAAACCTCCTCTCCCTCAGGCCCAACTAATGCTGAACCACGGATGTTTCCGGACCAGAGAGTCCTGTACCAGAGGTGTCCAACCTGTACCTTGTTATAGAAACTACACCCAAGGCTAGGGGCCCTGATCCAAGCTCATGACAAGATAATGGTAACAGTTGGATTTGTTAGCTTTAAAGCTCATTCTCATTTCCTTTCTCATCATATGAATTGGATCACGAAGTGTCTTCAGGAAAGTCGTTATTTCCCTTTTTCAGATACTGTATTCAGTACTGTGTTCAGTATTCAAGATTATGTGGCCTATTGCCTCTCCCTACAGATAAATCTCTCAGAATCTAATATGAGTATTCTTCTTTCACTTTAATAATTCTTATTTTTTTCTAACTGTCTGCAGATTCCTTACCATTCAACCCTTCCACATCAGCTCTAACTCAGACCTTGTCATCCTGCTGTCCATTTTCTTTCATTTATCACCTTTCACCTTTGACACCTAACTACCCTCTGGATGCCATGGAAACGATATCAAACATCCTCTTTCTCTGCCATTATGGGGAAAGCTCCTCCATTGTGCATCCTTGTATATCATCTGGATTGCCTCCTCCTGTGCTGTAACCATTCTATATCTGGGATGCACCATTTTACACCCTGTTTCTCAGTCACCACTCCTCCCTGAGCATTCTTTCTCTCATCCTGATTTTATCTGCCTTGCTACTTTTCCTCGCAAATAAGGTAAAGAATTATTTTGGAAAAATAAAAATAATAACCAGCAGTGCACTTCCATGTGTAAAGGTGGTAACTCGCTTAGCTGGAAATGTGAATTAGAAATGAGAAAACTCACTATGCATTGTTAGAGAGGACTGAGTGTGCTTGATCAGTATGTTATGATTTAGTCTTTCTATATTTTATATATGCAAGCACATCCCCTTAGGCAGAGATGTCTAATCCTTGGCATGTGGGTTGATTTGCCCCATTTCCCAATTTCAAATAGCCTGAGGTGCACCTCTTGATTTTTTTTTCTGCTCTGAAAAACCTGTCGGAAGAAATAACTTATCTGCTGGCAGTGAATGAAACTGACAAACACTGCTGCTGGTTCTCTGTCGGGGCACAACAGGCTCACAATTTGCACTCCCAGCAGCAGGACTCTGCTTTGTAGTTGGAACTTAGAGTTGTGGATTGCTACGGCAGATTCTGACGTGGGGACATCCATGTTGCAAGGAGTAGAAAGTGACTTTAGAGCATGACCCACTGAGAGCCATCCATCTCATTCCACCTTGGAAGCGCTTCTGCTTCTGCCAGCACAGTTGTTCAGAGGTTAGTGCTTGCATTCCCAATACCCTTCCAATGGGGAGGGGAGGGCTTCAGTACAGGCTTGGCCAGACCACCTTGAAGCCAGCTGGTGGTTCACAGAGGACTGTTGAGTTTGTATGCTCCAGCTTTTCTGCCTCTACCAGACATCTGTAGAAAGCCAGCAACTGGGAGATTCAGACCCTTCCCAACTTCTACATATGGCAATGCCTCCAGCATCCATTCCCACCGAGGCCTGACATGATGGCCACCAATGCTGCTGGCTGCTGAGGCACTGTCAGAGTTCTGATGCTGCCAGTTCCAACCCACCTAGAGGATGGAGTCAGAAGTGAAGGAGGAGGAATTGTGTTATGTCAAATGAAGGACAAGAGAAATCTAGGAAGGGATGAATTTCCCGGAGAGAGTAGGTTAGCGCATCTCTCCCCTGTGGTCATTGGGCTATGTGTGGTGGTGTTTACGTGTCAGTCATTGGCATTGGATCAAAAATGGGATCCAGATATAAGTGAATTTCTCCTGATTCACAGTCAACTAGTGCATTTTTTTAAAGACTGGGCTATTTCCCATAGCAGACCACTTTGTCAATGTGGTCAAGGTGCTGTCACTTTAGTAAGATGCACCATTTGACTATGGTTAAGAAAAAATCCAGGAGTTGAATAATCTTCAAGTCCTAAGGGACCACTACGGAAAGATCCAGAAGGCAGTATACAGGTTGTGGCTCGAATGAGAGCTTAATGATTTTTTTTTAGATTTCATTGAACACCTTTTGCCAGCTTTTACTGTTGGGTGAATCAAAATCAATCGATTTCAGATTTTTATTTAAATCTTTCAACAATTCACTACTCCCTTTTATTGGTGGCAGACTGATCCAGAAATTACCCATTGCAAAGTGTGAATAAATGACCTTTGTCAAGTTACTTTCAGCTTTTAGCTTCCTCCACTTTTCAAAACCTATGTTTTTCCACCAGATTTCAGTTGATATAGTATAGCAGCAATTGCAGTTCTCTCTTTAATTCTTTCAAGTGTTTTCTACAAACTTCTGTTAGTGATTTATTTTCGCCAGGTTTAGTTGTACAAGTGCTTCACAGGCAGTTAGCAATCTTTGTAGGCTGTCCAATATTTGGCTAAAAGTGACTAGCTAAATACAGATATGCGATATGAACAGTTGTTGGTATAGCCTCTAAACATACTGTTGGAAAATGTGTTTCAAAGTGATCAATGGTAGAAGTCTTGGTATTGATGTTCTAGAAGATATCTCCCATCTCAAAGCAGCAAGAAAAAGGAAGTAAATTGTCCTTTGTACTCACTCTGAATAAAGTCGCAGCAGATGCCAACACTCAGAGCATCAGTGAGAGGGGAACCAGAATAAACACTGCATTGCTACTGACTTGCAATGATAAATAATAATGTTTATAAAGTATTTGGAAGTGTTCCAAATACTTTATAAACATTATTATTTATCATATTCATGTCAGGTGAGTTAAGGTACCAGGTAACAAATTAATGGCAATTTGTCAAAAAACAATTAATCTCCCACAGCAATCTTCCACCATGCTGGTGATTATTTCATAGTTTGACCAAAGCAACCTATGTGCTTTAATTGTTACAATGTGATCTGAATAAGATAAGTGTTTCTAACTATTAATTATATTATTTGTTTTCTCCTGTATTTACATTTTGACTCCTTCTTGATGAACAGTAATTCTGACCAATCAGATATAAAATATATCCCCTCCTTTTGGAAAGCAAGTTGAACAAATGGTAGAAATGGGACTTCAGGCAGGGACACAAAAATGTGGTCAGGAAGCAAATCCGGTACCATTAATAGGTGAGGAATGAGGATAGGGGAGTGGTTAGGGACTCTAGCACAAATTGGGCTTCAGCCTATTATTTGTTATCAAAATAGAAATGTTATTTAATTTTTAAATGAGTAATGGGAAAGCTATTGCTCATTGGCAGCTGGCTTGTGACAACGTAATAATTGGTTGTGATATGTTTATGGGATTTTTTTTCATATCACACTTGTTATATGTAACAGAAAAATAAGAAAGTATATATTTTATGAACATGTATAAGAATGTAGAATTGGATGCATTGCCTACAAAAGCTAACATATGCAACTATACTCACGACTTCAATACTGAACAATATTCAGTGTTGCTAATACTGTAGTTAGAAATTTGTGGCAATTTGGGACAAGTCAATTTTTATAATATTTGTTCACCACTTGCCAAGCTTTTCCATAGATTCTTGCCAGTGAAATCAACAATTAAATCAGTGCACAGTGGCAAAGAGAGCAAAATGTGTTACTCACTGCAATATATAATTGCTTCCAGTGCTGCTGGTTTTAATTAGCAATTGGCAGAGAAATAGATGGTTGCAGCTAAATTGAACTGGGATATAATGACAAAAAGGATGGTACTGCATTGTGAATACCAATACTTGCTACTGGCCTATGGGAAAGAAATATTAGTTCATTTTCAAAGAATAGTGTTAGAAGAATAAAGAAAGCATAGTAGATAAACCAGGACAAAAGAAAATGTATTAAAGAGCAGAATAGCAAAGTCATGGAGAATGAAGTAGTTTTGAAATTCACTGATAGTTTCCCACAGCTAATTTCATTCTAATATTTAAACACTTAATGGCGTAAAAAAAATTTCAGGTGCATAACTGACAGCAACACTTCCAGCGCTGTCCATGCATGGTGCATGCTCCAACTAGTCTTAATGAATTTATCAAACCGGTCCTGAAATGGGTACAGGCCCCTTGTCAATATTGACATGAGCCCTGCACTCACTTCAGCTCATTTAAGTTTTTTTTAAAAAGGCCCCGATAAATTTATCAGAGGCTGAGACTTTCATGCGGATAAGGTGCGGGTCATCGCACTGCTACATTTGTCATCGCCACGTCATTTTACGATCAGGTGCAATGGTGTTGAATTTCTCCCCCAATGTGATCATGGTTAGTGCTACACAAACTGGAACAATTTAAAATGGGGAGTGATTTTAACCCTACCTGCTTGGCAGAAACCGACTGGCAGGCATTTAAAATAAGTCACCCAGGGTATTTTAACTGCCCACCAGCTGATTTCTACCACACAGGTAGGGTTAAAATCATTCCTTATGTTTAAATTGTTTCGGTTTGTGTTCCACAGGAATGTTAAGGGATATCCATTTGTGTTTCTTAATAAATAATGTGTTTTTATAGCACCTTTCACAACCTCAGGATGTTTCAAAGCACTTTTTAAAAAAAAAAACAGTAGAATTACATTTTGTAGGCAAGTGAATTCAAATCCCACCATGGGGGAATTTATTCTCTTAGGATAAGAGGTAGGCCATTTAGGACTGAGATGAGGAGAAACTTCTTCACTCAGAGAGTTGTTAACCTGTGGAATTCCCTACTGCAGAGAGTTGTTGAGGCCAGTTCATTGGATATATTCAAGAGGGAGTTCGATATGGCCCTTACGGTTAAGGGGATCAAGGAGTATGGAGAGAAAGCAGGAAAGGGATACTGAAGGAATGATCAGCCATGATCTTATTGAATGGTGGTGCAGGCTCGAAGGGCCGAATGGCCTACTCCTGCACCTATTTTCTATGTTTCTATGATATGAAGGCAAATGCATAGCGAGGTCACACATATAGCAATGAGAAATCAAAAGAAAAACTTGGAGTTATATAGCACCTTTCATGACCAGCGGACGTCGCAAAGTGCTTTACAGCCAATGAAGTATTTTTGGAGTGTAGTCACTGTTGTAATGTAGGAAACGCGGCAGCCAATTTGCACACAAGCAAGCTCCCTCAAACAACAATGTGATAATGACCAGATAATCTTTTTTTGTTATGTTGATTGAGGGATAAATATTGGCCAGGATACCGGGGATAACTCCCCTGCTCTTCAAAATAGTGCCACGGGATCTTTTACGTCCACTTGAGAAAGCAGACGGGGTTTAACCGCTCATCTGAAAGATGGTACCTCCGACAGTGCAGTACTCCCTCAGCACAGCACTGGAGTGTCGGCCTACATTTTTTTTGTGCTCAGGTCCCTTAATATTCCTGTGGGACACAAACCGAATCAATTTAAACATAAGGAATGATTTTAACCCTACCTGGAGAAACCGGCTGGTGAGCAGTTAAAATATCCTGGGTGACTTATTTTAAATGCCTGCCAGTCGGTTTCTGCCAAGCAGGTAGGGTTAAAATCACTCCCCATGTTTAAATTGTTCCAGTTTGTGTAGGAGTGGGACTTGAACCCACAACCTTCTGCCTCAGAAGCAAGTGTGCTACTCACTGAACCACAGTTGACACTTGAGGTATATGACCAGACAATCTGTTGTTGGTATTCCTTGAAGGATAAATGTTGGCCAAGACATTGGGCGAACTTCCATCTTTTCAAATAGTGCTACGGGGTCTTTTACATCCACTTAAGCAGGTAAATGACAGTTCAAAATAACATCCAAGTCCAAAAGATGGCACCTCCGACTCTGCAGCATTCCTTCAGTACTGCACTGAAGTATTAGCCTATACAATGCACGCAAGTCTTGGAATGGGGCTTGAACCCATGGCCTTCAGACTCAGAAGCTCAAACCTATGCAAGTCTTGTGAAAGTTGTCCATTGACCTCCGTAGCAGATCATTCTTTCCTCTGCCACATCAACAACCAAAATGGAAAAACTGAGGGCTCCTGCTGAGTCAGCTCAGTGTTTTAAGATTGTATAAACATATATTAAAAAATGCAACTCCAGAAAGCTGTTTCTCAAATATTACAGCTGTGAGAAATTTCCAAAATTTGAACCCATGAACTATCAAATTTTGGAGCTGTACTTTGAGTTGGGGGTTGGTCTGAGTGCAATATCACTGTAACCCGTTAACATTTTGTATAGTAAATATTGCAAGTTTAATGTTTAAAAATTCAATTAAGACTTTCTTTTTTTAACGATATCCTACCTTCTTGCTTTCCATTGGCCTATTCTAGGTAACAAATGTGAAAATAAGTAAAGTAGGAATTTCCATGTGATCAAATTTCAACTTTGCAAATGGATGTTGGAGTGATTTGTCGTTTCATCATTTATATCATCAAACCTATCATTTGTATGTGTAAATTCCACAATGATTAGCACATACTGAAAATTCTGCAAGTGATTTGAAAACTAGCACCTATGCTATGAAAAAGACATGTTCTTTTAATTTTTAACTAGCAGGAGCTGGTGGGTATGGACAGCACTCTTACTCAAGGGTTTGAGCCAGGGGCCTGGCAGATTTTAACTGGGCCTCATTTGAATGCTGTCGGTCAGCTGCTTGCACATTGCGGGTGGATAGTGACAGCTGGCCAGCAGGGGGTGGGTGACAAAGTTCATACTGTCTGGAGTCTACCCGCTGGCATCAGTAATGATACAAGTCCAGATTTGGAAAGGTGCTGTTGTAGCGAGGACCTCCTGGCTATGGGGGTTTGCGGGGCGGGGGGGGGGGGGGTGGGTGATTGTGGAGAGGAAAACCTGGCGCCGAGAACAGCAGAAGCCCCAAATTTCCTTGCGAGGCCCAGTGGAGCCCCACTGCTCCTCCTAGCTCTGCTGAGGAAATCTTTTTAAATTTGCCTCCGAGGGCCTCGCTGGCTTCACCTGGCGGGCGGGCCCCACTCACGAGCAGATTAAAATGGAATTGGGGTCCCATGTACGCACAGGACCCCGACTTGCATTTATTAATAAGGCTCCCGTCGGAGTCTGGCACCCATCACCAAAAATTGAGAATCGGCTGGAACGGAGAGGGAAATGGAGCCGCATCATGATACCCGCTCCTTCCTCCTTGCCTGTTGATCAGGGAGAGTTAAAAATGTCTCCTACGGTGTTCAACTAAAGTGTTACTGATCATTCAGTTGCACAAAATGTCAAGTGCTATTAGAAATGAATCAATTTGTGATTCCTTGCACTACGATGATTTTTCAGACTTAAGAGGGGAAAACCACATTATTTCCTTTCTTTTCTTTCCAGGTAAATTCCGTCACAGAGCATCAATTCTTCACAAACTGGCCAAAAACAAATGTCAAGTCGAAGATGGCGAGAAACCCAAAAGGACCACTAATCACACAGGTAAATCTCTTTCTCGTTTAAAAAAAAAATTAAGTAATGCACCACAATGAATACCCACATGCCCATATTCTTGGTGGTAGCGTGCGTGCACCCACACACAATTATTCTCGCAAGCCTTTTTGTTTTCAATACAAGTACTTCTGCAATTCTGTTCAAGTGTGTCTGACAAAAGCAAAGGCCTTTATAATGTTTTCCCTCATTCTACTTAAGCTGCTGTACCAAAGCAGAATGTGGAGATGTACTAACTGTTACTTTACATTTTAAAATCAGTTTGGTTCTGTACTTGAACAAGCAAATGCCCTTCAAAAGCACTTTAATCAGGCATCTGAAAAAACTGTGGTTTTTGCTGACTTTTATAGATTGGATTTAAAGGCAGAATTGTATGTTATACAGAATTGTATTCTCACTGAGGAACAGGAAAGTACCACTTCATCCATCAAGCCTGCTCGACCATTTTGTTATCCATGGCAGCCCTCTGTTTTTAATCTCAATTCTCTGCCATTTCTCCATAACCATTAATATCCTTACTTCCCAAGTATCCATCTATTTCCCCATTTTACACCTCAATTTATCTTGTATGTGTGTGTATATATATATATATATATATCCTTCTGGGGCAGCGTGTGCACAATTCTTTGTTTGAAACATAGAAACATAGAAAATAGGTGCAGAAGTAGGCCATTCGGTCCTTCGAGTCTGCACCCACTATTAAATAAGATCATGGCTGATCATTCCCTCAGTACCCCTTTCCTGCTTTCTCTCCATACCCCTTGATCCCCTTAGCCGTGAGGGCCATATCTAACTCCCTCTTGAATATATCCAATGAATTGGCATCAACAACTCTCTGCAGCAGGGAATTCCATAGGTTAACAACTCTCTGAGTGAAGAAGTTTCTCCTCATCTCAGTCCTAAATGGCCTACCCCTTATCCTAAGACTATGTCCCCTGGTTCTGGACTTCCCCAACATCGGGAACATTCATCCCGCATCTAACCTGTCCAGTCCCGTCAGAATCTTATACGTTTCTATGAGATCCCCTCTCATCCTTCTAAACTCCAGTGAATAAAGGCCCAGTTGATCCAGTCTCTCCTCATATGACAGTCCAGCCATCCCTGGAATCAGTCTGGTGAACCTTCACTGCACTCCCTCAATAGCAAGAACATCCTTCCTCAGATTGGGAGACCAAAACTGTACACAATATTCCAGGTAAGGCCTCACTAAGGCCCTGTACAACTGCAGTAAGACCTCACTGCTCCGATACTCAAATCCTCCAGCTATGAAGGCCAACATACCATTTGCCTTCTTCACCGCCTGCTGTACCTGCATGCCCACTTTCAGTGACTGATGAACCATGACACTGAGGTCTCGTTGCACCTCCCCTTTTCCTAATCTACCGCCATCCAGATAATATTCTGCCTTCGTGTTTTTGCCCCCAAAATGGATAACCTCACATTTATCCACATTATACTGCATCTGCCATGCATTTGCCCACTCACCTAATCTGTCCAAGTCACCTTGCAGCCTCTTAGCGTCCTCCTCACAGCTCACACTGCCACCCAGTTTAGTGTCATCCACAAACTTGGAGATATTACACTCAATTCCTCCTTCTAAATCGTTAATGTATATTGTAAAGAGCTGGTGTCCCAGCACTGAGCCCTGCGGCACTCCACTGGTCACTGCCTGCCATTCTGAAAAGGACCCATTTATCCCGACTCTCTGCTTCCTGTCTGCCAACCAGTTCTCTATCCACGTCAGTACATTACCCCCAATACCATGTGCTTTGATTTTGCACACCAACCTCTTGTGCGGGACCTTGCCAAAAGCCTTCTGAAAGTCCAAATACACCACATTCACTGGTTCTCCCTTGTCTACTCTGCTAGTTACACCCTCAAAAAATTCCAGAAGATTCGTCAAGCATGATTTCCCTTTCATAAATCCATGCTGACTTAGTCCGATTCTGTCATTTCATTCCAAATACGCTGCTATTTCATTTTTAATGATTGATTCCAACATTTTCCCCACTATTGATGTCCGGCTAACGGGTCTATAATTACCCGTTTTCTCTCTCCCTCCTTTTTTAAAAAGTGCTGTTACATTAGCTACCCTCCAGTCCATAGGGACTGATCCAGAGTCGATAGGCTGTTGGAAAACAATCACCAATGCATCCACTATTTCTAGGGCCACTTCCTTAAGTACTCTGGGTTGCAGACTATCAGGCCCCAGGGATTTATCGGCCTTCAATCCCATCAATTTCCTAACACAATTTCCCGCCTAATAACTATATCCTTCAGTTCCTCCTTCTCACTAGATCTACTGTCCCCTAGTACAATCGGAAGGTTATTTGTGTCTTCCTTCGTGAAGACAGAACCGAAGTATTTGTTCAATTGGTTTTATGAAAGGGAAATCATGTTGGACAAATTTGCTGGAGTTCTTTGAGGATGTAATGAACAGAGTGGATAAGGGAGAACCAGTGGATGTGGTGTATTTGGATTTCCAGAAGGCATTCGATAAGATGCCACATAAAAGGTTACTGCACAAGATAAAAGTTCACGGGGTTGGGGGTAATATATTAGCATGGCTAGAGGATTGGCTAACTAACAGAAAACAGAGAGTCAGGATAAATGGGTCATTTTCAGGTTGGCAAACGGTAACTAGTGGGGTGCCACTTGGATCGGTGCTGGGGCCTCAACTATTTACAATCTATATTAATGACTTGGATGAAGGGAATGAGTGTAATGTAGCCAAGTTTGCTAATGACTACAAAAAATCTGCAAAGCGATATAGACAGGGTAAATGAGAGGGCAAACATTTGGCAGATGGAGTATAATGTAGGAAAGTGTGAGGTTATCAATTTTGGTAGGAAGAATAAAAAAGCAAATTATTTAAATGGTGGGGGGGTGGGGGGGAATTACAAAATGCTGCAGTACAAAGGGACCTGGGGGTCCTTGTGCATGAAACACACAAGGTTAGTATGCAGGTACAGCAAGTAATCAGGAAAGTAAATGGAATGTTGGCCTTTTTTTGCAAAGGGGATGGAGTATAAATGCAGAGAAGTCCTGCTACAACTGTACAGGGTATTGGTGAGGCCACACCTAGAGTACTGTGTACAGTTTTGGTCTCCGTATTTAAGGAGTGATATACTTGCATTAGAGGCAGTTCAGAGAAGGTTCATTAAGTTGATTCCTCAGATGAAGGGGTTGTCTTATGAAGAAAGGTGGAGCAGGTTGGGCCTATACTTATTGGAGTTTAGAAGAATGAGAGATGATCTTATTGAAACATATTAGATACTGAGGGGGCTCAACAAGGTAGATGCAAATATGATGTTTCCCCTCGTGGGGGAATCTAGAACTAAGGGGCATAGTTTCAGAATAAGAAGTCGCCCATTTAAAACTGAGATGAGGAGGAATTTCTTCTGTTGTGAAGCTGTGGAATTCTCTGCCCCAGAGAGCTGTGGAGGCTGGGTCATTGAATATATTTAAGGTGGCGGTAGACAGATTTTTGACCAATAAGGGAGTGAAGGGTTATGGTGAATGGGCAGGGAAGTGGAGCTGAGCCCATGATCAGATCAGCCATGATCTTATTGAATGGCGGAGTAGGCTCGAGGGGCCAAATGGCCTACTCCTGCTCCTATTCCTTATCATCTTATGTTCATGGACAGTATAGAGGTTTCCTGCATCGCTGCATTTCATTTGGGTCCAAGGCCTATCACAGTAAACTGATGGTGGCTGAGGAACCTGTACCCAATATTCAAATGTCTGCGGCCAGAAAATCAATAGAGGACAGAGCTACATCTCTGTAGCGGGTGAATGACCCGCCACCTTCCCCAGAAATGGTTCCAATGATAGATATCTAGGGCACTATTTTGCTTTGTGAAATAGCTGCAGTATTGCAAGTTCATGTAATTATAAGTCTGCATTGGAATATATTCCGTGATTCTTCAACAAAAACTGCACTATCACGCAGTCAGACAAACAAAAGCGATAGCTCAACACTGAGGGAAGGAGAGCAGTGACGACATTACCTTATTAGCCAAGATTAAACCCGGCTCTCAACCAACATTCATAGAATCATACAGCACAGAAGCTGGCCATTCGGCTGTGAAAGACCTATCAAATTAGACCCATTCTCATTTGGTGTTTGACTGTAAAAGAAAATTACCTGAATAATCTGGCCAAGGACGGATACCACTGCACCACTCAATTGTGTCTAATGGCAGGTTGACCACAGAGCAATATTAAACTTTCCTATTGAGTTTGCGGAAAAGAGTTCCAAACTTCTACCACCCATGTGTAAGGTGAGGAAAGGGCCACCCTATTTTAGCTATGAGGAAAGAGTGGATAGGCTGGGGTTGTTTTCTTTGGAACAGAGGAGGCTGAGGGACGATCTTATTGAGGTGTATAAAATTATGAGCGGCCTAGATAGAGTGGACAGGACAAATGTATTTCCCTTAGCAGAGGGGTCAACAACCAGGGGGTATAGATTTAAAGTAATTGGTAGAAGGTTTAGAGGCGATTTGAGGAGGAATTTCTTCACCCAGGTGGTGGGGGTCTGGAACTCACTGCCAGAAAGGGGGTCGAGGCGGAAACCCTCACCACATTTTAAAAAGTACTTTGATGTGCACTAAAAGTGCCGTAACCTACAGGGCTAGGGACCAAGGGCTGGAAAGTGGGATTGGGCTGGATAGCTCTGTCGGCTGGCGCAGACACAATTGGCCGAAATGGCCTCCTTCCGTGTTGTAAATATTTGAGTCTATGAAACTGCCATATCCTTTCCCATAGTAAAGCGGCAGCCATGGGGCGGCACAGAATGGCTGCCGACTCGCCAGGCAAAAGCCGCCATTTTAAAAATTGTTCTACCTCTCAGTGTACATGAGCTGACCCCTTTCCGACTGGCAGGGACCCCCTCGCAAAATTGCCCTTTACCTGAAATTGGCTGGTGCCCCCGACACTCTGTGAAATGGCGGCACGGCCACCCTTAAAGGGGAGGGTGCATTACCGCGGCTGCCATGTTGTTTTTTTTGTCGGCCGACTGTCCTGTCGGGCTGACAATTATGCCCCCGGATTCGGCCGGGCCGCCAACAGACAGCCTAGCACTCCCTCTTGGGTGCCAGGCCAGGCTGAAACTCTCCCCGGTGGCCCAGTGCACCTAACTAAAATATCTGCAGAGTTCGCAGAGGCCCTCCCCTTTAACTGAAGGGGAGAGACATTGTGACGCATCAGCGGCGCTGATAACTGATTGGGGCAGCAGATCCATTGCGAGGTCACTTCCGCCGCACACTCGACCGGAACACCAGAAAAAAAGACGAAGTGCTGAATTTCTCCAGTATCTCTGTCCCACTGGAGTGGAGAAAAACTTTTTTTAAAGGGTAGTACCCCTTGCACTTTTAACTACATCAGCATATAGCTTAATGGTTATTATCAAGAGTCA
Organism: Pristiophorus japonicus; assembly: GCF_044704955.1. Classification (NCBI taxonomy): domain Eukaryota; kingdom Metazoa; phylum Chordata; class Chondrichthyes; family Pristiophoridae; genus Pristiophorus; species Pristiophorus japonicus. The sequence goes on along the minus strand of NC_091977.1, from coordinate 70,170,625 downwards.
CTTGCTTGCTTCTAATAGCTCAGTGATTTAACAGCAACCATTGCTGGATTGTATGCAGAACATACTATCTTGTATTTTGTCTCAGTTTGGACAGGTGTTGGTCTGACATTGTGAGGTCTAAGATTTGGTATATAAAATTGAATTGACGTAATTGACTAAAGCACTCCAGGTTAATTACATCACCTCTTTTAATACAGACCTCTCAAGTAGTTAGGTTCACTCAATGTTACAAACCAAATTTACCCAACCACCGTTCAAAAAAAAATGGTAACATTAACAAATAATGCACACCATTATTAATGTACAAATCAGCCAGCATGTTCGGGGATTAAGAGATACACTGTGAGTTGCGAATCTCTAGAATTTGCTGATCAATTTATGTCGTTCCTCCATTTGCTCTGCACAAACTGCATCTCTCCCTTAGCCTCCCCGTTATTTTTAAAAACTTACTAGATTTGCATATTAACTTCCCATCAAACTTGCCATAGTTAGTTAAGTCTGGTAATTAATAGCATAAGCACCATTTCAACGATGTGATAATTATAATGGCCCAGAAAGTGAACAATTAAAAACGTGGAACCTTATTCCTTCCGGTAATAAATCATTGTTGGAGATTTTTTAAATGTAAAATTTTAAATTAATTTATTTCTTTTCCTTTTCTGTCTCTTTTCTCTCTCAATCCAATATTTCCATTTCTTTTTCTCTTTCTGTACTTGATTTGACTGTAATTCACCCTCCTCCATCACTCCTGTTTCTTTCTCAATCCTTAAATCCCATTGTTTAAGGAGATGCACAGTTGGTCACGTCATTCACTGAGGTCCCAGATGCCCCATTGGCCTCACTGCACCGTTATGAGCTCGCACTTGTAACAACGCAAAAATATTTTGAACTGAATGGTGCAGGAAAAATCTAACTAATGAGGTATTCCCTTAGATGTCTTGCTCTAGCAAGATTCAGCCCCTTATCTCTGGGTCCACCCAAGTTATATTTCTGCTCTAGAGAGAACAGGCAGGCAGGCATTCTGCTCCCAGACCTTTGCCAGTTTCTGCTTTGGCCAGCGCCAAGTCAGGGATGAGGCACTGCACAGATGGCACATCCCTTTCTGACTTTGCTTTCTTCCCCACTCTCCTGATCTCGCCTTCATCTTCACACTACAAGATGTTCAAGTATTTCTGTTCCACTAGCAAAATCCATTCTGAAATTTTCTGATCCACTGTCCAGGGAAGTGGGATGGGGTGGAATTCATGAATCTCTATAATATGTCCCTATCTACCATAGCTCAGATCAACAAATGAGTGGAGTGGCAGATCAAATCTGCTTTAGATGCTCCAATACTTAGTGCTACTATGCTACCCCAAGAAGTAACTTTTTTTTAAATACATTTCAATCTCCTAAGTAACATTGTTCTCTGAAATTCTCAAATGTATGCCGGTGTCAGTAATTTAATGATCACACTGCAATCATGCCAGAGGGGGATAATAGCCATAAGCATGTTTACTATAGATATAAATTGGACCTGCAGCAGCAGAAGCTCAGTGTTGCATATCACCATAGTTTGTACCTTCTGTTCATTACACGTAGGTCTCAGCAATACACAACACACCACAATCCAAAAGTACTGTAAAACTATGCCATGTTAGATACTGTGCAACTTATGTAATTGTCCACTGAATTATGCTTGATTATAGTTACTACCTAATAGTGGATTACTGGAATTAAATTAATTTGCATTTCATTCAGCATCAAAGTAAGGACACTTTAATTGAATTGAATAATGTAAAATGTGAGGGTGATTAATGAGAAATTGAAGCAATCTAATGCCCATTTTCTAAGTTAACACAATGGGTGAAAACTCAGTTTGTATGTCAATACTTGGAATAAATATCATTCATATTTATTATCTTCCAGCCGTGTTAATCATTGGGCAAATAAAGCTGCAATTATTTAACGGCCCCAAAAAAAAGTAGGCGGTAATCACATTTTATGTTGAAGATGAATTGGCTTCTTTCAAATGAATTCCTCTTTTAAAAAAAAATTTTTTTTTTTACAGATATGTAGTTTATTTGGGAAAATTTTTGAAATGATTTAAACAAAGGAGGAGGACTGTTGACTGTTCTCATTCGTAGCACATTAAAATAAATTGGGAATGTTCAGTACGTTACCAAATTGCTGCTTCAGCTCAGTGTATTAGTTCAGTTTCAACACTTGCTTTTTTATTGTACATTCGTTTTCTTTCAAAAGTAACTTTCAAAAGGGAATTGGATATGTACCTGAAAGGGAAACATGTGCAGGGCTATGGGGAAAGAGCGGGAGTGGGGGTGGATCTAAATAGCTCATCCAAAAACCAGTATCGGCACGATGGCTTGTGCTGTAAGAATCTATTTCTATTCTATGATTTTAAATTAGGTAAAAGTCACAGCTATATTTTATAACCATTATATTAAAAGCAAGCTAGTCAGCAGTGGGTTGTTTTTATGGAACAAAAATCACTTCTTTAATCTTAGAAATCTACAACTATATTCAGATACTAAAATCAATTTAGTATTTAAATTTCAATGTATCCTGTGACCAGGTGGTGCAACCTGTTGTTTTGTGGTACACACCCTAGGGTGATGGGGCACAGATTTGCCAGCTTGACTGAGCCCTGAGTGTGGGGTGCCAACTGGATGTCAGGCAATTTACCCTTGAGGATAAAAGGAAGTCAGCCCATGAGTCCCAATGCATATTCTAATCCATCAAATAGAAAGCCCTTGCATAGGATGAAACCTATCATCTCCTTCTCAGCTTTCCTTCTCTTCTGGCTTGACATTAGCTATTTTCCTCGTTAAACACCGAGTCATTTGTCTTATTTGTGAGGAGCATTATACAAATCCAGGTGTTGAGGTCCTAGGATCAACCACCTGCTTGGTCTATTGACCAGGGAATATTGTACGTTGTGAGCAGATCTGAAGGTCATTTTGCTGAATGAGTTGGGCGGGGGGGTGGAGGAGAGGAGGAGAGGAAAAGTATAAGAGTTTTCAGAAAATTATCAATACATTGAATTTCGTTTTGTTTTACTTATTAGAATTTTTATGATTCATTTATAATAATTTTAAATTAACTTTTATTCATTAAATTTCAGTTTCATGTCACTGCTCTGTAATCCTGTATGAGGACAGGATTGGGGATGGGGAGGAGTTTTGTGAAGCAGCTGCGAAATTTGTCAGAATTAACCTATAATATCCCCAGGATAAAAAAGATATAGGATCACTGTGCAAATATGAAAGAGGGATGGATTTATCAATGGATATATTTCTTTGGGCTAATTTGATGACATTTACATCCCTGTAAAATGGGTGGCTGGCAGTTGAAAATGAGGAGGAGGGATGCACCTCAGTCAGCCATTGACAGACCTATAAATGGACATGAAACTTGCCACATGTTTGGGGAAGGAGGCTGCTTAATTATACAAACCATTGAAGTTGATGATTGAAACAAAATGATTCCTGGCCAGCTATCCATCTAGCATAAATACAGCATGAAAGTTGGATTATGCGAAATTAAAAGCACTTGATTGCTTTAACCAGTTTTTTTTTAATATTACAAATTATTTATGGTATTAGAAAGTTGTAAGTATTTTAGTTCATAGTTTGCATTAATGCATTCTTTATCAGAAAACAAAATATAATTTTTTGAGAAATTAAATATTTTTTTAAACTTCTTGAGGTTTTACAGTTTGCTTTCCATGGCTGGAGCTTGCCAATAACATTTTCTAATGTGTTATATGTTCCTTACTTTATCCAAGCAGATAAAGTAGAGCTGCCAAATACAGCCAATGTAGAGGTTGAAGTGACGCCTCCAAAGGATCCTCCTACAACAGTGCAGAACGGAAGCCTGCCCAATGGAGCAGAGGTTGCAGTGGGACAGGTATGTGTTATGTGCAGAAATATTTGGGGTTGCTGGGAAGGCGGAAGTTGTGCGAGTCCATCCACCAGCACAAAGCTACGTTGAGATTTGAACAAATTTAACTTCAGACAGCTTGATCCCAGATTTATGTTTGAATTGCTATCTTTGCTGGGGCTTTTTTCAAGAAATAACACTTTCAGTGACAATTTAAGGACGTTTTTAAAAAACTTGCCAGTAATTAGCAAGCAAAAGCATGCTTGGAAATAATTTTACAACCACAACCTTGAGACATAATATATGACTAGAACTGACCATTAACTGGGTTAATCTATCTCATCGTCATAGGCAGTCCCTCGGAATCAAGGAAGACTTGCTTCCACTCCTGAAGTGAGTTCTTTGGTGGCTGAACAGTCCAATACGAGAGCCACAGACTCTGTCACAGGTGGGACAGATAGTCGTTGAGGGAAGGCGTGGGTGGGACAGGTTTGCCGCACGCTCTTTCCGCTACCTGCGCTTGATTTCTGCATGCTCTCGGCGTTGAGACTCGAGGTGCTCAGCGCCCTCTTGGATACACTTCCTCCACTTAGGGCAATCTTGGGCCAGGGACTCCCAGGTGTCAGTGGGGATATCGCACTTTATCAGGGAGGCTTTGAGGGTGTCCTTGTAGCATTTCCGCTGCCCACCTGTGGCTCGTTTGCCATGAAGGAGCTCCGAGTAGAGCACTTGCTTTGGGAGTCTCGTGTCTGGCATGCAGACTATGTGGCCTGCCCAGCGGAGCTGATCGAGTGTGATCAGTGCTTCAATGCTGGGGATGTTAGCCTGAATGAGGACGCTGATGTTGGTGCACCTGTCCTCCCAGGGGATTTGTCGGATCTTGCAGAGACATAGTTGGTGACATTTCTCCAGCAGCTTGAGGTGTCTACTGTACATGGTCCATGTCTTTGAGCCATACAGGAGGGCAGGTATTACTACAGTCCTGAAGACCATGAGCTTGGTGGCAGTTTTGAGGGCCTGGTCTTCAAACACTTTAATGCACAAATACGGCAATTTGATTTTATACATCTATTTGTTTTTGGTACAAGTATGCTGCAGTTGTTCGCTGGTTATTACAATACATTTCCCAGAATGACATCTCTTGGTTATGCCCAGCAGATTATATTTTATAATAATAGAAAAAAAAATCTATCAAGTCCAACATTATACTTTGCTGGTAATGTGAAACTGATATGAAATAGTCATCATATTGGATAGACTACATGCCCGGCTCCCTATTATCAGGATAAAGATCTGGAATTAGAAAAAAATAGGCATTTAATCCATACTTTACAGATGTGGCAAAGTCTATATTGATAAGACCCCCCAACCCCCACAGGTGCAACTTCCTGAATATAGACGTGATTTTAAAAATAAGGCTCTTGCAACCGAACCAATTAAGGACAGTCATAAACCACACTTCAGTGAAACAGATTAATTGAATTGTAGCATAGACTGTTGAAATCTGGTATAAAGACAACTTAATTATTAATTCCAAAGGTGGCCTTATCATTTGTGTCATCTTGCTGCTTGTCATTGGGGTTGCCTAGACAACTGATTAAGAGTTTTGTTAAATTGCAATCTATTATAGCCTTATCGTTAACTGTTATTTAATAGATTACCTCAGTAGTTTTTGTCATTACAGAAGATGCTATTTGGAAAAATGATGAAGCATCAAGTCTTTACCCAGTTTTAACTATTTTTCCTTTTTTATTTCCCTTTTTCAAAATGATTCTATTACCAGCAACACTTTTTTGATGTCCCTTGAATAGTAAATCCAGTTAAGTGCAGTCACTGTTGTTGGCAGGCAATTTTCATTTAGCAAGACCTCATATTGCATATCCTAGCGTGGTCCCAAAATATATTTATATTTTATAATTCAGATCAGACATGTGTTTTTTTAATTCATTCTTGGGATATGAGCGTCTCTAGCAATGTCAGGGAGTACCAGGATGTTGACCCAGCGACGATGACGGTACGGTGATATATATATCCAAGTCGGGATGGTGCGTAACTTGGAGGGGAACTTGGATGTGATGATGCTCCCATGCATCTGCTGCCCTTCAAAGTGGTAGAAGTTGGGGGTTTGGGAGGTGCTGTCAAAAAAGCCTTGGTGAGTTGCTGCAGTGCATCCTGTAGATAGTACACACTGCAACTATGGTGGAGTGCATGTTTAAGGTGGTGGATGGAGTGCCCTAAAGTGGGCTGCTTAAATCTTGGATGGCATTGAGCGCCTTGAGTGTTGCAGCTGCATTCATTCAGGCAAGTGGAGAATATTCCATCACACTCCTACTTATGCCTTTATAAATGACGGAAAGACTTGGGGAGTCAGGTGATCCACTGTCCTCAGAGTACCCAGTCTCTGATCTGTTCTGGTAGCTGCTGCATTTATGTGGCTGATCCAGTTGAATTTCTGGTCAATGGTGAACATGGGGGATTTGTCGATGGTAATGCTATTGAATGTCAAGGGGAGGTGGTTAAATTCTCTCTTGTTGGAGATGGTCATTGCCTGGCACTATTTACTTGCCATTTATCAGCCCAAGCCTGGATGTTGTCCAGGTCTTGCTGCATGCGGGCATGAACTGCTTCCTTATCTGAGGAATTGTGAATGGAACTGAACACTGTCATCAACAAACATTCCCACTTCTGACCTTATGATGGCGGGGAAGATCATTGATGAAGCTGCTGAAGATTGAGCCGAGCAGGTTGGCTGAGGAATTCCTGCAGCAATGTCCTGGGGCTGAGATGATTGGCATCCAACAACCACAACCATCTTCCTTTATGCTAGGTATGACTCCAACCAGTGGAGAGTTGTCCCCCTGATTCCCATTGACTTCAGTTTTACTAGAGTTCTTTGATGCCACACTCCGTCAAATGCTGCCTTGATGTCAAGGGCAGTCACTCTTACCTCATCTGGAATTCAGCTCTTTTTTACATATTTGAGGTTTGGAGCCGAGAAGTCCTGAAGGAACACAAACCTGAGCATCAGTGAGCAGGTTATTAGTGAGTAAATGCTGCTCGATAGCACTGTTAATGATTCCTTCCAGTAAATATAGTGAACAGTAAGGAGGAGGATAGTGATAGACATCAAGAGGACATAGACAGGCTGCGGGAATGGGCGGACATGTGGCAGAGGAAATTTAATGCAGAAAAGTGCAAAGTGATACATTTTGGTAGAAAGAACGAAGAGAGGCAATATAAACTAGAGTATAATTCTAAAGGGTGTGCATGAGCAGAAAGACCTGGGGGGGTATATGTACATATATCGTTGAAGGTGGCAGGGCAGGTTGAGAAAGCGGTTAAAAATGCATACAGGATCCTGGGCTTCATAAGTGGAGGCATAAAGTACAAAAGCAAGGAAGTTATGATGAACCTTTATAAAACACTGGTTTGGCCTCAACTGGAGTGTTGTGTCTAATTCTGGGCACCGCATTTTAGGAAGGATGTGAAAGCCTTTGAGAGGGTGCAAAAAAGATTTACAAGAATGGTTCCAGGGATGAGGGTCTTCAGTTACATGGACAGACTGGAGAAGCTGGAGTTGTTCTCATTAGAGTAGATAAGGTTGAGAGGAAATTTGATACAAGAGGTGTTCAAATTCATGAAGGGTCTGGACAGAGTAGATAAGAGAAATTGTTCCCATTGGCGGAAGGGTTGAGAACCAGAGGACACATATTTAAGGTGCTTGGCAGAAGAATCAAAGACGATATGAGGAATAATGTTTTTATGCAACGAGTGGTTAGGATCTGGAATGCACTGCATGAGAGGGTGGTGGAGGCAGATTCAATCTAGCTTTCAAAGGGGAATTGGATAAGTACCTGAAGGAAAACATTTTGTAGGGCTACGGGGAAAGGATAGGGGAGTGGGATTAGCTAAAGTGCTCTTGCAGAGAGCCTGCACGGCTTGATGGGCCAAATGGCCTCCTTCTGTGCTGTAATCATTCCATGATTCTATTCTATGATTGAGAGTAGGCTGATGGGACAGTAATTGGATGGGTTGGATTTGTCCTGCTTTTAGTGGGCCTACCAGAAAGAAGAACCTTTCATCCTATCAGTCGGGTCTGGATTCAAGCCTAGGTTCCAGAGGAAATAAAGCAATGTGCAAGCTCATTGTATCACCTAGCTCAGTGAATGCAATTTTTAATGGTAATTGATATGTAATGGAAACTTGATTTTGATTGTACTTAATTGGTTATCAGAATTTGTATATATTTATCATTTTGAATATGGCTTTTTTGTTTGTGCACTCATGATTGCACCAACCTCTTGCTTCATATTTAGGCTGCTGTCAGATACACATGACACTCTGATCTGCAGCAGTCCTGTGCAAGCCCTCAAGTTATTTTTTGAACACCCCTTCACTGTTTCTGGTGAGCCTGTGCCTTCTCCTAGTGCAGGTGCAATACTGATCGGTTAAAGATACTATTAGCTCAAAGGAAGAGGTTTATAATGTTGCTAAAATGTGCAGTAAGCCTGAGGATTGGGAGGATTTTAGAATTCAGCAAAGGAGGACCAAGAAATTGATAAATGGAAAATGGAATATGAGAGTAAACTAGCGAGAGCCATAAAAACATACTGTAAAAGCTTCCATAGGTATGCAAAAAGGAAAAGATTAGCAAAAGTAAATGTGGGTTCCCTACAGGCTGAGACAGGAGAAATTATAATAGAAATTAAATAAATACCTTGTGTCTGTCTTCACGGAAGAAGACACGACAAACCTCCCGGAAATAGTGGCGTATCAGGGGTCTAGCGAGAATGAGGTACTGAAAGAAATGAGTATTAGTAAAAAAATAGTACTTGAGAAATTAATGAGACTGAAAGCCAATAAATCCCCTGGACCTGATGGCCTATATCCTAGGATTTTGAAAGAGGTGGCTATAGAGATAGTGGATGCATTGGTTGTCATCTTCCAAAATTCCATAGATTCTAGAGTAGTTCCCGCAGATTGGAAGGTACTTTATATAATCCCGTATTTAAGAAAGGAGGGAGAGAGAAAACGGGGAACTATAGACCAATTAAGCTTATATCAGTAGTAGGGAAAATGCTAGAATCTATTATTAAGGATGTGGTAGCAGGGCACTTAGAAAAGAATACTAGGATTGGGCAGAGTCAACACGGATTTATGAAAGGGAAAACATGTTTGACAAATCTGTTAAGGTTTTTTGAGGTTGTAACTAGCAGAATAGACAAGGGGGGCAGTGGATGTTGTGTATTTGGATTTTCAGAAGACATTTGATAAGGTGCCATACAAGAGGTTATTGAACAAAATTAGGGCTCATGGGATTGGGGTAATATAATAGCATGGATTGAGGATTGCTTAACGGACAGAAAACAGAGTAGGAATAAACACGTCATTTTCGGGTTGGCAGGCTGTAACTAGTGGGGTGCCACAAGGATCGATGCTTATGCCCCAGCTATTCACAATCTATCATTGATTTGGATGAGGGGACCAAATGTAATATATCCAAGTTTGCTGCTGATACAAAGCTAGGTGGGAATGTAAGTTGTGAGAAGGATGCAGAGAGATTTGAAGGGGATATAGACAGGCTAAGTGAGTGGGCTAGAACTTGGCAAATGGAATATAATATGGAGAAATGTGAAGTTATCCACTTTGATAGAAAAAATAGAAAAGCAGAGTATTTTTTTTAAACGGTGCGAGATCGGGAAGTGTTGGTGTTCAGAGGGACCTGAATGTCCTTGTACACAAATCACTGAAAGTTAACATGCAGGTACAGCAAGCAATTAAGAAAGCAAATGGTATGTTGACCTTTATTACAAGAGGATTTAAGTATGAGAGTCAAGACATCTTACTGCAATGATATAGGTATCTGGTGAGACCGCACCTGGAGCATTATGTACAGTTTTGGTTATCTAACCTAAGGAAGGATATGCTTGCCATTGAGGGAGTGCAATGACAGTTCACCAGACTGGTTCCTGGGATGGGGGGATTGTCCAATGAGGAGAGGTTGAGCAAACTAAGCCTATATGCTCTAGAGTTTAGAAGAATGAGCGGTGATCTCATTGAAACATGCAAAATCCCTACAGGGCTTGTCAGGGTATAATCAGGGAGGATGTTTCCCCTGGCTGAGGAGTCTAGAACCAAGGGTTACAGTCTCAGAATAAGGCGTCGTCCATTTAAGACCGAGATGAGGAGAAACTTCTTCACTCAGAGCGTGGTGAATCTTTGGAATTCTTTACCCCAAAGGGCTGAAGCTCAGTCATTGAATATATTCAAGACAGAGATCGACAGATTTTTGGATATTAAGGGAATCCAGGGATGTGGGATAATGTAGGAAAGTGGAGTTGAGGTAAAAGACCAGCCAAGATCTCATTGAATGGCTGAGCAGGCTCGAGGGCCAAATGGCCTACTCCTGCTCCTAATTCTTATGTTATGTTCTATCCATCAGGGGATGCTGAGAAAATCATGCCATTTCATTCTGGGTACGGAGACCTAATATAACAGGTCGCCACTCCTGTTTCTTCATCGCTGCACATTAGCACTAACTGTTCCCCGCAATGAGAATAATCCACCCTATTGTATTTTGTCCCCATTCTTAAAACAAGGAGTTTGAAAACTCAATATTACAACTGGTTTAAAATAAATGTAATCCTTTAAGATCTCCAGCAGGAGTAATCTACTAGAACAATTCAATTTCAATCGCTATCCATTAGAATTATTAGCAGGATTTGGAAATTCTACTTTGAAACTCAACAAAATCTTGAATCATGGTGGAAATGTTTCATACAATTTTCGATGTCACTAAGTGGAATTTTTTTCATGTTCTTCATAGCCACATAATTGAACTTATAGCCTCTTCATTCATCGTGGTGGTCTCCAGTTGATTCCATTCCCTTCAATGACCTTTGATCTAGAAACATTTCTATTCAAGGTTGCAGAAGTGTTTTCACCATTTCATAGAATCATAGAAATTTACAGCACGGAAGGAGGCCATTTCGCCCGATCGTGTCCGCGACGGTTGACCGAGATCTATCTAGCCTAATCCCACTTTCCAGCTCTTGGTCCATAGCCATGTAGGTTACGACACTTTAAGTGCACGTCCAAGTATTTTTTAATGTGGTGAGGGTTTCTGCCTCTACCACCCTTTCAGGCAGTGAGTTCCAGACCACCACCAGAGGGTCTGGAAGAGGACATCCAGTGAGTGGTGATTCTCAGTGGGTTGGTGGATACTGTGTAATCCCAGTAGTCAATACAGTTGCTATTACTGTTCCATGATACTGTGGCATCATCACCTCTCTGGGTGTTCCTCGCACTAGTCAGATATGGCTCAGCCTGGCTAGTGCTTGTGGCATGGAACATTCTACTCATTGCTGCTTAATACCAGAACCTGCCTGTTCACCAACAAAAGGCACTCAAACAAGTTCAGTTTCACTGTCATGTACAAGCAGTGTTTGAAGCAATGGTCCAAAACATGATTGCCTAGAAATTGGTTCTTGCCGGCCTGCCAGGTATGATCTCTGCACTGAAACAAGTAGGACCAAAGCCCATCCGATATGGGCCTCGGGCCTTATTTACATCAGACCGGCGAGATGCGGACACCTGCTTGGTGTCCCCAGGAAGCTCGCCCGCAAAGGGCATTTGAATTTGGGGCCACTGCATCGCTGGTAGGTCAAATAGGTCTTGGGTGAAGGAAGGGGAGGGGGGGGGACAACCAAGAGAGTGGGCCAATCAGGAGAGGGGAGGTGATCAGAAAAGGAGGGGCGATCTGCAGGAGGGACGAGCAGTGGTTGGCAACTGCCCATAATTTTAATGTGAAGCTGAGAGGAGGGCAGCTGTACCTCCCCGGCTCCACATTCAGGTATGTATTTTTTAACACAACTTAACCTTTTGATGGTGGCCTGCAGCAGTCTGTTTAAGGACCGTTGGTTAGGCCGTATGTAGACCTGGTTTTCCTAAATGCAGGCGGCGCAGCACTGGCTGTCTTCTGGACAAACTAATTTCATAAATTAGGCATCGAACTGGTGTGAGGCCCTTTATTTGCATATGCAAAGTGCCTATTATCTGGGCCCTGGACACTGCTTTTGATGTTTGTACAAAAATGGCAGCCTGCGCATTTCCGGCATGGCATTTGCACGCACATGCTACCCACCATAATGGACACTTTGGTGCCTATTTCCTGTTTGTAAAACAGGCACAGCACCATCAAATTTATTTCTACCTGAGCTTTTGGGAGTCCTTTGGCTTGATCTTCAAAATTTCATTTTAATCACACATAATGATTATAAGTTGAACAATTGATTTAAAGATGCTGCCATCCCAGTGCACTGAAGTATCTTTGTGCTCTTAGTCTGTAATGGTTGTGAGTGGAGTGCCCACACCCTTGACAGGTGTGCTTGACAGCTTCAGATATAATCACAATGACCTTGTAGCATCTGCAGCTACAATGGCAAGAGGCATGCCGGGAAACCATAAACCTATTTTGTTTTTGTTTAATGAGTATTATATGTCAAAGGAATGTAAATTAGGCGGGTTCTATAAAGAGCATATGATCCACTCCATCAGTGAAGGTGAAAGTCTATCTCTTGTAGTTTTGCTATTGTTAGATCATGAGCAAATATCATCTGTGATTTTTCCACCTTTTGCACATAACCAGGTAAACACTAGCATGTTTTATTGCTTTTATGGAATTCCATTTTTTTACTAATTAAAACATTACAATAGACGGACTATATTTATATTGTGCCTTTAATATAAAAAAAATGTCCCAAGGTGCTTACTTCAATGGCTATTCACTTTCAAGATGACATTTATTCAGTTTGAGAAACAATTGAATTCGTGTTCCTTATCCAGATGCAGTTTACTATCTATGCATGTTAGCATTACAGTCATTGTAAAAGTTTTTGTTAGATAAACGTATGTAGCGAAAAGTAATGTGATGGGAAGTTTTAATTTATCTGGGTTTGTAAAGGCCGAGCAGGAGGAAGAATTTTTCTTGAACTCTAAATGTAATAAAATCATAAATACATTCTGTATAAACATATTTACGATTTCTATGCTTAAGGCACAGAGCAAATCATTCCCCAGTGGCGTACTGACAAAAATGGTCCCAAAATTTTAAAGTGGTATAAGATCCTCGTCCACTCTGGTTTTAAGCTAGTACAGAGGCAGGGAAAGGGGGGAGGAGAGGAACAAACAAAAGAGAAGTTCGGTAATCGGGTGGGAGACAGGGGAGATTAAATGACAAAAGGGTTAAGTTCACTGACTCCCACAACTACCTTAACTACACTTCTTCCCACCCTGCTTCCTATGAGGACTCTGGGCCCAATTTTCCCCAACCTCTTTTTTTCGGCGCACTTACCTTAAATGCGGCGACTTTGCGCACTGGAAACAGCGGCGAAAAAAAGTGGCCGCATCCTGCCCGCTCTGCCGAGTCTCCGGTGTCCCAGCATGGCGTAACTAGTGAAGTGGGGTGCGGAGCAACAGCCCAGCGCAGAAAGCACTGCCGGCAGCTGCACGCATGCTCAGTGAAGTCTGCGCGCATGCTCCTCGCCCTCCCAGCGTCTGCTGCGGGCTGTGAGCAGGACCCGATGCTCGCAGCCCCTATCCCTGGCCGAATGGACGCCCCGATGTTCGCCGCACCCTATCCCCGGCTGAGTGGCCTCCTGCACCGGCTGGCCGGCCCACTGACTTCCCGGGCCGAGGTAGGACTTCAGTTTTATTTTTTATTTTTTGATGGTTGTGCTTTGTTTAGTGAGGAGAGTTTTGATTGGGTGGGGGTGGGGGGGAAGAATAGAGGAGGAGGAGGAGGAGGAGGAGAGTTTTGGGTGGGGGGTGGGGGGGAGGAGGGAGAGGGGAGAAAGAGTGTTTTGATGGAGGGGGGACTTTTTTTTTTAAACTTGATTCTGGCATAAAGGTAGGACTTCTATTTTTTATTTGTTGTTGATTGATTGCTTATTACTTGGTGTGGAGGCAGGTCATCCTCGATACGAGGGACTGCCTAATACTATTACTTTTTGTGCTTTGTTTAGTGCTTTGTAAGTCTGGTACTTTAAATGTACTAACCTGTGCTGAATTCTTAATTGCCCGCAATGTTTTTCAGAGTTGGCCATATACACTGACCTAAGTTGATTTGGAGTAAGTTTTTGCTGGCCAAAGTGGCATAAATGGCTGAAACTGGCGTAAGTGTCTGGGAACGCCCCCTTTTGGAAAAAAAACTGAACTAAAAAAAATTGTACCTAACTGACTTACTCTGGAACAAATTTTGGGGGGAAAATGGCAGTTTTTAACTTACGCCAGAAAAAACAACTTACTCCAAAAAAATTGATGCAAGTCATGGCCAAAATTGGGCCCTCTATTCCATTCTCCCAGTTTCTCCATCTCTGTCACAATTGCTCTAACGATGCCACCTTCCATACCAGTGCTTCCAATATGTCTTCCTTTTCCCTCAATCGAGGACTCCGCTCCACCATCATTGACAGGGTCCGCGAACATTTCCGTCCTATTTCCCACACTCCTCCTTTCACCCTTCCCAGGACTATGTTCTGATCTTGGCCTCAACTCCACTTTCCTGCCCACTCCCCACAACCCGTAACTCCCCTGTAGTTCAAAAACCTGTCTCTCTCCACCTTAAATATATTCAATGACCCAGCCTCCACAGTTCTCTGGGGTAGAGAATTCCAAAGATTCACATTTGCCTTCATAATTACTTGCTGTAGCTACATGCTAACTTTTTGTGTTTCATGTACGAGGATGCCCAGATCCCTCTACCACAGCATTTTGTAGTCTCTCTCCATTTAAATAATAATTAGCTTTTTTATTCTTCCTACCAAAGTGGATAACCTCACATTTTCCCACATTGCTTAGCAAGCAATTTCTAACTTAGCATTATAATATGGTTATTAGCAATACTGGAAAAAACATAGATTGGGCCTTCATTGGCCAAATTAAAAATGCATTAAACAAAGTCAAAAGCCTAACTTACAAGCAACAGACAGCTCAGCCTGGCAAGGCTGAGGTCATGCTATGGGTCCCTATGTGGGATGTTAGGCATCATCCAATTTAACTCATTAAAAACACTGTCTCAATTCTAATGCAAGTCTTCCTATGAAAACAAAACTTAAGCAGTCCCGGGTAAAACATAACTTGTACATTAACCCCTTACATGTCTAGAGCAGAAACATACAATCATTTAAACTGTGACGGGAGTAATACTGTGTTTAATTTATATAACCATATACCTTTCTGGTATCCCTAATTTGTAACAGTCATCCAAGAAATCAAAGTCAACATTTGACTGATTATTTTTCCATTTGCTATTCTTTATGAAAATCTCTGGTCAGGTTGCTTTGTTTGGGACTAATCTGAAACATAACGATGATATGCAACAGAATTTACATGTGTAAAGTGCTCCTCATAAAAATAATACCGGTGGATTGGTGGACATGGAGCAGGCAATGGAGGACTTTTAGGAGAGAGGGAGGGGGCCAAAAGCACAGGTGGAGATGAATTTAGGAGTATTTTAATGGCAGGGAGGGAGATAGGCAGACAGTGTGGGTTTGGAAGAAAGTCCCAGAAGCTAGGGTGGACCTTGGGTGAAGACCTTTAAACTGGCTAAAAGATTGACTTCTGACCATGCAGTGGGAAACGAGCCAAAGGAGTGGATTGGATAGGCAGATAGTATGGCTGGAAAAGATCATTAGACAAGATGGAAGAAGAATGTGGAAGACCTTTAAACCAAGTCATGGGACACAGACCTCCATTATCAAGGATGGGGGTGACACATGTGGGAGAAGATGGGGATTGTGGCGTTCTATATTAAAATTTACAAGTGGTGTTGGAGAGGCTGCTCCATTCCAAGTCACCCAAGTTAATTTAAAATGTTTGATTTCGTCAAATTTCTTGCTCTCTTTGTAGAATTTCTGTTATGTATTGATGCTTGGGATCACTAGACACCAGGGGGCGCCACTGTCCGAGGTCATCGGGCTGTACGCGTGTGTGCACGGGTGAGTACCATGTCAAGTGCACACTTTGGGCGCGAATAAAGTTGAACCAGGTTTGCACCTGAGTGAGCTTACAGTAACAAGTCTTTCGAGTCATTATATACATTATATAACATTATATACATAAGAGGAGACTAATTGATGTCCTGTTTCTGACTGCTCCATTTTTGATCGGGGTGGAGGAACAGTGAGAGAACGGGGCCCAGGAGCATCGTGATTGGGGTCCATGAGAGGCCAGGGTTCGGGGTCCATGAGAGGCCAGGGTTCGGGGTCCATGAGAGGCCAGGGTTCAGGGCCCAGAAGAGGCTAGGGCCCAGGGGCAGCACGTGCCAGCCCACACTGCGATCTATGGATAGTAGGAGCATGCGTGCACACTAGGTCCGAGCAGCTGGGCTTGGTCTTTAGTCGTCTTGGTTAACCCTTGCCACTGGATCAAGACCTAGCTCTGTCAAGCTCATGTAGTGGCTGGTGTGCAACGGCCACCCCACGTTAAAAGAATCCATACACAGGCATCTTCCACCCTTTAGTATGTAGTTTGGGACCTAGCTAGGTCTTGATCTGCTGCCTTAAATCGCTGCAATGTGCAAGGAGCTTGTGCAGGTTGCTGTGAGCTGGCCAGAATGTCTTGTATATTTCATTTTCCAGCCTCAGCCCTCAGTGTTCCTCGTTACCCTGGCAACCCGATCTTTTTGGCGCAGATCTTAGGCTTCATCCACAGAGCTTAAGGATAATCTGCGCCGGGCCACATTCATAAGTTAAAACGAGGAAACTTGCAACTTTTTTTGGGGTGTAGTTGGGCACATAAATCGGCCATAACTCTTCAACTGCGCCAAAAATCTGCAATGTGGAAAATTGAGCCCATTGTATCTCCTGCTGGCCCCGTCCCACTATCCCTCGTCTCCCAGGCCCTAGTTGTGCTTCCAAAGCTTCATGCCAACTTTCCTCTCTGTGTTGCTGACCCCAAACCTACCCGCCTCGCTTTGTTGCCCTCTTCCATTGCGCAAGCACCCACTAGTATTCCAGCCTCCGCAAAGGGACCTCTTGAGGCCACTGAAGAAACTGGCAGGTAAGCTTTTTTTAAAAAAAAAAACGTACCTTAATGTGGAGCCACAAGTGCTTCTCCTCCCTCTGCATTAATACTCTGGGCCTTTGTCGGCCCACGTCTGCTCCCCTCCTGTTTGCCTCCTCCCCCACCCTCTCTGGATGTACCTATGGGCTAGCTTGTCGTCTGACCCAGTTGAAATCTTAAGGGCCTGGACTTAATGAGCTGTGCCGGGGAGCCCGATTGGCACTTACAGATCACTGGATTTATTCCAATGAGGCCCGGGGACACAGTTAGCGCACAAGATAAGCCTGGTGACTATTTTGCTTCGTTATTGGGTCGCTATCGCATTTAGGTCCCAATAAATCTTTTTAAAAGCTGCCGTGTAAATAATACATTCATTTTTGAAAAAGTTAAGATTATGATGATGAGATGTCAGTGTAAATTGTGATTAAATGCTTTATTTGCCCTCGAGTATAATCACTGCATTTGTTTGAATTTTTTATCTGAAAATTGGTAATCAGCATTCATAATAATTCAGCTTGCATACTCAGTCAAAATAAGTAGTGCCAATTTTATAAGTTGTACTATAAATAGCCTTTTCCCTTAGATTAATTCCCTTAGACTAATTCATGTGAGGAATAATTCATTTGAACAAGCTCTGTTAAAGATTAAAAAAGCACGTTCGGGCTAAAATTAGAAAGAAATTTACATTCGCAGATTTCTGAACAGCTTTCCTGGATGAGGTTTTATCAGAAGTAATTTAGCAGCAAGAAATGTATTTGGACTGTCCTTTCATATTATCTCCAAGTAGTTGCTCAATTCACATGTTAATCTATTTGCAGCTTCCATCGCAACATTTGATTGCTGTGTAATTGCAGATCTGCTGATTTGTAATGATGGCGTTCATTCTAATAGGTTCTCATTATGCTGCCATAATGACATTTGCCTATTTGTCTTCCATTTGTTAATGGTATTGTGGATTTACCACTGATTGTGGTATGTTACCACTGGTGGTAATCCAAGATTTACCATAATTACTACTACACTGTATTTTCCATCTTATATTAAACACAATTTTAACAGTTCAACCTGACTGAGTACCTCCCCTCAATTAAGAAAATTATTTTGAGAACCCCATTTCAAAAGCCAAACTAACAATGTTCCTGTTTTTTGTTTAGGCACAGGGCATTGATGGTGAAAATGTATGGAGTCATGTTCACCCCTGTGCTTACTGACCTTCATTGGCTTTCGGTCCACCTATGCCTCAGATTTAAAATTCTCATCCTCCTGTTCAAATCCATCCATGTCATTGCCCCTCCCTATCTCTGTAACCTCCTACAGTCCTCCGGTAATCCTCTGTTCCTCCAATTCTGGTCTCTTGTGCATCCCTCCCATCTGTCACCCCACCATTGGCAGCTGTGCCTTCAGCCATCTAGGGCCTAAGCTCTGGAATTTCAAAAATCTACCTCTTTCCCTATCCCTGACCTCGTTCCTTGTCATTTCCCTGTCCTAATGTCTTTTTCTTCAACTTGTTGCCAATTTTTGTCTGATGACGCTCATGTGAAGCACCTTGGGATATTTTACTCTGTTAAAGGCATTATATAAATGCAAGTTGTTGGTCTTAATTGGGTGCAAGTCACAAAATATTACAAAAAACGAGGCCTAAACCACAGAGCGCCTGTTTTACAGGCGTAAAATCAGGATCTAACAGGCCAATATTGCAGGTGATGTACACATGCTCATTCTCAGTGCATTGCCCACCATATTGGATCAGGCTCAGCCATAAGCGTCCAAGGAACATGGTTATTGTAGGACACTTATGAAATTGGACTGCAGTGAGTGCCTGACTCGCCACGTGATAAAAGTGCACAGCAAATTATGGCGCTAATGGGCAGAACCACCCTACCAGAGTACTATTTAAAGGGTTCATCCAATCCATACAGGTTAGATTCTGGTTTGTCCTTTTAGGCTACGGGTTAATTTCTGCGATTTAAAAAAAATATATATATTATTTATTTATTTATTTATTTATGGCTATTTTATGCATTCTGCAACTGAATTGTGACTCCTGGTCAGCTTTTGCTGGTGATGGACTGTTTCTTCAATTTGACTGCTCCTGCTCCTCCTGGTCCCACAGGAAAGTAAAATAGCTTACCTTAAATGGCATCTTCTAGTTAGAGTTGCCCTTCCTGCTGTTTACACCTGCCAGGAAAGCTGCAGCAGCTTTGTCGCTTCGGCTGGAGTTAAAATTGCACTTAGGCCCCGATAACATCATCGGATCGCGATCTGCAATTTTACAGAAGGACCCCACCAGCTTCAAGTGGCTGACTTTGCCACCTGTTCAGGTTAAAATTCAAGAGGGCATCATCCAGTTGGGACATTAGTAGGTAAGTCATCCAGTGAGTTTTAACTGCCTACATGTCCAGTTTCAGCCAGGTGTGTAGGGTTAAAATCGCCCCAATTATTTTCCCAAGGCCACATGCGATGTCCTTCCCAGAGCCTTGAACAGTGTATTTCCAAAGGGCTCTGCCCATCTTTTTGTCAAGGTCTCTGCAAGCATTTTATTTCAGACCAGTACCACAAATCACTGGTCTGCCATACAAATACAACAGCCTCAAAGTGAGGTCAGTAGACTTGACGCCCTGTTAACTCCGACGTTCTGGCCACCACCATCTTTATAGGGACCTTTCCGCTGGGTGGTCAAAGTGCCGGCCTGTTTCAGGTTGTAGGTCCCATTTAATATACAAATCTGGATCAGTCAGTTGGCCATCCAAAAGTGAAAATCTACCTCAATCAATGGGGATAATTGTAATCTAACTTGCCCGGCGGGATATTGGCAACATTGGATCAGCCTCCCATTTCACTTCAATGGAACGTAAAATAGGGCAGGGTCTAAAACAGGCAACTGATTCCATCCCATCGATATCCCTAGGGCAGCTAAGGTTAAAATTACTCCCAGAATTTAAAAAAGCAAATTTAAACCTCTTGAGAGACAATCAAAAAACATTATCCATGATTTTTTGTATTCCATTTTAAGTATGTGAATCCATCAAATTGGGAAAAACTTCTATCAGCACTCTAATCTTCCTTTCTTCACATCTGCAGGTGGCAGGTAATACTGTGCTGTTTGTCAAAATATTCTTTTTACATTACTGTCTGAGATCCTGCTATTTGCATCCTGATGCAGTTGGATGACTCCTATTATTTTTCTCAGCTGGTTGTCTGTTATTTATGTACTGTGTATGGTGTAGGACACCTTACACTCCAGGGGCTCTCTTCTAATCTGCACTCAACTGTTTTAAGTCAACATCTCCCACTGAAACAGAATGAGGTGGATCGACTTAAAGCAGCTGACTCGTGAGCGCTAATTAGCACTGAGCCTCTGAGACACCATCAGTATTAGCAGTAACTTGCTGGTTTTTGCTCCTTGTGGTTGATATAATTAAAGGTTTGGCAAGGCCAATTGTGATTGAATTTTTTCTTGTCATCCTGATGCGACATCAATTCAATTCTGGGTTCACTATAAGCTATCGCGTGTGGCACACTGCAGAACCTGTATTCTGTGCACCAAGGGAACTGTCGAAGTGGTGATGTGACTTTGAACATTGTCAGATTAATATGCCAATCACAATTTTCGTTGCCACAGCTGCTATTTTCATGCTGGAGCTCAGCTGCAAAGTGGAAGGGGCGAGGCAAAAGAATAAATGGCCCTGTGAATAATTTATGACATGGTTATCTTTTAGGATTTTGGTCAGACAACTATGGAATTGATAAAGCAATCGCATCTCTTTTTTTAAAATTGAATTGAGATTGCTTTCATAATAACCATCCCCCCCCCCGCCCCCCCCCCCAAAGCAAAATGTAACTATATGAAGTTCTCATTCATTGAACAAATTAAAACTTGCCTTAAATTCTTCTGTGCACTTCCTGGGATTGTTCTTTTGGAATGCTGACTGCTGACTCCTGAAGCCAGAGTTGTCCGAGACCCTAGGTTTTACTCCTGAAGCAACTCCGAGGTCAGAAGTGCAACTGGCTGGCTAAGTGTGTATGTGGGATTCACACACACAGCCCGTTTACCAGAGATGGCTAACACCTTTATTGCCCATTCCTACCTTCTCGTGGCTAGTTCACATTCTGATGCGATATATTATTTTCCTGGCCATATAGCTGCTCCGTGTAGACTAACTGAAGACGTCTAAAGTTTGAAGAAAAATGTTGTGGATGAGCTCTCTATATAAGTGTGTGTGCACCACTTGGCAAACGTTTGCTTCTTTTTTAAAAAGCATAATTCTTAAATCTGATTTTTAGAGCAATGTTTCTGCAATTGGTTCAAGTACAGTAGCCAAGATAAGTCGAGGCACATCATTGCACTGGGTGGCAATGTTTCCACGTGTGAGAGCTATGGGTTGGGGAGGTATCAACAATGTTTCTGCATTACCAGCAAGCTTCACAAGCTACTTGTAGTGTTGACGAACAGTGCGAAGCACCAGAGCCAAAGTGAATCTGATATCTGATTTTCGTATTAAAAGGACTATGAAATAAAAACTTTTTCAGTGGTTTGGGGTAATTTCCATTTATTAGTTTTATATATTCCCTTTGCTTTCCCATGTTCATAATTCCCAGTGCTGCCTTTGAACACTGCATTCCTTCAGGAGAACATACAATCAGAGTCATCGACTTCTCCAAAGCCACTACCGGAATTGTCTGATAGAACAGCCATGACTGACCCTACCGTTTCTGTCTCTTTGATATTGTGCCATAACACACTCATGCCTATCCTGTGTAGTGAGCTGGAAGAACTTGCCCAGTTAAGATGGGCAGTTTTGCATATCAGTCTAGGCTACTGGAGCCTGTTTGTAACCTGTGAATTGAATGTACAGGTATCTCTTGCTGGGCCACCTGTAACATTATTTCCAATTGAATGACCGTTTGGAAATTGTCTGAGCTCATGGTATTCATATAACCAGGAAAAAGCTTCAGCTGTATTTTTTTCTTTTTACCTGTTTTTTATAAAATAACATAGCATCCACATGCAGCATTGTTGTACATCTGCTGAAATATCTGCAGATTCTAATTCTGCCCTCTTGAGCAACTCTGATTATAATCATTCAACCATTGGTGGCCATGCGTTCAATAGTCTTGGCCCTAAGCTCTGGAATTCCCTCCCTAAACCTCTCCGTCTTGCTACCTCTCTTTCCTCCTTTAAAATGCTCCTTAACACCTACCTCTTTGACCAAGTTTTTGGGCATCTGCCCTAATTTCTCTGTGGCTCAGTGTCACTCCTGTGAATTGCCTTGGGACATTTTTCTGCATTAAAGGCGCTATATAAATGCAAGATGTTGTTGCTGGCAGCTAATTAGCTGTCTGTGTCAAAGTATTTGTTTTAAACATCAGCGTACATAATGCATTTTCCAATTGCTACATCAACACTTCAATTGTCTTTGTGTTGAAAAGATTTACAATTGGTATAATCTCCAATTATCTTGCCTTTAGTTTATCCCGCGCCCCCCCCCCCCCCCACCCACTACCGCCAAACCCATCCAAACAAACTGTTTTTCGCAGCAGTGTGCCTGCATTGGCCTCGCCTGTTCCTTTATCCATTCTCATCGCTGGAAAGGGTAGGGATTTAATGTTACTGTCTTAAAACATCAAAATTATTAAAACTATTATACTTGCATTGGAGGCTGTTCAGAGAAGGCTCACTAGGTTAATTCCAGAAATGAGGGGGCTGACTTATGAAGATAGGTTGAGTAGGTTGGGCCTATACACATTGGAGTTCAGAAGAATATGAATTGATCTGATTGAAACTTATAAGATAATGAGGGGGCTCGACAAGGTGGATGCAGGGAGGATATTTCCACTCATGGGGGAAACTAAATCTAGGGGACATAGGGCCCAAATTTCCCCAACCTCTTTTTCTGGCGCCCTCACTCAAGCTGCGCCGCTTTTGCCCGCCACCAAGAGCGCCGAAAAAAGACCTCCGTATTTTGCCCGCTCCCCAGCCTCTCCTCCGTCGTGGCGCAGCGTGGCCCAATGGATTGGAGGCGGAGCCAGGCCCCGGCGCTGAAAACAGTGCCGGGACCTCTACACATGCGCTACAGTCCTCGCGCATGTGCAGTAGTTCTTGGCAGGCCATTTCTGCAAACGCGCGCTGCAGGCTGTGTGGGAGGGGCCGAAGCACGCTGTCCCTAGCCCTGGCCAAATGGGCTTCCTCATCGGCGGCCCGCTGCGTTCCCTAAGGTAGGACTTCTATTTTTTATTATTTACTGGTTGATTTTGGTGCTTTAGATGCAGAGTTCCTTCTGTTTTTTTGTGTGTTATTTATTGATTGCTTATTACTTTGGTCTTGGTGCTTTAGGTGCAGGGTTCCTTCTATTTTATTTGTTAATTAATTGCTTATTACTTTTTGTGCTTTGTTTGGTGCTTGGTGCTTTAAATGTAGTTACCTGCATCGATTCCTTAACTGTAAGTAAGGTCTTTCTGTGCGGACAAAAGTGGACACATACACTGCCCTAAGTTAGTTTAGTACAGCTTTTTTCTGGCCAAATTGGCATAAATGGTGTAAGTGGCTGGGAACGCCCCCTTTTGGGGGAAAAAAACTGACCTAACAAAAAACCTAACTATTCACTTACACTGGCGCAAATTAAATGGGCATATTTGCAACTAAAAAGATACACCAGCAAAATCAAGTTACACTAAAAAAAAAACGGTGCAACTCATGGGGAAATTTGGGCCCTATGTCTTAGAATAAGGAGCCGTCCATTTAAAACTTAGATGAGGAGAAATTTTTTCTCCTCGGAGAGTTGTAAATCTATGGAATTCACTGCCCCCAGAGAGCTATAGAGGCTGGATCATTGAATATGTTTAAGATGGAGATAAACAGATTTTTGAGCAATAAGCGAGTAAAAGGTTATGGGGAGCAGCCAGGAAGTGGAGCTGAGTCCATGATCAGATCAGCCATGATCTTATTGAATGGCGGAGCAGGCTCGAGGGACCAAATGGCTTACTCCTGCTCCTGTTTCTTATGTTAACTTAATTAGTGTACTGGACCCTGTTGGTTGATATACTGACGTAACAGTTCCATTTATAAGCAATACCTTATTGGTATCTGTGTTGCAATGCCTGAATTTGGTGTTTATTCGCAATGTTACTATTGACCTGCTAAAATGCCATTTTCATTTTTTTTCAATGTGCCAAATGCCTAAACATTGAACCATTTTCAGAATAATTGCACTTCTGGAAGATTATCGAAACATTTCTGAATAGACCTAGTGGCATTATAGTTCATGAGGAAAATGCAGAAATTATAGGAAATAGTTATTTAATATAATTGTTTACAAATAGTTTAGACCAAAATTAGCCCAAAATAATGAAAATACTGAAAACTCATGGGCATTCATGAAACAGCAGTGAAAAATTCTGTTGTAAAGGATTTTCACCGCTCATATTTGAAGATTCCACAGGCAGAAACACAAGAAAGCGGTACTGCCATCAGGAAAATAGGCAAAGACACTCCAGCCACAAAACAAAGTGTGGACTGCATGGAAAAAGGTATTAAAAATAAAATAAGGTGAAGGCAAAAGTCAGTAATTTCTCAACTCCAATTTTACCCTTTTCCACAAACATTAAAAGGTCAACCATTAATGTCGGTGTGGGTCCCAACAGGAAAATAACTTTATTTGCTGTTTGTTTTTATCAGAAGTGAAACAATGAATGAAAATAAGGCTGTAAGGTTGCCAAACGTGGTAACATTAACTTAGCCAATGTGTCAAGTACTGGGTTCACCTTACGAACATTTGATTGTATACGTTATTCATAAGATCAATTTTCTGGAGTATTGTGGGCTTCATATTAATGTGATTTGTGGGAAAGCTGCCCCTGTTGTAAACAGCACACTGTCAATATAGAGAACCTAAAGCCATGAAAAAATTATTTTCAATGGAGGAAAGACCAAGAGGGGAAGACAGCTAATCTTAAATAATGATTCAAGCGGATAACATAGATTTAAGCAGATCATGTAACTAGAGGACGCGAGTTCAAAATGACTAAATCTCAAGTTTTAGGAAATTTGTCCCCATGAAATAATGGACAGGTGGAATTACATTCCGAGCAAAAGTATTTAATGCAATGCCGATTAATTCTTTTATAAAAAGACATGAATTAATATCTGGTTAAGGGTAGCATTAAAGGTTACATGGATAGGAGCAGGGATCAAATTCTCTGAATCACAATATTCCCCTTGCTGTTAGATGAAGAATGAGAAATTAATGAATGCAGCTGGTCAGATTTATAAGCGTGGTTTTAAAAGCAGGAATAACATTCTAGGTTATGCTTAATTATTCTGATGGTTCAGGTGGACGCTAAAGATCCTGAGGTACAAGTTGAAGAATACAATGGAATTCTCAGTGTCCTGGTTTCTGTCTCAACTAACACCACCTACAAACACATTAGCTGATCGTTCATCTCATCGCTGTTTGTAGAAAGTTGCTGGTGCAGAATGACTACTGTGTTTGCCAACACAAGAACTCCCAGAGTGGGGAAAAAACCTCAGCAAGCCAGCTTCATCCAGAGATCATATGCAATTATTCTGTTGATTCTCTATTTTGAGGAACAATAGGGGTGAAATTAGTCTGCGCTTGTAGCGTTAAGTAGCAGTCAATTTGATACTGCGTCCGATTTTTCTTTTCCAGGGAGCCCTTAAGTAGCACTTCTAATATAGAAAAGCATTCCAAGGTCATTTTAAAATAGGAACTGAACTCCAAGCAAGAGCTTGACAGAAGAGTCAGGAGACCCCCAAAAGCATGGTTGAAGAAGCTTTTAAAAGTGGGGTGAGATGTGGCAAAGGGTAGGGCTTTAGGAGAAGAGCTTCAGATTACTATGGCATGATGACTGAAGGCTATGGCTCCGATGGTTGTGGGGGGCACATAGAAGGCTGGAAAGAACTTAAGATATGAGCCAAAAGAAGGTTGCAGAGGTCGAGTGGAAAAAGCCTATGGAGGGATTTTTGGTCCGGGAAAAGATTTTGAAATTGATCTGATGGGGAATGGGGACTCAGTAAAGGTAAACAAGCATATGGGTGATTGGTGAGCAGGACTTGTATGGAATAGGATGTGAGCTGCAGAATTCTGAATGAATTTATATAGGGTAGCGCCAGGTCTGATCACTAAAAAGTTATAGGGCTGTCCATAGGGCCAAACAAGTTAGCGCAATTTATGATTGCAGATCCATTTAATGATATTGACCCGGGTTTATTTTAATCATCATCATCATAGGCGGTTCCTCGAAACGAGGATGACTTGCTTCCATGTCAAAAAAAAGGATGAGTTCACAGATGTTTCGAATGAAGAACCTGAACTACATCCTTGAGGGTGGAAGATGCCTGTGCGTGGATTTTTTTTCAACGTGTGATGGCCGTTGCACACCAGCCACCACACGGGCTTGACAGAGCTAGGTCTTGGCTGTGGCAAGGATTCCCCAAGACAACTGGAGACCAACTGTGCTGCACGGACCTAGTGCGCACACATATCAGTGTGGGCTGGCCCGTGCTGCCCCTGGGACCGAACTCACGCCTCCCCTGGGTCCCGATCACATCCCTCCACAATCTCTCTTGGCTCCTTCGCCCCGACCTCGCTACTCCTGCTGTATCTGCTCACGCTCCAATCACCGACTGGACCTTGATGATGTCCCTCTTTGCTGCTGTCGTCCTCTTGCACCAGCTCGCGCTGTACCTTGCAGTGGTATGCCACCACGCTGCTTCTGGGCCTCCGCACTCTGCTCCCGCTGAGCTTAGAGCTGTGCATCTCTCATACAACAACAATCCACAGCAGAGAGACAAGTGTGTGTCTGGGTATGTATGTATGCATGTATGTATATACAGCTCCCAGTTTTGAGTTTAAAAGCAGTAGTTATAGAGCTAGGAAAGCAAACTTAAAGGTTAAGTGTAATTTGTAAATCACTTGAGCTGTGTTCCTGTAGTTTTAAAGGTCACCAGAACCCTATTGATTGTATACATCACCCTCTTACTCCCCGAGATCCATGTTGATCTATTTGTAATAACTGAAGTCAGATGGAGGAAATACTAGCTTCATGCTGTGAATTGCAGCATCCATAATTTAGAGAATATAGGAGGGGAAAGATGTCAATCCTTTCATATATTCCTAGCACGGAGAAACACAGTAGAGCCAGAATTGGAATGCTTTATTATTTGGCACAAACATTTTGTACCAAAATTGCCACAGATTATAGAAATTGTGATAGAGCAGAGCATCAATGGATATTTTATAACCATTGAATCACGAGTTCGAATCATGCAGTTTTAGTTATTTGTGACAATTCGGTTCTATGTCATTAAATACTTGACATATCTTTGCAGAATGTTTCTGCAATAATGGAAAACATATTAGAAAAGAGATGAGCAGACATTTAAATAACAGCTATTTAAAGTGGCCTGAAGTGGGGATCTGGGGCCGGGTACCCCCGAAGTGCAAGGGGTGGAGCCTTGAACAGCTCGGGGCCTGGCGAGCACCCCATTGTGCTGTGGCTGATTTCTATTTGCACTTTGCCATCACACACTCTTTTGAGTGGCACATTTTTCTGTGTCCGAGAGCCAGCGAGATGACTTGCACCTTGCATATTTATCCAGAGGTGGGTGCTGGCCATGGGTGGTGGGGTGGATGGGGGGGGCGGAGGATGGGGGTAGGGAGGGGAACTGAACAAAGGGCTGAGCTGGAAAAAAGCAACAAAGAATAGCAGCCTATCACTGTAGCTTAGAAATAACTATTGATGATGAGAACAGATGAATATTTAATGCTTCATATGATATTCTTCTGTCCATTTTAACAAAAGTATTAACCCGTTTATTTAAAGTTGATTTAATGTTTCCATTAAAATAGGGTTCACCTGCTGTATTGTCAACAGTAAATTTTATTCTACCACTTTTTTTCTAATTATTAACCCTCTTGGTTAACAGCACAGAAGTTCTGTGACCCAGTTATTTGAAAACAAACTCAATCCGGCTGACTTTCAGGTGTAATGCGCATCGGGCAGTAGGCGGAACAATCACACCACCCATCCAATGGCCCGAACAATATCCGTAGTCAGGCCTCATTTGAATGTGATTGAGCTGCCAGCACTCAATGAGCTCTGACAGGCAGCACGCCATTCGGGGTAGGCAGTGGGGCAATATCTGGTGGCTCCTCTGCAGAGGCGAGCTGGACATCGTGGATTAAAGGCGGAGGAGGGAGAAAGAGAGGCAATCCAGTGGAGGGAGACACAGTGGGGTGGGTGGGGGACTGGCAGCTGGCCAGCAGAAACATGTGGGGGAAGGAGCAGTCTCAGCTGTGGCTCAGGTGGTAGCACCCTTGCTCTGAGTCAGAAGGTTGTGGGTTCAAGTCCCACTCCAGTCATTTGAGCACAAGGAAAAACCTAGGCTTGACATGCCAGTTCAGTGCTGAGGGAGTGCTGCACTGTCAGAGGTGCCGTCTTTCGGATGAAACATTAAGTCGAGGTCTTATCTGCTCTCTCAGGTGGACATAAAGATCCCATGACACTACTTTGAAGAAGAGCACAGGAAGTTATCCCCAGTGTCCTGGCCAATATTTAACCCTCAATCAACATCACTTAAAAAAAAAAAAAATGATTATTTGGTCATTATTTCCGTTTTTCCTGTATTTTCACCACCGCAATGGATGTGGTGGGCTCTTGTGCGAAATTCAGCTCTTTGTCTTTCTTTTTCCAGCGGGGTGGAAATCGGTCATAATGGGAGTGGAAGTGGAGACGGGTACAGAATGTCCGTCAAACTGGGAACGGAAGTGGGAGCGGGCAGGCGGAGAGTCCGCCGCTGTCAAGCAGCAGCGAAGCGCTGATGACATCATCATGCTGACGTGTCACCACCTCTCTCCCCTTCACTTACAGGGGAGGACGGCTGCGAGCTCTGCGATTAGTTTAGTTAGGTCCACTGGGCCACCAGTTAGGGCTTCGGCCAGGCCAGCGGCCTGGCACCCAAGAGGGGATGCCAGGCTGCCTATTGGCAACCCGGCTGAACCCGGGGGCGTAATTGTCGGGCAGGCCAGGCAGTCGGCCGACAAAAAAAAATAAGATGGCGGCCGTGACAGTGCGCCCTCACCTTTAATGGTGGCCACACCGCCATTTTGCAGACACTGCAAGCACAGTGCACCGACCAGTAAAAGTGGCACCGAGCAGCGGGCTGAAGATTTTGCTTTGGGGCGGGAGATCGGCAGTGTACGCTTTGACACACTTAGGAGGGTTCGGCAGCAGTGGGGACCACCAGAAAAACCACCGAGGTGAATTTCACGAGAGGCGGCCATTTGCCAAAAAAGCGGCGGCCATTCCATGCAGCCATGTGGCCGCTGCTTTCCAGCGGTAACGGGTCTTATCGGGAGGCTGAATTTCGGCCCCCAGATCCTTTCCCAGCTAAACATAGTTAGGAAACACTTAGGTTGAGGCTTCACATGTACCAGGACACTACAAGTTCTAATTGAAAATAGTGGGATAGAAATTGATATGCGTTGTGCTCATTTTTGGGGTTAACTCAGATGCAACAATGACACCTTTAGCAGTGGGATGGCCCGTACTCAATCTGCTCGTCCGTTTGTATTATGTATGAATAAAGAGTCTGACTAGATACTGTGAGCTCAAAGTAAAGTGTGACTTTAGTCTTTTATTGCAGGTCTCCAGAGTGCCTCTCCAGGCTGTGATGCCTCCTTAA
Organism: Pristiophorus japonicus; assembly: GCF_044704955.1. Taxonomy (NCBI): domain Eukaryota; kingdom Metazoa; phylum Chordata; class Chondrichthyes; family Pristiophoridae; genus Pristiophorus; species Pristiophorus japonicus. The sequence goes on along the minus strand of NC_091977.1, from coordinate 70,140,981 downwards.
GTACTGGTGCTCCCAAGGGATTGTGGGATCTCTTGGGACTCCAGGGGATGAGCACTCTGGTGGCTACACAAGGTAGTTACAGGTTTACATATATAACAACCTGGAACACTGCTAAATTCGTCACAGCATCCCCGGCAGCAGCCTAAAAGAGGTGTTAAGCTGCTTGCATATGTAAACACCTTGCTCCGCTTGAGATTCTTCAACTAATGAAAGGCAGGTTTTTTTCAAATTCAGAAAGCATTGCTATGGAGCCAGGAGTTGCTCCCCAAACTCCATCTCCCTCATGTTCGCCCCTATCCATTGGACTCTCCTTTGGGCTGTTGCTGGCGACCTAAGTGGCCCAATATTCTTGTAAAATGCATGAGCTGCCTGCAGCGGTTTGACTGGTCCTGGCAGCTCGCACAAAAAATGTTAATGAGACTCGAGGACCAATTTCAGGCATTCATCAGTCCTCCCGGTTGGGGTGTGCCACTGATTACGGACCTGAAAACAAGCTATAACCAATTCCCACTTCAGTAAATCTTGTTTGTCATGCAGTATACAACACAGCCTGGTTATAGTGCTCAAAAGGCATATGTTGTAGGGTCCTATATTAAATGGCTGTAACCAGAACGGCAAGAAATACGCAACCTCAAGAATACCAGTGGTTTCTATAGGTCATCTGTTAAAACAACAACGTAAATAAAAAATGTAACTTATCCTGAATATTACAATTAATACGGAATTGTTGTCAGTGAATTAGAATGCAAATTTATACAATCTTGGGGTCTGACTCTTGGACAGATTCAGCTTCACTTTGGCGTAAATGATATCAGCTGGACACCTTTAATGGCTAATGTCTTGTAATAGTTTCTGGATCCTCTTTATTCAAAGCACCAGGTCTGGATGCCACTTTTACAGACTGCAGCAAATAGATATGTTACTGTTGTGCTGTAATATGGCATAAAAGCTGCATGAAAACAAAATGGAAAGGCAGTTTTCAAAACTCTTAATCAAAGCCACTGGTTTGCGATTTTCAAGACTAAATAGACTGAATTGCAGAGCGCAATCAACAAAACATCAGTAACATTTCCAGAATCTCATGTAAAAACAGCAGCATGGCAACATGGTGGTGCTCCACTGCACTGCACCATAACCTGCAAAGGTAACACTTTACAGTTCCGCCTGAAGTATGAACCATCAACCCATACTCTCTATCATCTTTCATTACAAGTTTCAGCTCTGATACGCTGTGTGGCAATCCATTAAAGTTTCGTAAATCATGAAAAATGTGAATTATAGATCAAATCAATTAATTCTACATCTTCCCATAACCTATGCAAGGAGAAATGATCTCTCATCCCCACAGAATTTATAAAATCTCCTTTCAGTAGCATCGGTCGTACAGATCATTAGATATTATTTATGGCCGGTATCTATTATTGAAGGAAAAATAAAATCAGCCTTCTAACTCTTGCAAGAAGCCTGTCAGAGTCCCAACACTCATAATTTATAAGTAAAAGGAGTGGAAGAATAAATCAACTGTTGCATGTCTTTTTTAATAAATTTTTTTTTAAATGTAATTAGTGAAGAAAACTATAACTGCATGTTTGTCAGTTTAAAAAAAATGATTTTCAAATGTAAAGCAAAGAAACTAATTCTGGAGCTCGTGATGTTGGTGCTATCTCTTTTGCATCATTTCTATAATATATACAAGAGAACATTGCTCTTTTATTCAGCAAAGTATGTTGTTTTCAGCAAATTATCCTGTCTTTGGTTCTGTGTTCATAGTGCCTAACCACCCATGTGTGTTGGACAAAATACATTTCAAAAATGCATTTGGCACAATTTTGAAGATGCCTTAAGCCAGATGTGTCATTTTTGGCCTCCGTAGATTGCAGTGAAGAATAAACATTACAAGCCCGACTTTGAGAGAGGTGGAAAAAAAGCAAAATTTGCAAGAATTCAAAATTCTGGGGAACCTAGAAAGGCACAGACAAAAAAGGAACATCCCAGATCTTTTTACAAGTTCATATCAATTTCATTTTATTTTTGTTACCATTTTCACTAAAATATTTTATCATGACCTGCATTTCCCCCACCACCCAGTTTTACTGCCTCTTTCTGGAAGTCTCAACAAACCAAGCAATTTAGTCAAAATGTTAAGACTTTTTTAAAGCAATCTTTTTTCCCCACCTTCGATGCTCCAAGTTATATGCACATTGTGCCAGTTGTAGTCAGTTCCTAAGGGGGCATTTTCACTACAACTGCAGCATCAGTGCAAAATGGTTTTGCATTTTTCTACAACTTCCTCCCTGGTCCTCCAGTGCTTGGCCCTGCCAGGGGAGAGAGCTATGCCAGATCTTTACCGAGACCATGTTAATGTCCCGGGAAAGGAAATTCAGCCACACTGCACCAGGACGATTAATCCCACTGTCTAAATACAGCATGAATCCAGTGTCTGGGCCCAATCTGATACTGGGACAAAGTGGAGTGAGAATGGCTGTGGAAGGGAACTTGCCCTGATTTGTTTGAAGCAAATTCTGTCCTTAATGCCCACACAAGTTTAACATTTGTATGAAGACAAACCCACTTTATACAAAATCTAAGCTTGTAATTTAAATGCAGTCTATAATAGCCTTATAACAGAAAGAAAGAGAACGTATTTTCCTGCTCGTGCAGCCGTTTTGTAAATGGGCTTTCCGAGAAAGGAGAATTGCTATCTTGTCTGCCGTTTCAGATTATTTCAAAGTATTATGATTATTTTTGGCTGTGTCTGATGATTTGGGGGGTGGGATTGGGTTATTTTTTTTTGTTTACATGGTAAATGTAGATGACCTAATGCGGGGGGGGGGCGCGGTGGAAAGAGCACTAGACTGGGATAATTACTGAGGAGTAGCAGTACGAGTATGCTTGTGCTGTCCCAGCATGGATTCTTGCCTGTTGAGCAAATATCAGGAAATTGTGTGTAAAGCCCATTGTTTTTTATCGGTTAATTTTAATTGTGCACAGTACCCATGTGATTTCCTTGAATGAAGCTCCACACCAAGACGGCACAAGCTTTGATTTACCCTCATTAATAGCTGAAATGGAAGCATATCTATGCTAATTGTAGTGTCTCTGCTGATGCTAGTTCCACTCCATCATGCTGTTGAGGTCAATAATTTCGTCCATCTAATTCACCTAATGCCATAATTATTCATTGTTAAAATATATTTAAACCAAGTTATATACATAATAGAAAATTTAAAGTTAACCATAATTTGTTACATAGAGATATGCAGTATTTCTGGTTTACTCTGAGTGCAGTTGCAATGAGGGCAGTTATACTGTCTTGACCCAATATCTAAAGCAGAAGTTACAGCATCAGAAATGAATGAATTTAATCACTGGGACTTTGATTACAATCAAAATCCACTCATTGCAATCATAGCAGTGGTCTACAAAGCTCACTATTTTATATGAATGTCTTTTCATTCTTATTAGGTGCTCATAAGGAAAACTACTTTAAGAGTTAAAACAATCGACATAACATTCGTCCAGAAACACCTCAGGAACAAATTAAATTGATCCATGTCTGTAAATACAATCGTCTTAAAACACAACTTTTTAAGCCCTTGTGATGTGTTGCCTATATTTATCTGGCCGTGGATTCAGCCTAGGGAAGAAATTGGGTCCATTGAATCCACCTATCCACAGTATTCCTTTGGTGTATTTCTAATAACCTTGAATTCTATTTGTTGAAGAAAGATGGAGTTAAATTTATAAAGCGCCTTTCACAACCTCAGGACATCTCAAAGCACTTTACAGCCAATTAAATACTTTTGACTGTTGTAATGTTGACAATAACCTATCTGGTTCCTTCTTGAAGTACATTAAGGTTTCTTGTTTCACCAACTATTGGTGATGATCTGTTCCACACCAATCACTTAAGAAATGCAGGAGGAAATTTGTTTTACTATGTTCTTTGACCTTAATACGTACGTATGATCCCTCCCTCTTATGCTTTTTGGTTAGTAGTTCACTCCTGTAACTTTATTGGATGCTGTTATCAATTCATAAACCAGCTGGTACCTCACGTGGTGTGTGGTTCTGCGCATTCTTCCTACACCACAGCGTGATATGCAGCTTAAGACAATTACGGGAAATTCGCTTTGTGAGGAACAATACAGAGTACATACTGAAAGCTGCAAAGGACATTCAGGTCTGAAACTAGAAACACTTGTTTATACTTTATCTAAAACATCTAGAGGTCAATTTTAACTTATTCAGTAGGACGCAACAGCGCAATTGCGCACCCGCCCACTTGATTCACCGAGAGGCCCATGCCATTTTATATGCCAACCTTGTTTTAATATACATACTGGTCATGCACCTCCTGGCCTCCCAAAAACCTGTGTTTTAATTTTTTTAAATTATATTTTCTGGTTTTCTGAGTGACCTGCAGCGGTCCCCTTTAAGGACAGTTGGTTAGGTCACGCTATGCCTTGGACCAATGGACGGAGCATGTACGGGGCATTCTTCATCCATTGGTACTTCAAAGTTGTCCAGTATGTCATAGGACCCGAACTTACACACCTTAATGTGGCTCCCCCCTGAAACAGGCAGAGCGTCTGGTCAATCCTCATGAAGACCCTATACAAAATGGCGGCTAGTGAATCAGGAATGGGGCGGTAAGTTTAACCCTGCGATTTTCGGAACAGCACTGCCCTGTTCCCAACCTAGGAGCCCATGAAAATAAACCCTGTGATCTCTCAATTTTATGTGATTCAAAAGTGTATCTCAGAATAACTGACTTGGATAATCAGGAGCTGCTCTAAGTGGCTAAGACATGGGGGCCTAACTTGAAGGCCAAGTCCCGCCCAAACGTCCGCCGAGAGACCGGGTGACACTTTGGGCGGGAGCTTGATGAAAAAGAATTTAAAAGTTGGGCCGGTGGCAAACGAGCAATGTACGCAGTCAAACTGGGCAGCAGCGGGCGGGAGCTCCCAATCTCGGCGGCAAAGGCTCTTGCCGCCGAGGATGGAGTCTGGCTGAGGATGGAGTCGAAGACATTCAAAATAAAAATGATTGGGAAAAAAAAAAATTACCAAGAAGCCCTTCAGGGGAACCCATAAGGTAAGTCACTGTGGGAAAAAAAATGTATTAAAAAGTTAACTAACCTTTTTTTCCAGTTTTTTAAATTTACTTTGGGGATTAAATCAGCCTCCTCGCGGCAGTCCTTCACCCTGCTGATGCCGACTCCCATCCGCACCAACCTGGTATCTCGGCGGGCAGGTCACTTGCACCACTTGGCCGTCCACTGACGTCAGTTGGCGGTTCCCGGCGGTTCTCCGCTCCCGCCTGCTCCAGACCAAGTGCAAATTGGCACTGGGCGCAACCCGGAGAGGAATCTCGGTGGCAGCGGGCGGTAAGGCCGTCAATTTTGGCCCCATGGTAATGAAAATGTTATATTTAACTATAGAGCTGTCAATTATGGCAATGTTGTGATTGACAATTGCTCCAAAGATAGATAAACACACATTATTACGGTACAATAACTCAACAATAAAAAAGGTTTCTGGAGGCAGAATTTTAATATTTATGATTATTTCTGGAAGTGTTTGAGAATTGCAGAAAGTAAATGGTCAGGTCACCCATTGACTCTTTTTCTGCTAATCAAAGTTAGTAACAAGTCAAATTAGAACCAATACCCGAGTTGATCAGTTAGCCCATGTGAACAGGAAGCATTAGAACGCTTGTGATAATCATTTCAACTATACAAACCTGGATGTTTTAGTGCACTCAATTTTAAGATTGAAGTTGTTCTCGTACAAAACCCAGGACTGAATGAACATTTTAACATCATCTTCAAAAATATCTAATTGCTGTATTGAAAAGAATTTTCACCCCAATTTAATCACCAAACAAGAGAAGCTTTCACTCCTCAATCAGCACTGTATTTTAATCTGTAAACCTTTTCATTTATCCACACTACTGAGTGAGCGTTAACAGCTATTATTGCACTGCCAGCAAAACAATTGCTCAGTCTTGGTGATCAATGAAAATAAAAATCATTGTCCGTATTCGGAATGTTCATTGTGTTATACTTTCAGTAAGCATTGAATGAAATTACTAAATATAGTTCACTTTTTTTTATTAGGCTGAAGTTGCCACACAGAATGAAGATGAAGACCAGCCACTTAGCTTGAGTTGGCCAGATACAAATCGTAAACGAATTATCTATCTAATTGTGCTACCTATTATCCTTCCACTGTGGATCACCGTGCCTGATGTCAGAAGAAAAGTAAGCATTTGTACAGTTTTATTATTTCTTTTTTCTTTCCCCATCTCTTGCATAGTGCTTTTGATCTTTTCAGAGGCAAATACTTGTTGGAGGAATGTAAACCCAGAGACCCTGCTAGCAATCAAATTTTCTTATGTAACTAGTGGTGTTTCTATGCTTAATCACTTGAAAGCAGTTATTTTATTTCGGTTTTGGGTAAGAATGTCTGGAAAGCACCAAATGAACTGCATGCAGCAACACCTCTTATCTGTTTCTCGGGCTAATATCGAAGCTGTCTCTAGATATTTAAAGTTACGTGCCAGAAAATTTCCTCAGGACTTCATAACATCACATCGGCGAAAATTCGGCAGAAACCCAATCTATCCAGGGTTACTACCAAACTTCCGGCGGTCAATTAGGAGAGCCCCTGGGGAATTCTCGGCGACAGCACATATTATATGCAATAAATCATTCTTCGTTTGAGTCAGGACCCTTTTAAAACCTTCAAATGGAGTCACTAGAAGGTTGTGATGGTTTTACTTGGCAGTAAGGATATAGAAGATGCTACACATCGAAATATTTGATCCTGTAAGTGATACCAACTGCATTACTTAGAGGAGACATTGCATGAGTTACATTGACTTCTCCTCCTAGTCAGTCAGTGGAAAAATCAACTTCTGCTTTTAAAAATGGAATTGTGGGGATAGAAATTAGTATGCATTGCACCTATTATTAGGAGGACGGCTAACACAGATGTTGGGCTCCTTTAATATTTAAATTAGAGGCTGCACATCTATTAAAGGACCCCTTGATGTGGAGTCAGGAGGACTAGGAATTCTCCCTCAACTCCACAGGTGTAATGATCACCCTCCCAAAGACCATTCCAACCATCATCCTGGGCATATCTGAGGGCATTGATGACATTGATGTATACTTTGCCAGCTTCTGTGCTCCGAGTTTCTATCCGTAATCCCTCCTGGAAAATACATAGATGTGGACTCCAAATGAAGACGAGATCAGGCTTGAATGTGATGATTGAATATTTAATGTTAACACTTGCATCTAAAGAATGGCTACATGTTTCAACTACTGTGAGATGCCTGTGGAGCTACACTCAGCAAGATTGGGATCAAGTTTTGGCCTGAGTTGCTCCTATTTTTTTGGAGCAACTGGTTTAGAATGGAGTATCTTAGAAATTGCAATTCTTGGCATTTAGTTTGCTCCAGTTCTAGTCAGTTTGAACAGTCTCATTTTGGAACAGTTTTTTTTTCAAAAGGGGGCGTGTCCAACCACTTACACCTGTTTTGAAAGTTTAGGCAGTGAAAACTTACTTCAAACTAACTTAGAATGGAGTAAGTGTAGATTTTTGTACGCTCAGAAAAACCTTGCCTGCACTTTACAAATCAGGCGTAGGTTACAAATCAGGTGTAGGGAATGGAGGGGGGGGGGGAAGGGAAGTAATTAAATTCTACAAGCATTCAGCAGTCTTACTTATACAAATAAAGAGCCATCCTGACTTAAAAAATTATAAACAAAGCAAAGACAAAATATTGAATATTCCTACCTGTGAGAAGCAGCAGCAGCCTTCGAGCTGCGGTGCTTCAGGCAGGCTTTCCTTCCATGTAGGAGACAGGAGTGGCGTCAGTGGCTGACGGCAGCCCAACAACAACGGCAGCAAGCAGCCTTCGAGCTGCGGTGCTTCAGGCAGGCTTTCCTTCCATGTAGGAGACAGGAGTGGCGTCAGTGGCTGACGGCAGCCCAACAACAACGGCAGCAAGCAGCCTTCGAGCTGCGGTGCTTCAGGCAGGCTTTCCATGTAGGAGACAGGGGCGGCGTCAGTGGCTCGACGGCAGCCCAACAACAACGGCAGCAAGCAGCCTTCGAGCTGCGGTGCTTCAGGCAGGCCTTCCTTCCATGTAGGAGACAGGAGTGGCGTCAGTGGCTGACGGCGACCGAAGACACAGCAAGCAGCCTTCGAGCTGCGAGGGAGACTGAGGTCATTCGGCCAGGGACAGGGAGAGGCAGCCAGATAGCCAGGTTGAAACTTAAATTTGCAGAATGGGTGCTGCATTGTCAACACCACGTATTATGCAATGGTTCGCCATCAATTCACTGCATAGGAGAGAATTGATAAGAGCTCACTGCACCAGGAACGTCATAGCCTGTAGGCTGATGGGCAGGAGACCTTACCCACGTCGGCAATATTGAGCCAGGCGCTCGTACCTGGACATGAGCGAGGCTGATTGTGTGAAAAGGCTGCGTTTCCGCAGAGAAGTTGTCGCTGAGATCTGTGATATGGTGAGAGCAGATTTGCAGCCCAGAAACAGAACGCCGACTGCCTTGTCTGTTGAAGTGAAGGTAATAGCTGCACTTGCCTTCTATGCCTCGGGATCGTTTCGGGCTACAACTAGAGATGTGTGCGCCATCTCTCAACGTGCAATACATGCCTGCATTTACCAGGTCACGGCTGCACTGTATGCACGGGAGGAATTACTTCATCAATTTCCCAGTGACCGCACAAGCGATCTATGAGAGGGCTGTGGGCTTCTTCAGGATTGCCGGCTTCCCAAAGGTACAGGGCTGCATTGATTGTACCCACATTGCCTTGCGAGCACCTGTGGAGGATTCCGAGCAGTACAGGAATAGGAAAGGTTTCCACTCCCTCAATGTGCAGCTCGTGTGTGACGACAAGCAGCGCATCATGTCAGTCGATGCGAGATACCCTGGCAGCACCCACGATGCGTTCATCCTACGCGACAGCATTATATCTGACATGTTTGAGCAGCAGCCAGAAGGGCAGAGCTGGCTACTGGGAGACAAAGGGTACGGCCTGACCACGTGGCTCATGACGCCCCTACACATGACACGGACAGAAGCTGACCGTCAGTACAACATGGAGCATATTTCTCCCGTCAGGACCGTCACCTCTTCACCCACTGCACTAACGCTACTGATGAGTGATCGGGTAAGCTCATTGGTCTCCATACCCAATGCCACAACCTGAGCCACATCTGTTGCACGCTGCATCTCAGGAGAGCGTGTCGCCAATCTCCTTCTCCTCTGCCCGGGTCTGCCTCATGGCACCACTACACTGGGAGGCGCGGGCACGGACGGTGGGACGCTCGGTGTTCCAAATGGCACCACTACACAGGGAGGCACGGGCTGGGACGCTTGGTGCTCCAGATGGCAGCACTCGAGTGCGAGCCATGGGCTGGGATGGTGGGTGAATGGGTGTAAACTGCTCCATTATATCACCAGCACCACTGGGACCCACAATGTCGGAATCAAAACCATGGAAGGTGGAACCAGAACTTATGCGAGTGGGAGGCGCAGGTTCGGACGGTGGTGCACTGGCTGTAAACTGTTGCATTACACCAGCAGCACCACTGGGACCCGCAACATCGGAATCAAAACCATGGAAGGTGGAAACAGAACCTATGCAAGGGGTTGAAACTCTGATGCCCCTTAATGGGAGCTCATAAACATTAATTTGGAAGCTCTCCCCTATAGACATTTCAGCCATCGCCGCCATCATCCAGTCTGGATCGTCCGCATCTGGTTGTGCTGGTTCTTGTTCTGTATCTTCAGGATCCTCAGGGTTGGCATCATCATCATCATCATCATGTTCAAAATACATCAGAACAGTCAAATGTTCAACAGCAAGGGAGGGGGCCGGATGGGTGGCATGAGTACTTGCACACATGGTAGGCCAGGTAGCAGGTTGATTTGAAGGGCCACGATGCATTTTCAGGACTTGCCCTCTTCCTTGTGTGCGGGCCCAGCTTGTGCTGTACTGATTGCTTTTCTCCATGTACGACTCATCATAGCAGCTACCCTCTGTTCCAAGGCTGTCAGTGGATGCAGATTGGGTGTGCCTCCTCCTGTTCGAGTTGCTTCCCTTTTGTTGTGGGCCTATTTCTTCTGCAAAGAGTAAAATATAACTTTTTACACAGTGCGTCTTTCTGCAGAGTGGGACATGCAGATAGTTACATTACAATTATGATTACGTTAAAAATGGAAACTATTACTTACACTAACTACTTGACCGAGGTCGTGCCATTTCTTTTTACACTGGCTTCCCGATCTCATGGTATGCACCACTGTGCAGTAATCTTCAGCAACTTGGTTCCAGTGTTTCTTCATTTCTTTAGGTGGCACTTTTATGCGACCTCTGTTGCTGGTATCTAGCTTCTGCCATCTCTGCTCAATGACGTTGACTAATATCTCCACTTCCTCATGCAAGAAATTCTTTGTTCTTAGTGAACGTTGTTCCATTGCTGTATTGAATTGACACCCTTATTTTTCAAAACACACAGTCCTTAATTTGCATGCAAGAATGCAAGCCCCTGTTCTGCAAGTTTAGCAGTGAAAAGCAGCATTCACTGATTTCAGCAGGTGATTTATTCAACAGTGCTGCTAAAAGCACTCGTTCAGACACAAAAAAATCACCAAAATTAAATCCCAAGCCTTTCCAGGGGTCCATGAGCCAAATCAACACTTTTCTTTAAGTCCCTTTAAAAATGGCCGAGTGCCAATGTTACTGGGCTATTGTGCATGCGCGCGCACTCCAACTCGCACGCGCAGGGCTGACGGCATGATGTTGCCTCATTTAAATTAGCCCCGCCCCCTCCACTATCAGAATTGGCTCGACTCTGTGGCTCCGCCCCCCGCTGCTGTGTGCGAGCTACGCCGAGCTCCCAGGGAGCTGCAAGGAGCTGGAGAATTCAGAGGTATTTTTCTGTCGTACTTTTAGGCACGAAAAACAGGCGTCCAGGTCGGGGCTGCGCCGTTCTAGGCGCGGCCAGAAACTTGAACCCATTGACTCCGAGAAAAGAACGAAGGGGAGAAAGTAAGAAAATAAAACCAAAAGTAAAAAGAAATTCTAAGTTTCATTTTGCTAGCACCTATTTTACAGAGGAAAGAACGCATTTGCAATTAAAGACCCGTTTTATATTGTCCGTACCTCTGCTGTGTACGTGGGTCTCACCTGACATCAGTATCCATAAGATGGGCACAGAATAATGATGTAATTTGCTGGTTTCAACCTAATTATTTTAATCAGGTAACATTCATGTTATTGGAACTAAAGACATTGTTGTTTTGTTGACATCATTTCACCAGACTCTCAAAACTGGCTCTAACCGACCAGGAGTGGAGCCAATGAGACCTTCAACCCAAGAACATAGTGGGCCAAAATTCCGGCCTCGCCAGCTGCGTACGAAGTGCGCACGGACCCGTCGAGGCCTCGCAAAAGCCAGCTTTCATACGCGCGTTGCGCATGCGCCAAAAACCGACTTTTCCGATCTGTCAAGTTTTCTTTTGACAGATCCTCCACATCCCCAGGAGAAGGACATTCGCGCGGGAGAGATTGGACTATTTGCCCAACTCATGCCCAGCAAAAATGTCCTTCAAACTTTTACGTCGGATAAAAGCAAGCGCATAGCTTACTTTTACCAGCGTTAAGAGTTTTAAAACATATAACAATTAAATTTAAACACTCATTTTTATATTTAAATCCCTGTCCATTCAGGTAAGTTTGTTTTTAACCCTATTAAAACACACAAAAATATATATTTTGGGGACTTTTTTTATCTAAAACATTTAATTACATTTAATTTCCATTATTTTAAATATGTGAGGTGTTTTATATATTTATTTGTTACGCTGTGTTTCGGTGTCTTAGGGGGTTTTCTCATTGATAGTAATGGGAGTCCGTACAAACAGAGCTCCCATTTTTATCAATGAGAATACTGCATATTGATTGGTGGTCCAGGCCCACGTGACTCCAGCTTGTACTCGGGTACGTATGTACCTGAAAGGCATCTTCCCATGTGTGGCACAGTGAATCTCGGCCTCCAACCGGAATCTCTACTTTCCTCTGGACCATCAAGTACATTCGTAGCTTTTTTCGGGTCGGAAGCCTTCGTCCGAAGGAAGCTTCCGACTGCAATTTTCCCCCCAGTGTGTCTCCACTGTTGCTGGTAGAATGAAGATTGACTTTCTGCTGTCACCAGTGGAACCACTTGTTTGCTGTTCGCTGCACTCTCCTGAATGTAAAAGCATCTTTTAGCAATTTTGCTTTAGGCATTTCAGGGGTTACAATGCAACTGCGATTTAATAATAAAAGGAGCTATCAACAGACATTAGCAAGAGAACGTGAGAAAAGGAAGTGAGCAGGGAAAATCTAAGAACACACAACAGGGATATTAAAAGAAAGTGAAAGAAGAACTTGTATTTATGTAGCACCTGTCACACCCTGAGCATATCCCAAAACACTTCATAACCAATGGATCACTTTTGAATTGTTCTTTAGACAAATTCAATAGCCAATTTGAGCACGTTAAGAGCCACAAATAGCAATGAGATGACTAACGAGTTAATCTGTTTTTTGCTCATGGGATGATGGTTATCCAGGACATTGCGAGAGCTCCCTGCTCCTCTTCGAAAGAGTGCCATAGGATCTTTTACAACCCCTTGAAAAGGTGGTCGGAGCCTTTGGTTTAACATCTCATCTGAAAGATAGCACCTCGGCATCACAGCACTCGCTCAGTATTGCACTGAAGTGTCGGCCTAAATTTTTGTAATCCTGTGCTAGAGTGTGGCCTACCCATGATCTGGTGACTCAGAGGCAACAAGGATTAAAATGCCTAGAAAGTTGATGGATATCTATTACTTAAAACTTACTTATAAAACATGTAGTGCATTTCAATAATGAGGAATTTTGAGAATAAAGTGGTTGTAGTTCAGCGAAATTGGACATTTCAAATTAGATAGATCTTAGAGTGAGCTTTCGATGCATTTATGGAAATGATTATTTATAAAATGGTGGCTGATTTAGAAACCGAAAACCTGAATAAAAACCAGAAATTACTTGAAGCTATAGTAGCAAGTATTGCCCTCAACCATGGAAACCTTTAACAAATGCACAGTGTTGGATTCCTGCAACAACAGGAAAGAAAGTATGGAGACAGAGAACCAAATTAAGGAAAAGGAAGTAAATAAAGCCAACAAATTGCCATTATCTGGAAGTGAAGTAGTCCAGAGGACAGAAACACAAGGTATCTAAGTACATAAGAACATAAGAAATAGGAGCAGGAGTAGGTCATTTGGCGCCTCGAGCCTGCTCTGCCATTCAATAAGATCATGGCTGATCTGATCCTGGCCTCAACTTCACTTCCCCGCCCACTCCCCATAACCCTTGACTCCCTTATCATTCAAAAATCTGTCTATCTCCACCTTAAATATATTCAATCACCCAGACTCCACAGTTCTCTGGGGTAGAGAATTCCAAAGATTTGTGACCCTCTGGGAGAAGAAATTCCTCCTCATTTCCATTATAAATGGGTGACGTCTTATTCTGAAACTATGCCACCTAGTTCTAGATTCCTCCACGTGGGGAAACATCCTCTCTGCATCTATCCTGTCAAGCCACCTCAGAATCTAAGTTTCAGTAAGATCACCTCTCATTCTTCTAAACTCCAATGAGTATAGTCCCAATCTACTCAACCTTTCTTCATAAGACAACCCCCTCATCTCAGATTCAACCTTGTGAACCTTCTCTGAACTGCCTCCAATGCAAGTATATCCCTTCTTAAATTAAAACTGCACGCAGTATTCTAGGTGTGGTCTCACTAACGCCCTGTACAATTGTAGCAGGACTTCCCTACTTTTATACTCCATCCCCCTTGCAATAAAGGCCAACATTCCATTTGCTTTCCTAATTACTTGCTGTACCTGCATGCTAACTTTTTGTGTTTCATGTACAAAGACACCCAGATTCCTCTGTACCGCAGCATTTTGTAGTCTCTCTCCATTTAAAAAATAATTTGTTTTCTTATTCTTCCCACCAAAGTGGATAACCTCACATTTTCCCACATTATACTCCATCTAAAATTTTTGTGCACTCACTTAACCTATCTATATCCCTTTGCAGATTCTTTGTGTCCTCCTCATAACTTGCTTTCCCACTTATCTTTGTATCATCAGCAAATTTGGCTACAGTACACTCGCTCCCTTCACAAAATTCATTAATATAGATTGTAAATAGCTGAGGCCCCAGCACTGATCCCTGTGGCACCCCATTAGTTACAGTTTGCCAACCTGAAAATGACCCATTTATCCCAACTTTGTTTTCTGTTAGTTAGCCAATCCTCTAAGCATGCTAATATATTACCCCCAACCCTGTGTGCTCTTATCTTGTGCAGTAACCTTTTATGTGGCACCTTATCGAATGCCTTTTGGAAATCCAAATACACAACATCTACTGGTTCCCCTTTATCCATCCTGCTCATTACATCCTCAAAGAATTCCCTTCATAAATCCATGCTGACTCTGCCTGACCGAATTATGCTTTTCCAAATGTCCTGCTACTGCTTCTTTAATAATGGACTCTAACATTTTCCCAACCACAGTTGTTAGGTTAACTGGTCTGTAGTTTCCTGCTTTCTGTCTTCCTCCTTTCTTAAATAGGGGCATTACATTTTCGTTTTTCCAATCCGCTGGGACCTTCTCCAGAATCCTGGGAAATTTGGTAGATTACAACCAATGCATCTCTGCAGCCACTTCTTTTAAGACCCTAGGATGTAAGCCATCAGGTCCAGGGGACCTGTACATCTTTAGTCCCATTAGTTTGCCTAGTACTTTTTCTCTAGTGATAGTGATTGTTTTAAGTTTCATCCCTCTCCCAATAACCCATTGATTATTAATTATTGGGATGCTTTTAGTGTCCTCTACTGTGAAGACCAATACAAAATATTTGTTCAGAGTCTCTGCTATTTCCCTGTTTCCCATTATTAATTCCCCAGTCTTATCCTTCTAAGGGACCAACGTTTACTTTAACTACTCTCTCCCTTTTTATATACCTGTAGAAGCTCTTACTGTCCATTTTTATATTTCTTGCTAGTTTACTCTCATAAACTATCTTCTCTCTTTTTTTCGTCATCCTTTGCTGGTTTCTAAAAATTTCCCAATCCTCTGGCCTTGCACTATTCTTTGCAATGCTGTATGCCTTTGTTTTCAATTTGATATCTCCTTTACTTCCTTAGTTAGCTAGAGATGGTTCATCCTTTTCTTAGTCTTTCTTACTGGAATATATCTTTGCTGAGAGTTATGAAATATCTCCTTAAATGTCTGCCACTGCTTATCTACCATCCTACCCTTTAATCTATTTTTCCAGTCCACTTTAGCCAATTCTGTCTTCATACCTTTGTAATTGCCTTTATTTGAGTTCAGGACACTAGTTTGAGACCTAGCTTTCTCACCCTCAAATTGAATTTGAAATTCTACCATGCTATGATCATTCTTCCCAAGAGAATCCTTTACTATGAGATCATTAATTACTTCAGTCTGCTAACTGGTTCCACAACGTATTGTTCTAAGAAACCATCCCGAATAGACTCCTATGAACACTTCCTCAAAGCTACCTTTGGCAATTTGATTTGCCCAATCAATATGAAGATTAAAATTGCACATGATTATTGCCGTACCTTTCTTACAAGCCTCCATTATTTCTTGATTTATACTCTGTGCTACAGTGTAGCTACTGTTAAGGGGCGTATAGACTATTCCCACCAGTGACTTATTTCCCTTATTATTTCTTATCTCCACCCAAACTGATTCTACATCTTGATCTTCTGAGCCAATATAATTTCTCACTACTGCACTGATCTCATCCTTTATTAACAAAACTACCCCACCTCCTTTTCCTTTCTACCTATCCTTCCAAAATGGCGCATACCCCTGAATATTCAGTTCCCAGCCTTGGTCACCTTGCAACCACATCTCTGTAATGGTCAAACCCATTTATTTCTATTTGTGCCATCAACTCAGCTATCTTGTTACGAATGCTGCGTGCATTCAGATAAAGAGCTTTTAATTTAGTCTTTTTACCATTTTTCCCTACACTGACCCCACTTTCTGATGCACTCCTACGTTTATATCCTCTGTTCCTTCCTGTCACACTCTGATTATCATTTCCCCCATCACTACCCTGCACTATTGCCTTCTCGTTTCTTTGTTACTTTTAAAATTTCTGCTTACCTGATCCCTCCCCCTCCAGTGTACAGCAAGACATGCCATTGTAATAGAATCTCATATGAAGAATAACCATTTGGGGCAGTTACACGGGGTTACTGGCACCTTATGGAACCTACCCAGTGGCAGAAAAGGGGGAAAATTTAGGTAGAGGAAATCTGTAGCTAGAGGAAAGGTCAACTTCATTCTTTTTAGTCAGATATATTAAGTAAAAGGCTAGTTCCATAGTATTTTTTACAGTATTATGTTGGAATAAAATGAAGTTCAATTTAGTTGCCTTAAGTACCATTCAGAGAGTAATGTAACATTAATGGCTGTAAAACTGTGCATTCTGTGGGATTCTTAAGATATTTAGGACAAATCCAGTAGGATTTGTAGCACATCTAATTTGATCCTATTTAAGTTTGGAAGAGTTACAGTAGAACGAAGAAGACTCTCTGATATTTAATACAATAATGTCATTTAGGATCAACATTTTCGGCTCTCTCTCATTACCAAAGATTTTAAAAATCTTCTTTATTACTGTAACTCTTGATTAATACAATTGCGAAAGGAGGTGTTAGTGGGGCTTCTGTACAAAAGAAAGCAGGAACTATGTAGAAAAGCTGCTGAACAAATAGTCGGTGCTGGGACCACAACTGTTTACAATATACATAGATGACCTGGAAGAGGCTCGAGGGGCTAGATGGCCTATTCCTGTTCCTAATTCTTATGTTCTTATGTATTCCCAGTCCAGAGATGTCAATAACTCCCTAAAAACAAGCTTTTGTTATATTTGCCTAGGGCATCCATGAATGATTGACAACATAAATATGCCTGGCTGCTCATCATGTTCTCAACTATAATTGGTCTGTGGCACAGGAGATGGCAGAAAAGCAAGGGCAGATAGAGGAAGCTTATTTGCTTGATGCTTCAGAAAACAATTGGCTACTACTGGAAAGTTGGTTATACATTGATGTTTACAGTTTATCACAAGATACCGGTGTGAGTTTGAGATGTTCTAGTTTAGGCACATCCACTTAAAATTGACACAAACTTTGTTTTGTGTTGCAGAAGTTACAGAATTATTTTGCATTATCCTTCTTGGGGTCAATCAGCTGGATTGCAGTCTTTTCCTATCTAATGGTCTGGTGGGCACACCAGGTAAGCACAATAATGTCTTGTAATTATTAACCAGTGATTATAGTAGAGTTTTGCTTTGCAGGTATCATCCCCTTCCTCATTAAAAAAAATTGGTCTTAAGATAATTACGCCTTTCAAAGAGAGAGAGTCTTCATCAAAAATTATTGACAAAACCGTTATCATTTACAAGACCATTGATTGATTGGGGGAAATGGAAAAAATATCATGGAATGGAATCACCAAAACACTGGTTAAAAATCCTGGAATTGCTTATAATAAAAAGAACGCCATTGCCTCAGTCACTATAAAACGATTTCTCCACATACATAATGATCTAAATATGGGTAAAAATTGGTCCTCATGGAGCCTGTTTACTGGGTGAAAAACAGATAAAAGGAACCAATTCCACATGCAGCATCTCGCACCCAATCGAGTGCTGCCATATTGGTAAAGGTGACTTTGCACGCATCCCAGGCGGTCGTCTTAAACAGATTTCGGGGCCCTTGAATATGTTAATAAGAAGCCTAATGTCAGTGTAAGAACCCTGCTGGGAAATTTGTTGGTGTTGGATCTACTGTGCTCAGTTTTTTGGTTCTGTATGCGACCTAGCCAGCAGTCCTTAAAGGGACTGCTAGAGGCAACAACCAAAATGTAAGTTAATTTTTTTTTTAAACTTAACCTTTCTATGGTGCTGGTGGAGAGCAGAAGTGTTCCTTCTGGTTTCACATCACTCCTGCAGGCTGCAGCCGGCCTGCGGGCAGCTGCTTTCCTGTACTCCTTGCCCTCCCCTGCCATGACTTGCTCGAGAGCCATTGCTGGCATTGCAGTGGACCAACATTGACTCCCATGTCACCTGCGAGCTGCCTGAGGATGAGCGTAAGGCATCAGCTGCTCTCTGAGCTTATTAAGATGAAGCCCGAGGACCAGTATTAATCAACAAATGGACCTATCCGTTTGACCGCAGGTCTCATTCCCTGAACCCAGTTCGTGACGGCAAAATGGTGCTACTGAATATCAACCCCATTATCTCGAAACAAATTCTCATTACCTGCACATGATGCCATCATGAGACAAATGGGTTAAAGATCCAGTAAAAATAATGGAGAGTGTGTGTTAAGCATTTGTTCATTAATACTTGCATCAGAAATCTTTTTGCTAATTTATTTACCACTATTTGGTGAAAGCAGAACTTCTTTAAGAATTAAACCATTAAAAGGGACAATGTTTAAATTTAACATTATTTGCCTTTGGAATTTGTTTTTATCTCTATCGTATGTTTTCAATACATTTATCTAAGTATGCCTTGCACCACCAGGAGAACTAATTCAGAAGAGTCATTTTGTCTGATAGGATGATGGAAATGAATTAACATCGGTAGATGCTGTCATTCATCAAGGGTGTTTCAATATTAGTGCCATTTTTCCAATGTGTGTTTTTTTCATAATTATTCTCATCAAGCTGTAAAGCATCTGGCTGTAAGTGACATCAAAAATCCAAGTCAAGTATAATAATAGGCTGAGTAAAGTTGAGCTCTTTCTACTTTGCCCCAGCAAGTTAACTAAACCCTAACCTCAAAAGGTGCAATAATACTATCAATAAAACATTTTTTATCTTTTTATAAAAGCAGTCACTTCTGAAATCCCCAAATCATTCAATTGTCCAAGCTTGCAAACCCTATTCAATACCAGTCAATATTGTGCAGTCTTCAGAACATGTTGTTCCTGGTTCCATGCACTTACAGATCAGAAGTTTAGTCATCTTCAATTTAGAAGTGTCAGCATTGCCAGGAATATCAGAGAATACACGCTCATGGTGAGGGTCATTGGAAAATTACAGGAGACTGGTAAAACCTGGGGATTTTCCCTAATTTGTTGCAGAGAAAAGTTGGGTTAGTTCAAAGACATTGTAGATTAGTATAGATGTGTAGGCATACTCTCTTGCTAAATCACTGGCGGGGAATTGGCTTGAGACTGCCAAGAACACATTTCACATTCATCCTTCACAGTACGTAAAGGGAGATTTTCATCCCATCAGTCTAAACTGGATTAACCCCAGCCATTTTTAAAAAAAAAATGTATTTTTATTGCAGTTGTTACCTTGTTACACTATATCATGCAATACATTCATAATATATAGTGCACATGGCACATTGTAGTAGTGAGTGGTTTATCGATGGGCCTAATAATTGATTCCAGTGTTGTTGGCGGGTACTGCTATGCTTGCCCAGAGTATCAGTGCCCATGGTCTGTGGATGTTCCACAGAATCTTGAACACTCTCAAAACCAAGACACCTGCTCAATCTAGATGCAACTGGAGGGATTCTTTCCCAAACTGTTCACCCAATTTATTGTGCTGCCAATGAAAACAATTCCAATAGCAAAAATTCAAGGTTCGTGAACAGAAGTGACATTATGCTTTATTGCAACTCAACAAACTCTCAGTACTTGTGTTTGGTTGTCCTGGGAGGTAGGAATATTGGCCAGCAAGACAGGTAGTCAAACAACTTGCAGTGAAAATGTGGAAATCTCATTCTGACAAAAACTTGGAAAAGGAAGATAATCTTTTTGAATTGACTATACAGAAAGGGGAAAGAGAATCAAGGGTTTTTTTTGAAAATTGTCCATATGATTCCAATGGAATCAGTGGACCTGAGCGGGAGATGTTCAATATAGTGAGTTTGTACGTATGTTAAAAGTACGTTATTTACCCATGGAGTAGTATTTTATCCATGTATTGGGAGGAGGAAAATTGTATCCCATATCTAAAGAATGGGAATCCAGATAAGATAATTACTCTAGGTTCTCATTTTCCCCTTAACTCACATGGCATCTACTCAGCAATTCGCCAGAGTAATCCAGCCGAGACCAGGAAGTCAGTGATGTGGGGTTTTGAATAGGCTACCCACCAGCTGCTGCAGTTCCCTCTCCTGGTGATTATTAATTCACATACAAATCATGTTGAGGATTGCATGAAGCAACTTTCTTTGCATTACCACTAAAGAAGAATAGCAGGAGTTGTGAAAGGTCATTAAATGCAGAAGTCAAATCTTACCAAACTGAATTTTTTTTTTAATATTATGTTCTCTCATGAGAACAATTTCAAAAGCAGTTCATTTCCCCGACCCCACCTCCAGAGAGTTTGCCCATCAAAAGAGCACAATGAATTTTCATGAGGCGCAACAGGATGCTGGTAACATTTGAATTTGTCACATTTCAACTGCTGATTAATAAGTTATATGAAACATTTAAAAAAAAATAACTGCAACAAAAGTAAAGTCAAATTCCTGGCTGCCGTGTTATTAACAAGTAATCTTTCATCATTGGAATGTTTTTCCCACCATTTTTCTTTGCTCCCGCCCACCAACCCTACTGTCCTTCATTTCCGTCATATCTTTAATGCTTGATTTATGCCATTAGAGAAATAAAACATTGCTCAATGGTCACAGTTGCTTTACCATGTAGTACATATGAAAAAAAAAATGACCTTTTCAGTATGCAACAACCTCTGCAAAACACTCTGCTGAGATGATTTGCCTTCAGAGATATTTATCTCAAATTATGATCATTTCCCTCATCTGGAACTGACTTCTGATTCTATGCTTATAGCCCAGTCCTCTATCCAATACTGTACCCTGAAAATGATTCAAGCCTCTTAATATCTATCCTCTACTGAGTTAATCTCTTTTTCCAGGAATTGTTTAAGCAGAATAAATTGAATGATGCTTCACAGCACTGACCTTTGTATATGTATGCTGATGAAGTTACAAGCTGCTTTTCTTACTGGTGTCACTCAAAGAAATATTCACTCTTTCAATTCTGTAGGTTGGGGAGACAATTGGGATCACTGAAGAGATTATGGGATTGACAATCTTAGCAGCAGGCACTTCTATTCCTGACCTCATCACGAGTGTGATTGTAGCACGGAAGGGACTTGGTGATATGGCAGTGTCCAGCTCAGTTGGAAGCAATATATTTGACATTACAGTTGGGTAAGTTCATGAAAAATAATTTCAAACATTTTATCAATTTTTTCATCTCTTCATTTCATTAATGAAACAACTTTACAATAGAGCGATTGCATAGTTTGTCCAAAAAATAACATTACACAAAAAAAGTTTTAATGTCACAGAATAAGGTTCCTATGGCTTCTTCTCTACATTACTCTTGATAGTTCACTCTATTGAATGTTAAAGGTAAAACAATCAAAATTGGATCTAATTTTCTCATTTGTTACATTTCTGCACTTCTCATTAGCTCCATACACAGTTCGCAAGCAACTGATCAACTCATACGTCCCGACCAATGCCACTGCCAACTTTGATGTACTTAAGCATATTGGGGGCGAAATTTGGGAGCGCCCAGTTTGGGTGTGGTATCCTTCATACAACGGAACTTCCTGCGCCAGTGCAGAAGTCCCACTCTGTGACCTAAATTAGAGTCACCGTCCCTGACAGAAAGTGGAGCGCAATGTCGGGCACCCAACTTCCTGTCCGGGCCGGCTCAGGGACGCTACCCGGGTGAAAGTCAGAGTGCCATGCAGCCTCTCCATGTAATGCTGACCAAAGGCCCTCCCCTTCCGTTAAAGGGGAGGGCACGCTGCTAGCTCTGCAGGGTTTTCAGGGGCCTAACTAGGCTACCGGGGATACGGGGTGCTGTGGCTACAGCCCATCACTGAAACGGATCGTGGCACGGACCCCGCGAGAATAGACATGTAGGCTGGTCCAGTAAGTCGGAGGGCAGCGCAAAATGGTGCCATGCACCTCTCCTTTAAATTTCGCCCCGTGAGCGGAGTGCGACCCGGTTCGTGACCCACGAGGCTGACGCTGACATCGCCTGCAGCAGCCTCATGGGTCGCTGTCGAATTTCTGCTGCAGGGTGAAAGCAGGCCACGGTGAGGCGAAAAGAGGTTGCTGCACATAGAGCAGTGGCCCAGGGCGGTACTAGCGGGGGCGCGGCACTACTGGATTCGCGCCTCTGCTAACTCCCACACTAGGGAGCCAGTAGCCCCCCCTCCCCAGGCAAAAACACTTTTACGCCCCCTGATAAGCTAATGAGAGGCGCAAAGCAGGGGAATTGCACCCACATTTACTTATAATTTCTCCCCTCCTCTGCCAGTAACCTGCTCAAGTAGTCTTTCTACTTATGAGCCCAAACACTGAATATTGGCGAAAGCTTCATGTGACTGCCAACACATGGTTCTATTCTTATCTATAGGAACATAGCCAGTACATTTCCAGCAATGCACTCGCTTCCTTTCCCAGCACCGTCACTTCTGGAGTTCCCCAAGAACCTATCCTTTGCCCCTTCTCTTCCTCATATACAAACTTGTCGGTGACGTGATCGGCAATCACAGGATCCGCTTCCACATGTATACGGATGGCACCCACTTCTATATCACTTCTCTCGACTGCCTCTGTACTGTCAGACTGCTTGTCTGGTATCCAGTCTTGGATGACTTAAAACTTCCTCTGGTTGGCAACCAGTAACTAGTGGGGTGCCGCAGGGATCAGTGCTGGGACCCCAACTATTTACAATCTATATTAATGACTTGGAAGAAGGGACTGAGTGTAACGTAGCCAAGTTTGCTGACGATCCAAAGATGGGAGGAAAAGCAATGTGTGAGGAGGACACAAAAAAATCTGCAAAAGGACATAGACAGGCTAAGTGGGCAAAAATTTGGCAGATGGAGTATAATGTTGGAAAGTGTGACGTCATGCACTTTGGCAGGAAAAAAATCAAAGAGCAAGTTATTATTTAAATGGAGAAAGATTGCAAAGTGCCGCAGTACAGCGGGACCTGGGGTACTTCGCATGAAACACAAAAGGATAGTATGCAGGTACCGCAAGTGATCAGGAAGGCCAATGGTATATTGGCCTTTATTGCAAAGGGGATGGAGTATAAAAGCAGGAAAGTCTTGCTACAGCTATACAAGGTATTGGTGAGGCCACACCTGGAATACTGTGTGCCGTTTTGGTTTCCATATTTACGAAAGAATATACTTGCTTTGGAGGCAGTTCAGCGAAGGTTCACTAGGTTGATTTTGGAGATGAGGGGATTGGCTTAAGAGGAAAGGTTGAGTAGGTTGAGCTTCTACTCATTGGAATTCAGAAGAATGAGATGCGATCTTATCGAAACGTATAAGATTATGAGGGGGCTTGATAAGGTGGATGCAGAGAGGATGTTTCCACTGATGGGGGAGACTAGAACTAGAGGGCATGATCTTAGAACAAGGGGCTGCCCATTTAGAACAGAGATGAGGAGGAATTTCTTCTCTGAGGGTTGTAAATCTGAGGAATTTGCTGCCTGAGAGCTGTGGCATTGAATAAATTTAAGACAGAAATCGACAGTTTATTGAACGATAAGGGGATAAGGGGTTATGGGGAGCGGGCGGGGAAGTGACATTGAGTCTATGATCAGATCAGCCATGATCTTATTGAATGGCAGAGCAGGCTCGAGGGGCCATATGGCCTACTCCTGTTCCTATTTCTTATGTTCTTATGTTCCTCCAGTTCAACTTGGCATTGAATATATTTCCCTCCCTGCCCATTGATTCAGGCTGACCCAAAACATTTGAAACCTTGTCAACCTGTTCAATCCTGAGCTGGATTTCAAATCCCGTATCTCAAAGACTAATTACTTCCACTGTAACATTGCATGTCTCTGTCTTTATTTTAGTCCCTTTGCTACTCAAGCTCTTGTACTTGTCGATTACCTTCATACAACAACTGAATATTAGCATGTGCATAATTCTGTTAAATTATTATGCTTTAGGAAGAAAGAAGTAAGTCAACTTATGAACATAAGAATATAAGAAATAGGAGCAGGAGTAGGCCATTTGGCCCCTCGAGCCTGCTCCGCCATTCAATAAGATCATGGCTGATCTGATCCTGGCCTCAACTCCATTCCCCATAACCCTTGACTCCCTTATCATTCAAAAATCTGTCTATCCCTACCTTAAATATATTCAATGACCCAGCCTCTACAGCTCCCTGGGGTAGAGAATTCCAAAGATTCACGACCCTCTGAGAAGAAATTCTTCCTAATTTTTGTCTTAAATGGGCAACCCCTTATTCTGAAACTATGCCCTTTAGTTCTAGATTCCCCCATGAGGGTAAACATCCTCTCTGCATCTACCCTGTCAAGTCCCCTCAATCTTATATGTTTCAATAAGATCACCTCTCTATCTTCTAAACTCCAATGAGTATAGGCTCAACCTTTCTTCATATGACAACCCCTTCATCGCAGGTTGGCCCTGTGATAGCACTCTGTTCTCTGAGGCAGCATATCATGAGTTTAAACCCCCACTCTAGGATTTGAGCACTTGATCTAAGCTGACACTTCAACAAAGTACCAAGGGAGTGCTGTATTGTTGATGTGGTCATTGAAAATGCGATGTTAAAATGAGGACTCGTCTGCCTATTCAGCTGAATATAAAAGATTCCATGACACTTTTTCAAAGCAGAGCAGGGAGTTTTCTTGGTGCCCTGGCTAATATTCATCAGATTAACTGGTTAGTTGTATAATTTGCTGCAGCACTTAAGGACATGAAAGGCACTGGGTAAGTGCAGGTTATTTCCTTCTTGGTTAAAATAAACTTGGGTCTTCTTTAAAATAATAAAAGCTCAGCATAAGTAGTAATGAAAACATAATTGTGAATTATTAATAGAAGAGGCAGGAGTTTGACTCGCTTCTTCAGAAACATTTGAAGTGTATTTCTTTTCTGTTTTTGCAGCCTGCCTCTGCCATGGCTCCTGTTCTGCTTTATTAACAACTTTGAACCAATCATAGTCCGCAGCAACGGCCTGTTCTGTGCTATTGTTCTCCTCTTCATCATGCTTCTCTTCGTTATCATTTCGATTGGAGCCTGCAGATGGAAAATGAACAAGATTCTTGGACTGATAATGTTTGTACTGTACATTCTGTTTCTGATTACCAGTGTTCTGTTGGAACAGAAGATCATCACTTGCCCGGTGACAGTCTGATCTATGCGACTGTGCACTGTTTTTTCTTTGAGGTACTGATGGGGGAATTATGACTCATCCTGCCTGCTGCAGCTTTATTTTTTTAGATTGACTCAGCTGGCACATGCAATTTAATGGAGAAAGAGAAAATAATACTAAACAATAACAACTATATTTTTTGCTTGATTAATTAATTTTCTGTTCTCATTTCAAGCAAATGAATAAAGTTGGTGTTTGCATCTGTGGCATTCCTGAATGGAGAGATTTACACTTTCTGGGATTTTTCTCTGGGTTAATCTAATGTCTGCAGGAAGACTGCTGCCCACGTTGGTTATACGCCCCTTAAGAAGATTCTTTTCAATATTCCTTTTTTGTTGCAAGGTGATATTTCAGTGGCAGACTTTTTTTCTGCCAGTTTTTCAGATATTGAAATAATATTGCATTATATTTCAGAATGACTGGTGTGAAGTAATTTATTTTTGAAAAGACAATGGTGCATAAAAGATTGGTTTTGATGGCATTTTGGGGGGGGGCATAATGTTGTTGGGTTCTCACAGACAGTTAGCCAAACTTGCCTGTTCTTTGGTTACTGAGAATCAGATTAGCATGGGAGGTGTAATGTTTGGTACAGAGTTACTTCTGTAAGTCTTAGGTTTTTTTTACACATTTATTAAACCATTGCACGATTTTATGTTTTATAACTTTTTTTGCTTAGCACAATTTTAATCACCAGTACATCTCATGAATAAAACAATGAAGCTGCTATAGATCGTGGTACTTGAAAGCAAATTCAATCAGGTGTGAATGGCAATATTAAAGTCATAGAGCTATTAATCTATTATTAAGGTCGTAGTTATTTATCTATTATATACAACATCATCGCTTTGCTGCCTATTGCAGAATAAAATGTAGTCACTGACATTCTGCCATATTGTGGAATTAACACCTTAGGGCCTATAGATCATTTCTGCACTTTACTTGGACAATTATAGACAGACATTGTTGTATGTTTTCTTTTTACAGTATGTCCTTTTTTTAAAGACAATAATACATTTTCAAAGTAAAACCTGATGTGTAGTAGGTTAAGATAGCCTTTGAGTTGTGGTTTAAGATACTGTTAATTTGATTCTTAACTAATTTTTTTTATTGATTCTACATTCCTTTGTTTATTTGATTAGATTGTATTTATACCCTTAAAATGCAAGTGCAGTAATGAATCAAGTTGTTGATCCAATAGGAAAAAAACTCACTGTATAAAGACTTCTGCACAGTTCTCGACATCAATTTTCCTCTCACTGTATAAGCTTTGTGCAGTATTTACTGGGAAACTCTAACACAGGTAGAGGATTTGGCATGGCAACCCGCGTTGCGCACTCCTAGCAACATAGAAACATAGAAAATAGGTACAGGAGTAGGCCATTCGGCCCTTCGAGCCTGCACCGCCATTCAATAAGATCATGGCTGATCATTCCCTCAGTACCCCTTTCCTGCTTTCTCTCCATACCCTTTGATCCCCTTAGCTGTAAGGGCCATATCGAACTCCCTCTTGAATATATCCAATGAACTGGCATCAACAACTCTCTGCGGCAGGGAATTCCACAGGTTAACAACTCTCTGAGTGAAGAAGTTTCTCCTCATCTCAGTCCTAAATGACCTACCACTTATCCTAAAACTATGTCCCCTGGTTCTGGACTTCCCCAACATCTGGAACATTCTTCCCACATCTAACCTAACCAACATCACGCCTAATGTAGATCTTTACTCTTCACGCTACTGTTATTGGCTTTATGTAATATGGTCAATATTCAATTTTGTTAGGATTCAATGTGTTCATTTACAGCTGTCAATAAAAATCAATAATACAGCAATAACCTAATTTTGATGGGCATTAAAGTCTGCACTTGGACATAACCATAATGCTCATAATGAAATGACATTATAGTATTGCTATTATTGTCAATCTCGGGATGGCATTTAAGTTCCTTGTTGGGTAGCTATTGTTCTTGAAACTGCACTGTGACAGCATGCTGGGCAGCAATACAAGGTATGTATGTGTAACAAACTTTAGTAAGTTGGTGATTGTTTTAACAGAAGATGAATGCAAGTGCTAAAACAGATATTAAGAAACTGCGATATGCACCCACCTTCTCATTGATTATAGTTAATAGATTCTTGAGCTTTACTCTCCATGCACTGAATATTATTTGTCAATAAATCTGAATAACTTCTGATACTTGTTTTTAAACTGCAGTGATTGGTACTGTTGCCAGCAACAGAACAGAATATCAGCTGCCAACAAGGCAGAAGGGGATTCTGATTACACACTTTGACATGAATATGCAGATGGTTTTATAATGCGCTTAGCCAGCCACGACATTCATTTCAACCTCTCTGAAATCTGAGATATTAAATTAAAATCCAACAAAAACAAAAAAGTCGCAACAATATATATACTCTCTCTAAAATCTGTTGAGTAAATCACAGCCATCCACTTTCTTCAGTCTTTTCACCTCAACATGCAAAATGGGATCAAATCAATGTTTCTTATTTGATAGGGTAATGAGCTTCAGCTAAAAGCAATCGTCAATGTTCTTTCTGGGGGGTGGGGCAGGTGTGGTCTCTGATTTGGTATGCATGTCCTTTTGTGTGTTTCTTAGCATGATTGCTTTTTCCAGTTTTTATTATGTCTGTTATGTCCTTGGCTCTCTTACTTATTTATGTTCTATTTTAATTATTATTTCCTGGCTTCATTTCTGATTATAATATTTTATGTGTATTTCCTTTCCAAAGTATTCTGCGTCCCTCTCTCTCGAGGTTCTTTTTCTTGCTGCTCTTGTTTTCTAATTGTCTTTCTATCGACCAGCTCAAACTTACCATCCTCCATTTAAAATATATATATATATATGTATTAATCATGTATATTTAATAGTTTCAGACAGTGATTTTTGGTTAATAACTATTCAAGACACTCCAAAAATCAGTACCACACTCCAAAATAATTTACACAATTTCATATCACTCCAGTAAAGATATCTCAGCAATATGGAAACAAATGACAGCCAATGTACTGTAGTGTGCAGGCCACTTATAACACTCACTCTCTCCAGTTGGTTCTCCCTCTCCTTTAGCTCCACTACAACCTCAAAAACTTTTAAATGTTTGTGTTGAAGGAAAATACAGGGGTGGAAATTCCTTTAGGCCCGTTTTTAACACAGAACATGCGCCTCAACCGAGAGGCCCAAGGTTGATCCAAAATTGAGCCTAAAGATGCTCACCTATTTTAAGAAAATGAATATTGCTCTCTTGCCTGAAGGGAAGGCCCACAGCAATGATTTAAAGTATATATGCAGCTCATCCCTGTCCAGTTTCGTCAAGAAGTCATAAAACTGGCAGTAGGCTCTTCATTTACATGTCAGGGCCTACCGCCTGGCAGACACCTGAAAAGTAACCTGGCCCAGGTGTCTTTCAGGTGTACTTTGGGTGCAAGGCTATGGTCCCCAAAATTGGCCATCATTGTGCCCATTTACACCTTTTAAAACAGGTGCAACGAGATCCTATTTCTACCTTACAAAGTCATATGGCTGTAGACAAATTTAGATCTTCAGATAATGTCTAGAAATAACACGAGCTTTCTTCTTTCAGTTCATGACCTCCTCTGAGCCCTTCCATGTGTTGCAGGGTTTTAATACACGTAAATATCTCGCTCTATAAATTCTAAAGGATTTTAAATTATTCAAAAGATTAAAGGTGAGCTACATAAAATAGTCAAAGAAGTTGGCCAGCAGATCTTTTTTGTGAGAACATGAATCCTTCCTTTTCCAATGTTTCTTTTTACCCCCATTTCTTTTTAGACTCCACTTTTAACTGTAGCCACGAGAGTAGGCAGGTGTGTTGAATCTACTGCTATTTAAATGCTGCATGGAGCCAGTTAATAGGTGGCTCAAGAGGATGGCGCTACCTCCATTCTTTCCTCCATACACCTGGCCACTTCCTAATGCTTCCCCACAATAATAAGCCCAAGATTGGGAACTCAAGTGCAAGGATCCTAGGAGAAAACCTGCTTCCTGCAGTGACAATGGTTCAACTGTTCAGCTAAATTACTTATTAATTCAGTTTAATTGTAGGTACAGAAATCATTTACAGAAAGTCATCATCCATGTATCAGAAATGAATAGATAGCTGTGATGTTTTTCTGATCAAAATTTAAAATGGGCTAATAGTTTCATGATTCTATAGTAAGGAACAATCTTCAATTTGCTACCGCTTGGCATTGGATTATATGATAGCAAGTACTGCAGGTGGATTTGTTGATTACAGGTAAGTTGCAGTTGCTCCGAGATCTCTGGTGATGGGCAGCATTGAACCCTGAAATCCAAAGTATTAGTAATTATGAGTGTACAGCTTGGTTATCAGAAGTCATCAGTTTCCTGTAACTTTACGATAATTTCTTCCTTTATGTCAAACCAGGTGGCTTCCTCTGCTATTGCCTTTTGGGTTCAAGGCTGGCCATGAGTTGTAGTCCATCATTAGCATTCATACCATTAAGGCACGCTTTAGTTAACTTTTTTTAAATTGGCGTGGGGTTGCAATATCAACCACAAAGAGTTGACCCAAAAAACTGAAAATAGAAATATAAAATAAAAGTGCTTAATGTAACAGTGAGTTTTTTTTAAGTTGTCAGCAAATGATGGAACCCACCATGTCAAAGAAGTGCTCGGTTTTGGTGAAGTGAATTATTGTTCCTTTTAAAGATTGCATTGCTTAGGTTGACAATAATGTTTAATTTAAATTCTTATTGACAGCAGTAAATTAACAGAACAGAAAAATACAAATATTGTAATAATATTATTTTATATCTGTAAAAACTATAGCAGTCTTATTATCCCAGAATAATTATGGATAAAGTGCAGTAAATACTAAATGATAAGCTATTTGTTAATGTTTCCAGATAGAATTCACTTTCATTCTCTCCCCCTCTCTCCTCCCTCCCCCCCCCCCCCCCCCCACCCCACCCAACCACCCACTTGTATTTCTGGATGTACTGCATGAAGATGAGATGAAATGTGGCAACTTTCAACAAACCATTTCTACACAGTCTAACCCTTCTAAATAAATAAAAATGTGGCATATATTCCACCCATCAAGCTTTGTTTTGGGGTTTACTGTACCTGGATTTATTATAAACTCCTATCTTTGTGCCAGGCCACCAGTGTGTACAGTCTCAATTGTAAAATACCAAATCCAAACTCAGTGGGTGGAATAACCTCAGATCCCTCCATGCTTTAGAAGACCATGCATTAGATTTCGCATCATGCTTGACTGCAAACTATATTGCAGATAATCAATAGGCACTCAGAACGATCACTATCAATAAACTTTTTAATCTGTTTTGAAATATAATATTGGATAGAGATTTGAAAATGCTGTGATCTAGTGTCAGGTGGAAGACCTTACAAATGTGTTTCAAAGCTAACTATTACATATAGAAGCACATAATAACCTTTTATTAAGCACTGTAGAGCACTTATGTAAAAAGATAAAAGACAAATGGTGAAATGTGCATGTATTTTAATGATGCAAACATCAGTTTGGGGAAGTAACACATTGTTACATTTCATTAGGAAAACTCATCAGTGCTGTGAATCCGTGGAAAATGTTTCAAATTTGCTTCTCCTATATCCGAAGCAAAGCAATATTTGGTTGCAATATTTTAATGGTAACCGTCCGTTCTCAAATAGTCAATGCATCAGTGAGTATCTGCCAATATGCCTGGAGATTATTGCTAATCTTTTGGTTTCAGATTCTATTTTTCTGATTAAAACACTAGTCATATAGAAGAAAGTTTCTCATTGAACAGTTAAAAAGAACAATCTGCAAATGCTGGAAAGCTAAAATAAAAGTGGAAAATATTGGAAATACAGTCAGTCAATGTCTGAAAAGACAGGTTAATGTTCCAGATAGAGACTTTCCATCAACATTGGTAAAGGGTCTCCGCTCAACACATTAATTTGTCTTTTCTCTTTAAAAATGTTGATTGACATACTGTGTTATTTGCTTCTTTTTTCTTGTCATTTAAGAGTATTTTTACCTCATTGGGAAGTTTTACAGATAGGCTGGAGTTCCTAGCAAAGCCAAGAACAACCTAGTGTGAAAACTCCATTCTAATGTTAGCTCCCTGGAAAAGTTTGTACCGCAGGAAAGATTGTATCTGCTGCAGCACAAACTTTACAATATTGGCAAAATGTTCATTTTTTAAAAAAATATCTACAAATACTAAATATTTTAGCAACACCTGCACTCCCCTGTTGACTGACACATTGTCGTGAAATGCAATTTACCAAACAGTTATCCTTTTTGGTCCTGTCTCTGCACACTGTAACCTTCCCTAATATTAATTATGAAGGCTGTGCACGTTGGCGTTTGCAGTAACCAATGCAACTTGAATTAATATTCCAATATTGATAAAAATGAGAAATCTGACATGCATAATTTCAAGTTATTGACAAAAGCATAGGCTTGAAAACAAATGTACTGTACTGTGTATTGGTGTAGTCCTTGTCATTACCAAGCTCATTAACAGTAGTGCACGACTGTATATAGTAAGATAAAAATATTTATTTGTACATATCTATTTAAAATATATACCAATGGCTTTCTGATGAGATAACTCTGTTCTTGCACTATTATTGTTTTCGCTGTGTCTGTGTAAGGTTTCTCCACCGTGATAATGTATACCTGAAGGCAATCTATTTCAATTGTGTCTCTTTCTGTAAGAAATATAATGTATTTAAGTGTGAAAATAAAAATTACAAATGAGAACAAACGCTGTTGGCCATTCTTGAGGCTTGGGAATCATTCACCATAAATGCACTGCAGGACCTTCACTGAGATAGAAAGTTCACATGGCCTACCAACTATTCAATAGTTGCCACAGGAGAACCTGCAAGATGCAGCTGTTATTTTTGAAGCAGTATTTATTTTCTTCTTGCCGTTAATTTAAGCTTCTGCTCAAGGTGGCAAATAACTTAAAATGCCACATATTCATCCTTGATATTAATCTGTTCAAATGTTTTCACTCTTTTTAAGGGGTAATTAGGTTGCAGAGCTAAAGCTTAAAAAAACAATGTGTTGAGGAAATGCCACGTGATCAGTATAGCTGCCAGCACATGTTATGTATGCATGTGTGAAACACTTTGACAAGAATCCTTTCGACCATTTTCCCTCAAATCAATTAAACTAAGCCTACTCTACTTGCATCTGTATATTTAAATATGAATGGTCATGAGTTCATGAGACTGCAGTTTCATGATGAGTTAATAACCTAAGGCTGAAGAAATTACTGAGATGTTAACATACAAGCATTTAACGTATTCATTTGACATGACTTTGCCTGGTACTTTAAAAAAGAATTAACCCATTTAGAATAAGCTGGTTAATACCTCCATTAAATAAAGTAATGGCATATGAAATGTGTTAAATATCCATAAGCTAACCTCATACACAGTCACTTCTAGGCTACTGACTTTAGTCTAGAAATTCGCTCGCACCGTGGATGTTCAGGGAGTGGTGAGCACGCTACACTTGCCTGTTCACACGGTCACGGGCAGAGGAAGGTTGGTGCTGACAGCTCATTGTACTGAGGAGACGTGCAGTCAGCACTACCCACATTACTTATTGACTGCCCGCCTGTTTGGGGAGGTGGGAAATCGGGCATCAATGGTGCCATTTAAAGGCAGTCTGCACTTTTTAAAGGAGCACTTCTGACTGAGAAAAATGGATGCCCCAGGTTCTCGGAAGCTGCTTTGGAGGCCTTCGAGCAGCTCTGGGCCTTGAGGACCTGGTTGAAAACTGTAGCATCTCGGCGTGGGCCAGGGCAGTCTGGCCCAGCTGGCTGTGTGGCACTAATGAGCACTGGTGGAATGAGGGGGGGGGGGTCATCTTGAGAGACAGCAGCAGGTGCCTCTCCTGTGGATCCAATGCCACTGTCCTGGGGTTGTGTCTCAACATTCCTACGGCTCTGCGTGAGAACGGAGTGCAGGAGTGATGCAGTTCTGGAAGCCACTGTCATCGCTGGTTCCCATGGCAGCAGTTTGAGGTGGCATGGAAGCTATCACCAGAGGCTCAATCATGGGGCCCCACTGTTGTCTTCATGGAGCTGATCACTCTCGCCATGTTTGATAGAACATGTGCAAAGCCCCGATGGAAATTGGAGCTGGACTCCTTTATTCTCAGCCATTGTGCACATGCTTGCATACTATCCAGGGTACCTAGCATTTCCTGGTGTATGCCCTTCAGCCGTCTTCGGTAGGCTGGGCTCTCAATAGCATTTGAGTCCTCTGGAGCAGAACTAGTATGTGATCTTGCCCTCCAGCAAGCTGGCACTTATGGTGTCCTATTCCTCCTGCCCTAGCTCCTGTGCACTTGTGCCCGGTGTGTGCGACTTACTCCTGCAAAAATGAAGGGAGTGTATTAGAGTCTTGAGATGCTCAGAGAATGTGCCTGTCACAGTGGAATAGCTGATAGTGTGTCAGATGTAAGTTGTAGGTAAGTGAGCATTGGAATAGTGATGAGTATGAAGAGAAGGTGGTGTAGGAAAGTATGGTTGGGAAGATTGAGGGTGAGAGGGAGTGTGGAGCATTGAGTCTTGTGTGTAGTGAGGCTGTAGTTGGTGGCAAGAGCAGAAAGTAAGACAGTTTGTGAGCACTGAATGTTTTCCAACCATGTCCAGGGACCCAAACTCCTGCATTGATGTGCTCTGTGGCTTCCTTTCCCTGGGAAGATAAGGATTTCCCTCCTCCTGTCTGATATGTCCTTACTATACAGTGTAAATGCACACGAGGCCCATTCTTGAGAGAAGGTCACTCTGTGACCAGTAACCTTTATTAGCCAGCACTGAAGTGGAGCTTCCCCTTATACACCTGAAAGTCCAGGTTCGGAGTGTTTCCCTCAAGTTCACCACCTAGTGGTCAATGTTCTCACAGTGTACAACTTTGGTCAGTTTCTACATGGGTTACAATGACAGTTAAAAACATGACATCACCTCTCCCTGCCCCCCCCACCGCCCAAAGTCTTATTGGGATCACAGGTTAAGTCTCTCTGGTGGTTTACGCTCCCTTGTAGAGCGCCTGAGTTGGGGCTCCGGTTGTTGGGCGCTGGCCTGAGTGTCTGCTGTTTGCGGTGCCTCAGGCCTGTCCAGACTGCCCACAGTGACTGGGCTCTCCTCCTCTTGGTTCGGTCACCTGTGGAGGAGTGAACTTGACATCGTGTTCTTCCTCTGCTTCTTCTATGGGGTTGCTGAACCTCCTTTTTGTTTGATCCACGTGTTTGCGGCAGATTTGTCCATTGGTAAGTTTAACTACCAGAATCCTATTCCCCTCTTTGGCAATCACAGTGCCTGTGAGCCATTTAGGCCCTGCAGCGTAGTTGAGGACAAAGACAGGGTCATTAACATCAATACATCGCGCCCTCGCATTCCCGTCATGGTAGTCACATTGTGACTGGCGCCTGCTCACAACAATTTCTTTCATGGTGGGGTGTATAAGGGTTAACCTGGTTTTGAGCATCATTTTCATTAGCAGCTCTGCGGGTGGGACCCCTGTGAGCGAGTGTGGTCGGGATCTATTGGCCAACAGGAGGCGTGATAAACGGCGTTGTAGGGAACCCCCTTGGATTCTGAGCATCCCCTGTTTGAGGCCGGCTTGAACGGTGCTGTTCTAACATGGTTAATACCATTTCCTGCCATGAAGTCCGAGAATTCAATGCTTGTAAAGCACGGGCCATTGTCGCTGACCAGGATGTCGGTTGACCATGGGCGGCGAACATTGCCCAGAGACTTTCTACTGTGGCAGAGGATTGCTTGAATTGAGAATGTCACACTCGATCCATTTTGAGTAGGCGTCTACTACAACCAAAAACATTTTTCCCGTGAAAGGACCTGCGTGACCATGGCTTGGCGGGCCAGGACCAGGTGCTAAGGGGGGCTTCCCTGGGCGCATTGCCCAGCTGGGCACACGTCTTGCACCTGCGAGCACAAAGTTCCAGGTCTGCATCTATCCCTGGCCACCAAACGTGTGACCTGGCAATTGCCTTCATCATGACAGTGCCCGGGTGCTCATTGTGGAGTTCTCTGATGAACATCTCTCTGCCCATCTGGGGCATGACTACTCGGTTTCCCCATTGCAGGCAATCGGCCTGAATCGAGAGTTCATCCTTGAGCCTGTGAAATGGTTTGAATTCCTCAGGGCATGCCCCGTACATGGCTGCCCAGTCCCCATTCAGGACGCCTTTCTTGACACAAGACAATAGCAGGTCTCTATTTGTCCAGACTTTAATCTGACAGGCTGTCACTGGTGAGCCTTCGTTTTTGAAAGCTTCAACAGCCATGACTCAGTTGCCCCCTCGGTGCTGGCTGGTGGGAGCCTGCTGAATGCATCGGCGCAGTTTTCAGTGCCCGTTCTGTGCCGAATTGTATAGTCATAGGCAGCTAACGTGAGTGCCCATCTCTGTATACGGGCCGATGCATTTGCATTTATAGCCTTGTTGTCGGCCAAAAGAGATGTTAGAGGTTTGTGATCTGTCTCCAGCTCAAATTTCCTGCCAAACAGGTACAGGTGCATTTTTTTTTACAGTATACACACATGCAAGCGCTTCCTTTTCTACCATCCCGTAGCCCCGTTCTGCCTGGGACAGACTTCTGGAGGCATAAGCTACCGGCTGTAACTGACCCTTGGCATTCACATGCTGCAACACACCATAGGACGACGTGTCTCACATTAAAACGAGTTTCATACATGGGTCATATAGTGTTAACAGATTGTTGGAGCATAACAAATTTAGTGCTCTGTCAAAAGCCCTTTCCTGGCTGACACCCCAAACCCATTCGCGACCTTTGCGTAGAGCCGCTACACATGCTCCTAGCAGCGTGCTCAATTTGGGAAAAAAGTTACCAAAATAGTACAGGAGCCCCAGGAATGAACGCAGCTCCGTCGTGTTACAGGGTCTGGATGCTCTCTGGATCGCTTCTGTTATGGACGCAGTAGGTCTGATCCCGTCTGCTGCTACCCTCGTCCCCAGGAATTCTACCTCTGGAGCTAGGAAGACGCATTTCGCCTTTTTCAGTCGCAGACCTACCCGATCCAGTCTGCGTAGCATCTCCTCCAAGTGGCGGAGGTGTTCTTCAGTATCACAACCCGTGATGAGGATGTCATCCTGAAAAACCACTGTCCTTGGAATCGACTTGAGGAGGCTTTCCATATTGCGTTGAAAGATCGCAGCGGCTGAGCGAATCCCGAACGTTCATCTGTTATACTCAAACGACCCCTTGTGTGTCGTGATGATGGTCAGCTTCTTCGACTCACTCGCCAGCTCCTGGGTCATGTAAGCTGAGGTCAGGTCCAATTTTGAGAAAAGTTTGCCACCGGATAGCGTCGCAAAGAGGTCCTTCGCTCTCGTTAGCGGGTACTGGTCTTGGAGTGACACCTGATTGATGGTGGCCTTGTAATCACCACATATCCTGATCGACCCATCCGCCTTGAGCACCGGCACGATCGGGCTCGCCCAGCCACTGAATTCGACTGGCGAGATGATGCCTTCCCTCAGCAGGCGGTCCAATTCGCCTTCTATCTTTTCCCGCATCACTTACGGCACCGCTCTGGCCTTGTGGTTTACTGGCCTGGCGTCCGGGTTTATGTGAATCACTACCTTGGTCCCCATGAAAGTGCCAATGCCGGGTTGAAATAGTGAGTCAAATTTGTCCAGGACCTGTGAGCATGATATTCGCTCCACAGAAGAAATTGCATTGACATCGCCCCATTTCCAGTTCATGACAGCCAGCCAACTCCTCCCCAGCAGTGCAGGACTGTCTCCCGGGACAATCCAGAATTGCAACCTGTTCTCCGAATCTTTGTGGGTCACGACTACCGTGGCGCTGCCTAGCACCGGAATGATCTCCTTTGTATATGTCTGTAGCTGTGCGTCAATTGGCAATAATTTTGGCCTCCTGGCCTTGGATGCCCATAACTTGTTGAACTGCTTGATACTCATCAGGGACTGGCTGACCCGTGTCTAGCTCCATTAATACTGGGATGCCATTGAGGAGCACTTTGATTATTATCGGTGACGTCCTGGTATATGAACTGTATACGTGCTCCACATGAACTCGCTGAACTTCAGCTTCCAGCGATTTCCACCAGTGTCCATTTGGCCTCGTAGGGCTTACATCATCCCCGTCCTCCTCGTACATCAACCTGGCTGCAGGCTTCCTACACATACGCACCAAGTGACCGCTGACATTGTAGTTTCTGCAGGTCTATTGCTGATACCTGCAAGCTCTGGCTGTGTGTTTGCCTCCACACCTCCTTAGACAAAAGGTCCATTACCCGTCGATCATCTCTGACTGTCTCTGTAACTCTCCTTAAGCGCACCATTGACAGATGTTGATGGCCCCATTACTGGCCGCATTTTCCCTTGCGATGGCATGAATCGCCATTCAGCTAGCCATTGTCTCTGTTGAATTTCTCCCTTTGGGTTCGACTACATGCTAGGGCATGTCCGATTGCCCCTGTCTGCCTGGAGAACTGTGTGCCGCGTTAACAATGTTGACTCCCTGTCCATTTGCTGCATTTAAGCCAAGATTTTTGTCAAACATCATTCTGGTCTCTTCCTCCCCTGAGATAAATGTCTGGGCCATCAAAGCTGCCATTTCCAGGGTCAAGTCTTTGGTCTCAATCAGTTTCCTGAAAACCCCAGCGTGCCCGATGCCCTCAATAAAAAAAAGTCTTGCAGCATCTCTGCTCTGCAAGCATCTGGGAACTTACATAGGCTCGCCAGTCGCCGAGGTCTGCCATGAAGTCTGGAACGCTTTGCCCTTCTCGCCGCCGGTGTAAAACCGGTGTCTTGCCATGTGCATGCTGCTCACTGGTTCAAAGTGTTCCCCGATCAACTTACTGAGCTCTTCAAAAGTCTTGTCCGCCGGCTTCCCTGGCGCTAGAAGGTCCTTCATCAGGGAGTACGTCCTGGATCCACAAACCGTCAGGAGATGAGCCCTGCGTTTGTCGACCGAACCCTGTCCCAGCCATTCCTTAGTGACAAAACTTTGCTGTAGTCTCTCAATAAAATCATCCCAATCATCACCAACACAGTACCTCTCAACTGTGCTGCTAGTGGTTTAAATCCCAGTTTCTCGTCGCCAATGATATGTCCTTACTATACAGTATAAATGCACACAAGGCCCATACTTGAGAGAAGGTCACTCTGTGACCAGTAACCTTTATTAGCCAGCACTGAAGTGATGAAGGTGGGTGGAGCTTCCCCTTTTATACCTGAAAGTCCAGGTTTGGAGTGTCTCTCACAAATTCACCACCTAGTGGTCAATGTTCTCACGGTGTACAACTTAGGTCAGTTTATACATGGGTTGCAATGACAATTAAATACATGACACTGTCCACTACCTGCACCAGGGCTTCCAAGGCAGCAGCAGAGAAGTTTAGTGCACTCTCGGCAATTGTTGCAGCCATTTCACTTTTGTTGAGTGTCCCCTTTGTTCTACAGAGTGCACCTCCCCTTTAAAAGGTGTTGGCTGCCTTTAAGTGGCATCAGAGATAACTGATATTTGATCCCCTGACAGGCATGCAGCCAATGAATAGCACTGGCTTCACGTCTGCCTCATTATAATTATCAAGAAGCATGAATATTGCGTGCTGCCCAAGTCCATATTAACAGGCACATGCAGTGCATATCTTTGGACCACTATTTCTTCAGTGCCGAGCGATCATCAATTTTAAATTGCCACATATTGCCACAATAATGAGAAAAGGGGTGCAGAGGAGTTTATGCAGAAAGTTGTTAAAACATGGAATACTTGATCACAGGGAACTGTTAAGGTGAAGACCATTGTATTTCCAACCATCACAGCTGATCCGAAGCTTGTTCTCAAGCAGTATTCCATATGTGTCCTTTCCAACATGAATCACTAGATACCAATCCGTAATGGCAATGTTAACCAACATCTCCCTCCCTACCAGCCCAGGAGCACTGCAGCTGATTTTACTGCCCCTCTACTGTCTCACCTGAGATCAGCTAACCCAGCACCAATCCGGAATCAAATCCTGGGCCTTCTGGTCTCTATGCCTTGGTGCTACATCTCCTGGCTTTGATAGAGTTTACTATCGAATAAGCACTTTTATTGGCAGTTAACTCTGCTTCCAAGGTCTGTCTTCAAACAAAATTTAAAATGCTCGCTCCTAAAATGGATGGTGGGTTCAAAAGAAGAATAAAGCCAAGTAAAATGGTTTTAAATTTTAAAAGACAGAAAAACAGGTTTCAACAGGTAGAATAGAAAGGAGTAAG
Organism: Pristiophorus japonicus; assembly: GCF_044704955.1. Lineage (NCBI taxonomy): Eukaryota > Metazoa > Chordata > Chondrichthyes > Pristiophoridae > Pristiophorus > Pristiophorus japonicus. The sequence continues at coordinate 70,101,277 of NC_091977.1, read as the reverse complement.
ATTAATAATAGAATAAAATATAAAACCGAGACAATAGGAAGAAAAAGAGCTGACTGGGCAAGTTCATGTAAAGTGTTTACATTTTTATAATGTAAAATTGTATTTGGGGTATTTATAATCAATGTTACAATAATAAAACCATTTTTTATGTTTAGCTTATTAGAATTGTTTGCAGCATCAAATTACATGATTGGAGTTTACAGATGCTACTTAACGAGCACATGGAAGAAATGCCGAGTCAGTGTCATAAACAATGTGTGGGGTAGTACACTTTGGAATAATGGGAGATGAGAATAAAACCTAAATGGGCAAGTGCTGATGGGGGAGGAGGACAGAGATATAATGTTCAGGTACACAAGTCATTAAAAGCTAGTTTGCTGGAGCAAAAAGTGATCAAAAAGACCAATTGGATGTTGGGCTTCATTACAAGAGGTATAACATATGAAAGTAGAGAGTTATTGCTGCAGTTATACAGTGCACTGGTCAGACTTAAATTGTGTTCTTTCTTGGTACATGAAAGATATGGTGGGGTAGATTTTAACCCTGCTGGGCAGAAAAACTGTGATACAATCCTGTTCAATTGGGCTGGCTGTATAACGGGCAGTCGATCTGTGCTGCCAGCTTTCCTGGTAATGAAAGATAAAATCTACCCTACTGGCTTTGTGCTAAGTCGAGTGATGGTTCATTAGAATGACACTGGGATACAGAGAGATGTGGGTGATAAGGAAACCTCTGAGATAGCCTTGTCATTAATTGAGATCTCAGGAGGAGAGATCACAAGACAAAAGGTATGCTAGAAAAGCGTGGTAGTAAAGGGCTTATAGTGGTTATGATACTGAACGAGCAACCCAGAAGATGTTGGTTCCAATTTCACCATGGCATGTTGTGAAATTGAAGTCAATGTAGTTTGTGGGCAAGGAACTAACTGTGTTGATTATGAATACTGCTGGATTGTCAACTGGTTCACTAATGTCCTTGCCACCCTATTCAGTATGGTCTACATGATGCCAGTCCCACACTATGTAGTTGACTCAATGCCCTCAGATGCACGAGATCCCACTCTGTTGTTAGGACAACTAGGGATAAGCAAATAATGCAGCCAAGCCACCATCGGCCACATCCCCAGAAAACAAACAACCTCTGAGAGAAGAAATTCCTCCTCATCTCCGTTTTAAATGGGTGACCCCTTATTCTGAAACTATACATCCTAGTTCTAGATTCCCCCATGAGGAGAAACATCCTCTCTGAATCTACCCTGTCAAGCCCCCTCAGAATCTTATACGTTTCAATAAGATCACCTCTCATTTGTCTAAATTCCAATGAGTATAAGCTCAACCTTTCTTCATAAAACAACCCCTTCACCTCAGGAATCAACCTCATGAACCTTCTCTGAACTGCCTCCAATGCAAGTATAACTCTCCTTAAATAAGACCAAAACTGTACACAGGTCTCCAGTATGGTCTGCCCAACATTGTGTGCCTTTGTTACCATCCTTGAACTTCCTTACGTAGCCACGGATAGTTCATTCTTCTCTTAGTCTTTCTTTCTCACTGGAATATATCTTTGCTGAGAGTTATGAAATATCTCCTTAAATGTCTTCCACTGCTTATCTACCATCTTCAACTTTAATCTATTTTTCCAGTCCACTTGAACCAACTTTGTCTTTATACCTTTGTAATTGCCTTTATGTAAATTCAGGAGTCTAGTTTGAGACCCAAGTTTCTTGCCCTCAAACTGAATTTGAAATTCTAATAGGCTATGATCACTCTTACCTAGAGGATCCTTTACTATGAGATCATTAATGAATTCGATCTCATTACACATTACCAGATCTAAAATAGCCTGCTCCCCAGTTGGTTCCACAACATATTGTTCTAAGAAATCACCCAGAATACACTCCTATGAACCCTTCCTCAAGTCTACCTTTGCCAATTTGATTTGTTCAATCAATATGAAGATTAAAATCACCCATGATTATTGCAGTACCTTTCTTATAAGTCTCCATTATTTCTTGATTTATACTCTGTCCTATAGTGTAGCTACTGTAAGGGAGCTGCTAGACTACTCCCACCAGTGACTTATTTCCCTTATTTCTTGTCTCCACCCAAACTGACTCTACATCTTGATCTTCTGAGCCAATATCATTTCTCACTATTGCACTGATCTCATCCTTTATTAACAGAGCTACCGCTCCATCGTTTCCTTTCATAGAATCATACAAATTTGCAGCACAGAAGGAAGCCATTTTGGTCCATTGCGTCCCTGTCGGCCGACCAACAGTTATCCAGCCTAATCCCACTTTCCAGCTCTTGGTTCGTAGCTCTGTAGGTTATGGCACTTTAAATGTACATCCAAGTATCTTTTAAATGTGGTGAGGGGTCCTGCCTCTTACAGGCAGTGAGTTTCAGACCGTCATCATCTTCTGGGTGAAGACATTTCCCCTCCTATCTCCTCTAAACCTCTTCCCAATTACTTTAAATCTATGCCCTCTGGTTGTTGACCCTTCTGCCAAGGGAAACAGGTCCTTCCTATCCACTCTATCCAGGCCCCACATAATTTTATACACCTCAATCAGGTCTCCCCTTAGCCGCCTCTGTTCCAAAGAAAACAGACCCAGCATCTCCAATCTTTTCTCATAGCCAGAATTCTCCAGTCCAGGCAACATTCTTGTAAATCTCCTCTGCACCCTTTCCAGTGCAATCACATCTTTCCTGTCATGTGACCAGAATTGCAGACACTACTCCAGCTGCAGCCGAACTAGTGTTTTATACAGTTCAAGCATAACCTCCTTGCTCTTGTATTCCATGCCTTGACAAATATAGGCAAGTATTCTATATGCCTTCTGAACCATCTTATTTACGTGGCCTGCTACCTTCAGGGATGTGTGGATCTACACTTTTAAGTGTCGTACCATTTAATGCGTATTCCCTTGCCTTGTTGGACCTCCCCAAATTCATTACCTCACACTTATCCGGATTGAATTCCATTTGCCGCTGTTCTGCCCACCTGACCTGTACATTAATATCTTCCTGCAGTCCTCAGCTTTCTTCTTCATTATCAACCACACAGCTTATTTTAGTGTCATCTGCAAACTTCTTAATCATGTCCCCAACATTTAAGTCCAAATCATTGATAAATACCACAAAAAGCAAGGGACCCAGCACTGAGCCCTGCAGAACCTCACTGGATACAGCCTTCCAGTCATAAAAGCACCCATCAAACATTACCCTTTGCTTCCTGCCTCCAAGCCAATTTTGGATCCAATTTACCACTTTGCCCTGGATCCCATGGGCTATTACATTCGTGACCAGTCAGCCACATGGAACCTTTTCTAAAGCTTTGCTAAAATCCATATACATGTAGTGGAGTATTTAAAATAAACACTCAACACCAGATCTGGGTTCGAAGATTCAAGTAGTCTTTAATTTGCTTGCAAGAGAGTGTCGAGTCTGCAGTCAACCTGTTGCTGAGCTGTCCTCACTTGCTCTCTCTGAACAAAGAAAACATAAGGTTTTTATACAGTTCCTTGGCCTATAATGGCCAGACATTCAACACATGAGACATACATTGATTTGAATGGTCTAAACCCTTGTCACTCAAAGTAAAGGTATGAAACAGACCACGCCTGTCCCCAGTACTTTTCCATAAACCTCACTGTGTCCCAAGAATGCATTAGCACATTGGCATGTTATCTTATCTCTCTTGCCTTGACCAGATGGAGTTTTTCCAATGTGTCACTTTTGACCCCTTGCCCCTCTGGGCTTGCTATGGTTCAACAGTTTGGCCTCCTGTAATTGTCCTCCGGTTACACAGCTTGTAGCAATTAATCCTTCTGACATGTTATTTCCCTTTAAACACCCTTAGAAAGTTGACCATTACAAAAGCCTATGTCAGCTCGTTTTAGTTCCGAGATCCATTCTCAGCCCTTTAATTATAACAGAGCTCGATAGCCCCACTTCAGTCCCCCTTTTTGGTACTTAGCTACCCAGCCCAAGATTACCAACCTAATTCTACTTAATTCTGCGTCCCCTGCTCCGTTCTGTGGAGATCAGCCATGCGGTTTGGGGGACTCGGGACGCGATCTACGTCTCAAAGTATTTCAGGTTACTTGGCTAACAACTTTCGCTGTTCCATTATTAAAGCTTTTGCTTTCCTTCTCCGTTACCTCTTTCTGCATGCCATGCATAACCCAATTCCCCATCTGACAGCTAGCCCTAACTGTATGACCACCAATACGTGAGAGAATATACAAATCCATGGATGGATATTCACATTCATTCCACAATTCTATACACGTTCCCACCCTTGTGTGTCCTTCAGGGTTTCTTCAATGTCCTTTTGAATGCTGTATGGAATCTTCCAAAATCTCATGATAATGACGTATGCTTTTCTCAGTGTCCTTTTTCAATTGCGTCAAATGTTCTTTGAGACGGGGAATGTCTTGCTAACTTGGTATGTCATATTGTTCCATTTCATCATCCCATCTCAGGTTGTTTAAAGTGATGTTTTCGATGCATTCCTCTCTTCATGAGAATAGGTATCGATGGCCTAGTTTGACCACAGCTTTGGGCGTAAAACAGAAATTAGGTTGTGGGATCGCACATATGACATTACCATGCTTGTACTCCTCATTTTCCTTGGTAGATATTCAATACGTCCCATCATCCTGGGCTGCCACCTCAGTCCCTCCCTGACTAAAGGGGCTAATTTCCAACGTGCGATTAACCGTCTGAGTGAACCCATACGCTATACATTGCCCTCCTTCTATAGGTTGTGCGCACACTAGCACATCCAAATATTGTGTGCAACCATCGGTATGCACCCCTTGAAATGTGCCACTGAGTTTTACCGCGTAAGGGGGCGTATCGTGGAACTGAATCTGGGATTGGCCTTGTATTTTGCCTATGTTCTGTACTGTCCACAGAGGTTCGGCATCCATACTCTCTATCTGTGGGATAGCAAGAACCATACCTATTTCAATTCTCTGATAATACAATTACTTTGGGACAAGAACACTTGTGTTATCTTACGAACATCACAGAGGGTAATACCGTCCTTAGTCAATTTGGACAGCTGCTCATTACTTATCCAATCGGGTATTTTTTCTGTTTCATCTGGTTTACATTGTTTCGGATGTTCCCTAGTAACCATGTACCGTACATTGCACATACAAGTTATTTATGTGTTTCTTGGGTTAGATCATTTCGTCGCACACTTATCTTATTGATAGTTTGGGCATGAGGCGCTCTGATTTCCTCGACTTGCAGCATTTGTCTGGCGACCTCGTCCCCTGTTTCTGACAACTGTGAAGTCCGATTGTTTCCCTTTAGTAAAAGGGTTCTCAAACATTGGGCTAAGTCTTGAACTTCTTGGTCTATACTGGCTATGTCAAATGTGTTAACAGCTGCCACCATCGCCGCATACCGATAGTATGTGTCGGTTGTTGTTAGACAATAGATAACATAAAAACCACACATAGTCTCATGGTTCATTGTCGGACTATGTACGGTAAGTATCATCTCAGCATCTAGCCGTTGTGACCCTCTGTTCCCCATTTTGCTTAATGCCATTGTACTTGGTCCTCAATTGACCCAATTAACTATCCAAATTCATTATATCTTCCCTTTGACAGTTACACTTTTAACTCCTTTCTCACAGTGATATTTACTTGCCTACGCAAATAAATACTTAATGAAACCCATGCCCCAAGTCTCGCAGTTTGGACATGGGTAAAAAAAAACGTTCCTGTCGCAATGGGACAAGTCAGGTTGGTGCTGTACTGGTATTCCCAGTGTATGGTGCGGAAAAAATATTCACCCTTCCCTCTTTATACAGATCGTACAGGAAAATGCTGTCCCGCAATTACCTTCATGGTGCAGTTCCATGTTATCCCACCCACCCGGGTTACATTTCCGGTGTTCATTGTATCCTACTAAATTTTCTCAGGCATGCTTGAGTAATACTCGACTATCTCTAACAGGGTGATGTCATTCTGTTCCTGTAAATGACACTTGTGCCACCGGGTACACCTGTACCAACCTTTTGACTTGGTTCAGAGTCTTAGTAAGTTGATAAGTGGACATTGCCCTCGATCTCGATCAGTTATCCAGAAAGAGAGCTTTCCCTCTGCAATATGCTGCAGCTTTCCTTGGGCTTGTTCCACTAACCAAGATCCATACATTAATTCGAGCCATTTTGTTGAAAATTATTTGTTCCCCTTCTGGTTTACCCCCTTTTTAGCATTAAACCAGTTGCGACATATTAATCAGGCCTCACCGCTGTCTGTTATGATTCTCCCCACTAGTCTCGACACCATTCTTGTCAAGATACGATCAAGCCCATCACTCTTCCTAAATTCAATGCACGTTGTACTGGCCCTCTGCCAAAATCCCTTGATCATTCTCCCATGCAGCTGCGCTGTTTTAGGTTTGCATCACCCTGGTAGTCCCACTTTGGTCAGATTCAATATTACAGGTAGCACTTCGTGATGCAATCATTGTACAATCACATCTGAGTTGAGATTACCGTTAGCCCATTTGTTGGCCCTGGGATGTGTTTATGACAAACAATTCGCTTTTCCCACAAATCTGTTTATTCGTTGAAGAAGGAGCCAACCTTTGGATGAGTCTTTTTTTTTAAAACTTGTACAACCGCGCTCCCATCCTTGCACCCCTTGATATAATGGACGGTTACTGTGGTATGATTACCAGGCCACTGTAAATGTACTCCTATCCTGTACCCCTATCCTATATCCTCGCCTGTCCTTACTTCTACCATTCACGATATGTCTCTTACTACTTTGTGAGATTGGTGGGATTTGCGAGGTATGTCTGTTGTCAGGAGGTGGTTCCAAATCTAGGACCCAAGGAGATTCTTACAGCTCCCATGTCTTGTCCACTTCCCTTTGGTTCATACTGTACCTGATTAGGTGGGGGTATCCCATTAGGCACCCCTTCTTCCTCATCCCCCGGAGAGGACGTAACCCCACTTCTGAGATTTACTCATGGATGTAGTCGATTACAGTGGTGTGCCCTCCCAATCCCTCAGGTACAATCCACTAACCCCTTTAAACAACATCGCTTCTTCCCAATGGTCACCTTCTTAAAACAAAAGAAACAGAGAATCTCTGGTGATTCTCTTCAAATTAAGATGATTTCCAATATTCAAAAAGTATCGCCCACTGAGTTAAAACAGAGTTCATAGCTGCATGTGAAAGAGTCAACTTCCTTTGTTTCGAAAGCCAACAAACACAGACACCATCAATCAATGTCGACTTCAGTCTACAACCTTTTCAGTTTAAATTCTCCAGTTAAAAATCTTACTTTTGTAAAGTCCCTGTGTTTTTATTTTCAAAATAAATATTCAGAAAAACAACTTCGCTCACAGTAGCACTTTATGATTTCTCCCCAATTACACATTGGTCAGAATTTTTTAAAAAACCATACCAATTATTGATGTGAAATGCCTTATGTCCGGAACTAAAGGCTCTCCATACAATTACACCAACCGGAATAACTCCAATCTTAACTAACCAATGCCACTTGGAAAAAGGGTGAGGAACCACAGCCAAACAAAGGAATAGTCGCACATGTCTTCCTAAAACTTTACTGAAACATCAAATAAAAACACTAGAAGAGTAAGAAAGAAACATGATCTTCCCTTTTCTCCTTTTGATTCAATCATAACTATTTATCCATTATTCCTTAAATCAATTTTCAATTTCTGATCCCTGTAGGTTACAGCACTCTAAGTGCGCATCCAAGTATTTTTTAAGTGTGGTGAGGCTTTCTGACTCTACCATCCTTTCAGGCAGTGAGTTCCAGACCCCCACCACCCTCTGGGTGAAGACATTTCCTCTCATATCTCCTCTAAACCACCCCTCAATTACTTTAAACCTATGCCCTCTTTGCCAAGGGATACAGGACCTTCCTAATTGTATACACCTCAATAAAGTCTCCCCTCAAGCCTCCTCTGTTCCAAAGAAAAGAGACCCAGCATCTCTAATCTTTCCGCACAGCCAACATTCTCCAGTTCAGGCAACATTCTTGTAAATCTTCTCTGCACCTTTTCCAGTGCAATCACATCTTTCCTGCAATGTGATGAACCGAACCGCACACAGCACTCCAGCTGTGACCCAACTAGAGTTTTCTGCAGTTCAAGCATGACGTCCCTGCTCCTGTATTCCATGCCTCAACTAATAAAGGCAAGCATTCTGTATGCCTTAATCACCTTATCTACCTGGCCTGCTAGCTTCAGGGATCTGTGGACCTACATTCCAAGGTCCCTTTGTTCCTCTACACTTTTCAGTGTCGTACCATTTAATGTTTGTTTTATAATCTGCACTATAATCTGTTGCCCCTGTAGTTTTTAGTACTTTTTGCTGCTATATGCCTACAATTTATGGTTTGGATTCCCACTGAACATCTCCTTTTAGAATTACTTCCTGCTTTTTTTTTTAATGGTCACCATAGCAACTAACTTCGATCTTCATTTCTTGCATTACAAAGAGCCTCTCTACATTTCACACCACGTTTGTCAGAGTTTGTTGCAGCAACTTCAGGTTTCCTACCACCACCACTGTTTCTAATTAACGGGAGCTGCTGGCAGTTGTTCCTTTTCATGTGTCCTGATGGATGCTGTCACCGTCACATCTACTGCCAATTTATTTTGTCGCTTTCTAGGTCAATAGTCTAGTTTGACTACTTAATTCATAATACACGCGAGTGCCTAAAACGAGGGCTTTCTCCTTCTTTTGTTTCTTTTCCAACTCCCCCCATTTTTTCTGTTCAGCGGATAGATCATTTTGTTTCAAATTTAGTTTAATCATTATTTCAATTAGTTTTCGATTTTTTTCTGCTGGGTACCGTGTCAGAGACCCTTGGTCCCCACTCGAGTTTCTCACTTCCCATGACTATAGGTTGTCAGCGGTACGTCCCTTACTTACTTGTCCTGAGTGAGACTAATACTTGCAACCTATTGGTTGTCAGCGGTAGGTCCCTTACTTACTTGCCCTGAGTGAGACTAATACTTGCAACCTATTGGTTGTCAGCGGTAGGTCCCTTACTTACTTACTCCTCACAAGTGAGACCATTACTTGCAACCTTATCAATTATCAATCACAATGTTACGCAGACACACTTCTATATAACCGATCGCAATTGTTTCACCTGGGATCTTCCACTGACTACTTGAAGTCTCGGCCAGACCTGCAGATTCAGATCTCTTAGATAGCTGACACCAGACAGATTTCTGCCCTTGTCCTAACTGTGCATGGTAATTAAAACGTACTCACGCCTTTGACGTGGCTTCTATCTGCCGGTGTCCATCGCCCGCTTGAGACCCTGCTCGCAGCGCCAATTGTACTGAAGTATTTAAAATAAACACTCAACACCAGGTCTGGGTTCGAAGATTCAAGTAGTCTTTAATTTGCTTGCAAGAGAGTGTCGAGTCTGCAGTCAACCTGTTGCTGAGTTGTCCTCACTCTCTGAACAAAGAAAACATAAGGTTTTTATACAGTTCCTCGGCCTATAATGGCCAGACATTCAATACATGAGATATACATTGATGTGAATGATCAAAACCCTTGTCATTCAAAGTAAAGGTATGATACTGACCACACCTGTCCCCAGTACTTTTCCACAAACCTCACTGTGTCCCAAAAATGCATTAGCACATTGGAATGTTATCTTATGTTTCTTGCCTTGATCAGATGGAGTTTTTCCAATGTGTCACTTTTGACTCCTTGCCCTGTTTAGCTGCCCCTCTGGGCTTGCTGTGGCTCAACAGTTTGGCCTCCTGTAATTGTCCTCTGGTTACACAGCTTGTAACAATTAATCATTCTGATGTGTTATTTCCCTTTAAACACCTTTAGAAAGTTAACCACTACAAAAGCCTATGTCAGCTTGTTTTAGTTATGGGAACCATTCTTAACCCTTTAATTATAACAGAGCTCGATAGCCCCACTTCATACAATATATAATACGTACTGTCCTCATCGACCCTCCTGGTTACCTCCTCAAAAAATTCAACCAAGTTCATCAGACATGGCCTTCCCTTGACAAATCCATGCTAACTGCTTGATTAATCCATGTCTTTCCAAATGAAGATTTATGCTGTCTCTCAGGAATTTTTCCAATAATTTTACCACCACAGAGGTTAGGCTGACTGGCCTGTAATTACTCAGTCTATCCCTTTCTCCCTTTTTAAACAAAGGTACAATATTAGCAGTCCTCCAGTCCTCTGGCACCGCATCTGTAGCCAGAGAGGATTGGAAAATGATGGTCAGAGCCTCTGCTATTTCCTCTTTTGCTTCTCTTAACAGCCTGGGATACAGTTCATCTGGGCTTGTGGATTTATCCACTTTCAAAGCTACTAAGCTGCTTAATACATCTTCTCTCACTATGTTTATCTCGTCTAATATGTCACACACCTCCTCTCTCATTGCAAAGTTTATTCAGTCTGCCAATCCTTCTGAAATGTCAAATATCGGAGACTGTGGCAGGTGGGGAGTTTGACTGGGGCGGTACACCTGTCACACTGTAACGCAGGTGTCCTAAGGTGAGCTCAGGGAGGACAGAAACCTCCCGTGGAGCAGAAGGGTTCAGATCCCAGCCTTGGTCACCTAGCCACCACATCTCTGTAATGGCTATCAGATCATACCCACTTACTTCTATTTGTGCCGTCAACTCATCTATCTTGTTAAGAATGCTGTGCGCATTCAGTTAGAGATTTTAATTTTGTCTTTTTATTATTTTTCCCTACTCTGACTGTACTTTCTGATGCTCTCTTACGTTTATACATTCTGCCATTTCCTGTTGCACTCTGGTTATCATTACCCCTATTGCTACCCTGCACTATTGCCTTCTCCTTACTCTTTAACTTTTAAAATCTCGCCTCACCTTCTGCAGCCCTAGTTATTCGATTCACCAAGAGAGTGGTCCCAGCACGGTTCAAGTAAAGCCCATCCCAATGGAACAGCTCTCTCTTTCCCCAGTACTGATGCCAGTGCCCCATGTATCGAAACCCATTTCTCCCACACCAATCTTTGAGCCACGTATTCATCTCTCTGATCTTATTTACCCTATGCCAATTTGCTCATGGCTCAGGTAGTAATCCAGAGATTATTACCTTTGTGGTTCTGCTTTTTAATTTAGTCCCTAGTGCTCATACTCCTTCAGCAGAACATCTTTCTTTGTCCTACCTATGCCATTGGTACTTACATGGATCATGACAACTGCATCGTTCCCCTCCCACTCCAAGTTACTCTCCATCCCAGAGGAGATGTCCTTAACCCTGGCACCGGGTAGGCAAAACAGCCTTTGGGACTCATGCTCTTGGCTGCAGTGAACAGTATCTATCCCCCTAATGATACTGCCCCTTACCTCTACAACATTTCTTTTTACTTCCCCAACTTGAATGGCCCCCTGTAGCACGGTGCTGTGATCAGTTTGTTCATCCTCCCTGCAGTCCCTGCTCTCGTCCACATAGAGGGCAAGTACCTCGTACCTGTTGGACAATTGCAAGGACTGAGGTACCTTTTGGATCCCCATACCCTCACTCGTCGTCACACCCTCCTGTCCCTGACCACGGAATAAATTTGAATTATTTGACCTAAGTGGTGTGACTGCCTCCTGGAACACAGCATCCAGGTAACTCTTCCCCCCCACCCCGATGTATCGCAGTGTCCGAAATCGGACTGCAGCTCATCAACTCTGAGCCGAAGTTCCTCGAGCCGCCAACACTTACTGCAGATGTGGTCGCCGTGAATCACACTGGTGTCCACCAGCTCCCACATGCTGCAGCTGCAACACATCACCTGTCCTGCCATCTTTCTTGTATTTTATTTAATTAATTTGGTTTTCAAGTTTTGAAGTATCAATTATCAATGTTTAATTTTTAATCCTGGCTCTTAATTAAACCAATGCCCTAGTTTAGAAAAAAAAAGAAATACTCACCAACCAATCACTTACCTGCTTTCGTGTGACGTTGCACTTTGATTTTTTTGACCCCCTCTCAGGTCGGTTCATGCTGCTCCGAGCTAGCTTTTTTTATTCCCTGCTGCTCTCGCTCCTCAGGTCCCGCTCTCGCCACTGAAGGGAAATTTTGCTGAAGAAGTTGGCATGGGGCTTGGGAGCATGGTACACAACAAGCATTGGAAGTAGGATGGAAGGGAGCAAAGTGCTCAAACGGGAGAATGCGGCTAAGGTAAAGGGGGAATGGGCAAGGTGGGACTTGGTGATATGAGCTACACCACCATCACTGTGATCTGAGCAGGGCAACTGGTCAAATGTATAGTTGAGGTGGGAAGATTTGGCAAAGGGGAAGAGGTCACAGCTTGTAAGCAAGGTTTCTGTCTGCATCAGGGTGTTGATACAATCATTCGCAATGAGATCATCAATGGCAAGGACATTGTTCCCCAGGGAGCATGATCCAGTGGGTGATATGGGGCATGGCAGTGATTGATGATCCACCAGCAGGATCAAAGGGGAAGTCACGAAGAGGCAAGTGAATGGGGGAGTAAGTTAGAGTCTCCAAGGGGTAAGCTAGGTGAGCTGGAGAGGGTGAAGCAGTTGGAATTACTGCTGTGGGAAAGTCAGCAAAAGTTGCTATGATGTAGGGTGAGAAAGTTGGATCTCTAACCAGCGTATTAAGCTTAAATAAAGGAGACTATGAAGGTATGAGACCAGAGTTGGATAAAGTGCAGTAGGAAAATAGATTAAAGTGCAGGATGGTTGATGAACAGTGGTGTACATTTAAGGAGATAATTCACAACTCTCAAGAAAAATATATTCCAGTGAGGAGGAAAGGGTGTAAGAGAAAAGATAGCCATCCGTGGCTAACTAAAGAAATAAAGGATGGTATCCAATTAAAACAAGGGCATACAAAATGGCCAAAACTAATGAGAGGATAGAAGACTGGGAAGCTTTTAAAAGCCAGCAAAGAACGACTAAAAAAATAATTAAGAAAGGGAAGATAGACTATGAGAGTAAACTAGCGCAAAATATAAAAACAGATAGCAAGAGTTTCTAAAGGTATATAAAAAGGAAAAGTGTGGCTAAAGTAAATGTTGGTCCCTTAGAGGACAAGACCGGGGAATTAGTAATGGGGAACATGGAGATGGCAGAAACTCTGAACAAATATTTTGTATCAGTCTTTATGGAAGAGGACACTAACAATATTCTGACAGTGGATACTCTAGGGGCTATAGGGGGGGAGGAACTTAACACAATCACAATCACTAAGGCGGTGGTACTCAGTAAGATAATGGGACGAAAGGCAGATAAATCCCCTGGACCTGATGGCTTGTATCCTAGGGTCTTAAGAGAAGTAGCGGCAGGGATTATGGATGCATTGGTTGTAATTTACCAAAATTCCCTGGATTCTGGGGAGGACCCAGCAGATTGGAAAACTGCAAATGTAACGCCCCTATTTAAAAAAAGGAGGCAGACAAAAAGCAGGAAACTATAGACCAGTTAGCCTAAGATCTGTGGTTAGGAAAATGTTGGAGTCCATTATTAAAGAAGCAAGAGCAGGACATTTGGAAAAGCAAAATTTGGTCAGGCAGAGTCAGCATGGATTTATGGAGGGGAAGTCATGTTTGACAAATTTGCTGGAGTTCTTTGAGGATGTAACGAACAGGGTGGATAAAGGGGAACCCGTGGATGTGGTGTATTTGGACTTCCAGAAGGCATTTGACAAGGCGCAACATAAAAGGTTACTGCAAAAGATAAAAGTTCACAGGGTTGGGGGTAATATATTAGCATGGATAGAGGATTGGCTAACTAACAACAGCAAAGCTGAAGACTGGGAGAAATTTAGAATTCAGCAGAGGAGGACAATGGATTTAAGTAGGTGGGGGAAAATAAAGTATGAGAGTAAGTTTGCAGGGAACATAAAAACTGACTGCAAAAACCTCTACAGATATGTGAAGAGAAAAAGATCAGTGAAGACAAATGTAGGCCCCTTGCAGTCAGAATCAGGTGAATTTATAATGGGAAACAAAGAAATGGCAGACCAATTGAACAAATACTTTGGTTCTGTCTTCACTAAGGAAGACACAAATAACCAAGGGTCTAGCGAGAAGGAGGAACTGAAGGATATCCTTATTAGTCAGGAAATTGTGTTAGGGAAATTGGTGGGACTGAAGGACGATTTATCTTCAGGGCCTGATGGTTTGCATCCCAGAGTACTTAAGGAAGTGGCCCTAGAAATAGTGGATGCATTGTTGGTCATTTTCAAACATTCTTTAGACTCTGGATCAGTTCCTATGGATTGGAGGGTAGCCAATATAACACCACTTTTTAAAAGCGGAGGGATAGAGAAAACAGGGAATTATAGACCAGTTAGCCTGACAACAATAGTGGGGAAAATGTTGGAATCAATTATTAAAGATGTAATAGCAGCGCAATTGGAAAGCAGAGTCAGGATCGATCCAAGTCAGCATGGAATTATGAAAGGGAAATCATGCTTGACAAATCTTCTAGAATTTTTTGAGGATGTAACTAGTAGAGTGGACAAGGGAAAACCAGTGGATGTGGTGTATTTGGACTTTCAAAAGGCTTTTACAAGCTCCCACACAAGAGATTAGTATGCAAAATTAAAGCACATGGTATTGGGGGGAATGTATTGACTTGGATAGAGAACTGGTTGGCAGACAGGAAGCAAAGAGTAGGAATAAATGGATCCTTTTCCGAATGGCAGGCAGTGACTAGTGGGGTACCGCAAGGTTTAGTGCTGGGACCCCAGCTATTTACAATATACATTAATGATTTAGACAAAGGAATTGAATGTAATATCTCCAAGTTTGCAGATGACACTAAGCTGGGTGGCAGTGTGAGCTATGAGGGGGATGCCAAGAGGCTGCAGGGTGACAGATTAGGAAAAGGGGAGGTGCAATGAGACCTGGGTGTCATGGTACATCAGTCATTGAAAGTTGGCATGCAGGTACAGCAGGCGGTGAAGAGGGCAAATGGCATGTTGGCCTTCATAGTGAGAGGATTTGAGTATAGGAGCAGGGAGGTCTTACTGCAGTTGTGCAGGGCCTTGGTGAGGCCACACATTGAATATTGTGCACAGTTTTGGTCTCCTAATCTGAGGAAGGATATT
Organism: Pristiophorus japonicus; assembly: GCF_044704955.1. Lineage (NCBI taxonomy): Eukaryota > Metazoa > Chordata > Chondrichthyes > Pristiophoridae > Pristiophorus > Pristiophorus japonicus. The sequence goes on along the minus strand of NC_091977.1, from coordinate 70,086,172 downwards.
CTTGTTGTAGAGGGAGTGCAGCGAAGGTTCACCAGACTGATTCCCGGGATGACAGGACTGATATATGAAGAAAGATTGGATTGACTAGGCTTATATTCACTGGAATTTAGAAGAATGAGAGGGGATCTCATAGAAACATATAAAATTCTGATGGGATTGGACATGTTAGACGCAGGAAGAATGTTCCAAATGTTGGGGAAGTCTAGAATCAAGGGTCACAGTCTAAGGGTAAGGGGTAAGCCATTTAGGACTGAGATGAGGAGAAACTTCTTCACTCAGAGAATTGTGAACCTGTGGAATTCTCTACCACAGAAAGTTGTTGAGGCCAGATCGTTAGATTTATTCAAAAGAGAGTTGGATGTGGCTGGTACGGCTAAAGGGATCAAGGGGTATGGAGAGAAAATAGGAATGGGGTACTAAAGTTGCAAAAATGATCAGCCATGCTCATATTAATGGTGGTGCAGGCTCGAAGGGCCGAATGGCCTACTCGTGCACCTATTTTCTATGTTTCTATGTTTCTAACAGAGAACAGAGAGTCGGTATAAATGATTCATTCTCTGGTTGGCAATCAGTGACAAGTGGAGTGTCACAGGGATCAGTGCTGGGACCCCAACTATTTACAATCTATATTAATGACGTGTCATGTATCTCACACTACTGTACATAACTGTATCTCACCATGCTATACATGACTGTAACTATAGATGACCTGTAACCACAAGCTTACCTTACCACCAGGTGTGCACTTGCAGGAGACACTGGATACCTGTCCCAGACAGGTATATAAGGACAGGTCTCAGGCAAGTGTGGCATTCGAGAGCTGTGTAAAAAAAGGTGCAGGTCCTGAGTGACCTTGACCTCAGTATGTGCCTTGTGTGAATCTGTACTGCAGGGACAGGACTTTACAACTTGGAAGAAAGGACTGAGTGTAACGTAACCAAGTTTGCTGATGACACAAAGATAGGAGGAACAGCAATGTGTGAGGAGGACACAAAAAAACTGCAAAAGGACATAGACAGGCTAAATGAGTGGGCAAAAATTTGGCAGATGGAGTATAATGTTGGAAAGAGCGAGGTCATGCACTTTGGCAGAAAAAAATCAAAAAGCAAGTTATTTTATTTAACTGGAGAAAGATTGCAAAGTGCTGCAGTACAGCGGGACCTGGGGATATTTGTGCATGAAACACAAAACGATAGTATGCAGGTACAGCAAGAGATCAGGAAGGCCAATGATATCTTGGCCTTTATTGCAAAGGGGATGGAATATAAAAGCAGGGAAGTCTTACTACAGCTGTATGGTATTGATGAGGCCACACCTGGAATACTGCGTGCAGTTTTGGTTTCCATATTTACGAAAAGATATACTTGCTTTGGAAGCAGTTCAGAGAAGGTTTACTAGGTTAATTCTGGGGATGAGGGGGTTGAGTTACGAGGAAAGGTTGAGTCGGTTGGGCCTCTACTCAGTGGAATTCAGAAGAATGAGAGGTGAACATAACATCAGAACATAAGAATTAGGAACAGGAGTAGGCCATCTAACCCCTCGAGCCTGCTCCGCCATTCAACAAGATCATGGCTGATCTGGCCGTGGACTCAGCTCCACTTACCCGCCCATTCCCCATAACCCTTAATTCCCTTATTGGTTAAAAATCTATCTATCTGTGATTTGAATACATTCAATGAGCTCGCCTCAACTGCTTCCTTGGGCAGAGAATTCCACAGATTCACAAGCCTCTGGGAGAAGAAATTCCTTCTCAACTCGGTTTTAAATTGGCTCCCCCGTATTTTGAGGCTGTGCCCCTAGTTCTAGTCTCCCCGACCAGTGGAAACAACCTCTCTGCCTCTATCTTGTCTATCCCTTTCATTATTTTAAATGTTTCTATAAGATCACCCCTCATCCTTCTGAACTCCAACGAGTAAAGACCCAGTCTACTCAATCTATCATCATAAGGTAACCCCCTCATCTCCGGAATCAGCCTAGTGAATCGTCTCTGTACCCCCTCCAAAGCTAGTATATCCTTCCTTAAGTAAGGTGACCAAAACTGCACGCAGTACTCCAGGTGCGGCCTCACCAATACCCTGTACAGTTGCAGCAGGGCCTCCCTGCTTTTGTACTCCATCCCTCTCACAATGAAGGACAACATTCCATTCGCTTTCCTGATTACCTGCTGCACCTGCAAACTAACGTTTTGGGATTCATGCACAAGGACCCCCAGGTCCCTCTGCACCGCAGCATGTTGTAATTTCTCCCCATTCAAATAATATTTCCTTTTACTGTTTTTTTTTCCCAAGATGGATGACCTCACATTTTCCGACATTGTATTCCATCTTCCAAACCTAAGCCCATTCACTTAACCTATCTAAATCTCTTTGCAGCCTCTCTGTGTCCTCTACATAACCCGCTTTCCCACTAATCTTTGTGCCATCTGCAAATTTTGTTACACTACACTCTGTCTCCTCTTCCAGGTCATCTATGTATATTGTAAACAGTTATGGTCCCAGCATCGATCCCTGTGGCACACCACTAACCATCGATTTCCAAACCGCAAAGGACCCATTTATCCCGACTCTCTGCTTTCTGTTAGCCAGCCAATTCTCGATCCATGCTAATACATTTCCGCTGACTCCGCGTACCTTTATCTTCTGCAGTAACCTTTTGTGTGGCACCTTATCGAATTCCTTTTGGAAATCTAAATACACCACATCCATCGGTACACCTCTATCCACCATGCTCGTTATATCCTCAAAGAATTCCAGTAAATTAGTTAAACATGATTTCCCCTTCATGAATCCAAGTTGCGTCTGCTTGATTGCACTATTCCTATCTAGATGTCCTGCTATTTCTTCCTTAATGATAGCTTCAAGCATTTTCCCCACTACAGATGTTAAACTAACCGGCCAATGGTTACCTGCCTTTTGTCTGTCCCCTTTTTTTAAACAGAGACGTTACATTAGCTGCTTTCCAATCCGCTGATACCTCCCCAGAGTCCAGAGAATTTTGGTAGATTATAACGAATGCATCTGCTATAACTTCCGCCATCTCTTTTAATACCCTGGGATGCATTTCATCAGGACCAGGGGACTTGTCTACCTTGAGTCCCATTAGCCTGTCCAGCACTACCCCTCTAGTGATAGTGATTATCTCAAGGTCCTCCCTTCCCACATTCCTGTGACCAGCAATTTTTAGCATGGTTTTTGTGTCTTCCACTGTGAAGACCGAGGCAAAATAATTGTTTAAGGGCTCAGCCATTTCCACATTTCCCATTATTAAATCCCCCTTCTCATCTTCTAAGGGACCAACATTTACATAAGTCACTCTTTTCCGTTTTATATATCGGTAAAAGATTTTACTATCTGTTTTTATGTTTCGCGCAAGTTTACTTTCGTAATCTATCTTTCCTTTCTTTATTGCTTTCTTAGTCATTCTTTGCTGTCGTTTAAAATTTTCCCAATCTTCTTGTTTCCCACTAACCTTGGCCACGTTATACGCATTGGTTTTTAATTTGATACTCTCCTTTATTTCCTTGGTTATCCACTGCTGGTTATCCCTTTTCTTACCGCCCTTCTTTTTCACTGGAATATATTTTTGTTGAGCACTATGAAAGAGCTCCTTAAAAGTCCTCCACTGTTCCTCAATTGTGCCACCGTTTAATCTGTGTTCCCAGTCTACTTTAGCCAACTCTGCCCTCATCCCACTATAGTCCCCTTTGTTTAAGCATATTATGCTCGTTTGAGACACTACTTCCTCACCCTCAATCTGTATTACAAATTCAACCATATTGTGATCACTCATTCCGAGAGGATCTTTTACTTGGAGATCATTTATTGTTCCTGTCTCATTACACAGGACCAGATCTAAGATAGCTTGCTCCCTTGTAGGTTCTGTAACATACTGTTCTAAGAAACAATCCCGTATGCATTCTATGAATTCCTCCTCAAGGCTACCCCATGCGATTTGATTTGACCAATCGATATGTAGGTTAAAATCCCCCATGATTACTGCTGTTCCTTTTTCACATGCCTCCATTATTCCCTTGATTATTGTCCGCCCCACCATGAAGTTATTATTTGGGGGCCTATAAACTACGCCCACCAGTGACTGTTTTCCCTTACTATCTCTAATCTCCACCCACAATGATTCAACATTTTGTTCATTAGAGCCAATATTGTCTCTCACAACTGCCCTGATATCATCCTTTATTAACAGAGCTACCCCACCTCCTTTCCCTTCTTGTCTATCCTTCCGAATTGTCAGACACCCCTGTATGTTTAAATCCCAGTCTTGGCCACCCTGCAACCATGTTTCTGTAATGGCCACCAAATCATACCCATTTGTAATGATTTGTGCCGTCAACTCATTTACTTTATTTCGAATGCTGCGTGCATTTAGATAGTGTTTTAATACTAGTTTTTAAACCATGATTTTTAGTTTTGACCCCTCCTGCAGCCCCTTTATATTCATACATATTGTCCCTTCCTATCACCTTGTGGTTTTCACTTACCCCAGTGCTACGCTGCTCTGTTGCCTCCTGCCTTTTGCATTCTTTCTTGGGGTCCTGTTCATCTGAGCTCTCACCCACTTTAACTAGCTCAGAGCCCTCTCCTGGGTTTCGAGTACTCCTCGCATTGAGGCACCGAGCTTTCAGGCTTGCCTTTTTATTGCACTTTGACCCTTTAGAATTTTGCTGTACAGTGGCCCTTTTTGTTTTTTGCCTTGGGTTTCTCTGCCCACCACTTTTACTCATCTCCTTTCTGTCTTTTGCTTCTGTCTCCATTTTGTTTCCCTCTGTCTCCCTGCACTGGTTCCCATCCCCCTGCCATATTAGTTTAACTCGTCCCCAACAGCACTCGCAAAAACTCCCCCAAGGGCACTGGTTCCGGTCCTGCCCAGGTGCAGACCGTCCGGTTTGTACTGGTCCCACCTCCTCCAGAACCGATTCCAATGTCCCAGGAATTTGAATCCCTCCCTGCTGCACCACTGCTCAAGCCACGTATTCATCTGAGCTATCCTGTGATTCCTACTCTGACTAGCTCTTATCGAAACGTATAAGATTATGAGGGGACTTGACAAGTTGGATGCAGAGACGATGTTTCCACTGATGGGGGAGACTAGAACTAGAGGGCACAATCTTAGAATAAGGGGCCACCCATTTAAAACAGAGATGAGGAAAAATTTCTTCTGAGTGTTGTAAATCTGTGGAATTCGCTGCCTCAGAGGCCTGTGGAAGCTGGAACATTAAATAAATTTAAGACAGAATTAGACAGTTTCTTCAACGATAAGGGGTTATGGGGAGCGGACAGGAAAGTGGAGCTGAGTCCATGATCAGATCAGCCATGATCTTATTGAATGGCGGTGCAGGCTCGAGGGGCCGTATGGCCTACTCCTGTTCCTATTTGTTATGTTCTTATGGCAGCAGATATTAAGGGAGACCCATAGGCTCCTTCAATAGGACCTCAATCCGGAGACAGCAGTAGGAGAGAGGATAGGCTGAGGAATGCTGTCAATTGGAAGGGAGGATCAAGAGTGACATGGGGCCCAAATTTGGCCAGCACAGATTTCAGGCGCACTCACCAGAGGCACGCCGCTTTTGTAGAACTCCAAGGGCACCAAAAATTTTTAGGCTGAGTTTTGCCACTCCCTAGCCTCTGCTCCATGGTGGCGTAGCGTGGCAACTGGATTCGGAGATGAAGCCAGGTCCCGGCGCTGAAAACAGTGCCAGGACATCTGCACATGCGCGCAAGAGTGTGCAGGCATGCGCAGTAACTCCTAGCCTCCGGAATCTGAGTGTGCGAGGCAGGCTGTGTGGGTGGGCCGATGGCCGGCCGAGAACTCGGGCCGAGTGGCCTGCCGCACAGGCCGGCCGCTGCCTTCTCACGCTGAGTGCTACAAGAGACAGATTGGTGGGGGCAAGAGTTTTGATTGGGGTGGAGGGGAAGAGTTTGGGGGAGTGGGGGGGAAGAGGAAGGGTTTTGGTGAGGTTGGGGGAAGCGGAAAAGTTTTGATCCGGCAGGGGTGGGCGGGGGGTGGGGGGGCAAGTTTCGATCCGTTGCGGGGGAGCTCCCGCCCCGGCCGCATTCTCCAGCATCTAGCCCAGGCCGAAGGGACTCCCGCACGGCCAGCCGCTGCCCAGTTCATTTGAAGGTTGGATTTACTTCAGTTCTTTATTTGTTAATTTAATTATTTATTTCAGTTCTTTATTTTTTATTGAATGCTTATTACTTTTTGTGCTTTGTTTGGTGCTTGATGGTGCTTCAAATGTAGTTACTTGCGCCGATTCCTTCACTCTAGGTAAGGTTTTTCTGTGCGGACAGAAGTGGCAACATTCGCTGGCTTAAGTCAGTTTGGAGCAACTATTTGCTGGCCAAACTCGCTTAAATGCCAAAACAGGCGTAAGTGGCTGGGACGTCCCATTTTGAAAAAAAAGCTAAACTAATAAAAATAACCTAACTAACTCGCTTACACTGGCACAAATTAAATGGCCAGAATTGCACCTAAAAAGATACTCCAGAAAAATCACGTTGCTCCAAAAAAAACGGAGCAACTCCTGGGGAAATTTGGGCCCAGTGAGCATGGCGGGATGAGATGAAGAGGGAGAGAAAGCAAAGCGGGATCAGATGTGCCCATAAAGCAAAAGTGGGAATACGAGGTTCAGATTCAGAGCAGTAGCAAACATGCATATGTGAATGAACACAGAAGGAAGTGTTAAATTGCATGGTCCATTGGTACAGAACTAGACATGGTAAGGAAGCATTTTAGGTTATGAACTGGTACAAGACAATGAATCCAATATAGAACATAAGAAATAGGAGCATGAGTAGGCCACTTGGCCCCTCGAGCCTGCTCCACCATTCAACAAGATCATGGCTGATCTGATCATGGGCTCAGCTCCACTTCCCTGCCCACTCGCTATAACCCTTTCATAGAAACATAGAAAATAGGTGCAGGAGTAGGCCATTCGGCCCTTCGAGCCTACACCGCCATTCAATGAGTTCATGGCTGAACATGCAACTTCAGTACCCCATTCCTGCTTTCTCGCCATACCCATTGATCCCCCTAGTAGTAAGGACGACATATAACTCCTTTTTGAATATATTTAGTGAATTGGCCTCAACAACTTTCTGTGGTAGAGAATTCCACAGGTTCACCACTCTCTGGGTGAAGAAGTTTCTCCTCATCTCGGTCCTAAATGGCTTACCCCTTATCCTTAGACTGTGACCGCTGATTCTGGACTTCCCCAACATTGGGAACATTCTTCCTGCATCTAAACTGGCTAAACCCGTCAGAATTTTAAACGTTTCTATGAGGTCCCCTCTCATTCTTCTGAACTCCAGTGAATACAAGCCCAGTTGATCCAATCTTTCTTGATATGTCAGTCCCGTCATCCTGGGAATCAGTCTGGTGAACCTTCGCTGCACACCCTCAAGAGCAAGAATGTCCTTCCTCAAGTTAGGAGACCAAAACTGTACACAATACTCCAGGTGTGGCCTCACTAAGGCACTGTACAACTGTAGTAACACCTCCCTGCCCCTGTACTCAAATCCCCTCGCTATGAAGGCCAACATGCCATTTGCTTTCTTAACCGCCTGCTGTACCTGCATGCCAACCTTCAATGACTGATGTACCATGACACCTAGGTCTCGTTGCACCTCCCCTTTTCCTAATCTGTCACCATTCAGATAATAGTCTGTCTCTCTGCTTTTACTACCAAAGTGGATAACCTCACATTTATCCACATTATACTTCATTTGCCATGCATTTGCCCACTCACCTAACCTATCCAAGTCACTCTGCAGCCTCAGAGCATCCTCCTCGCTGCTCACACTGCCACCCACCTTAGTGTCATCCGCAAATTTGAAGATACTACATTTAATCCCCTCGTCTAAATCATTAATGTACAATGTAAACAGCTGGGGCCCCAGCACAGAACCTTGCGGTACCCCACTAGTCACTGCCTGCCATTCTGAAAAGTACCCATTTACTCCTACTCCTTGCTTCCTGTCTGCCAACCAGTTGTCAGTCCACATCAGCACACTACCCCCAATCCCATGTGCTTTAACTTTGCACATCAATCTCTTGTGTGGGACCTTGTCGAAAGCCTTCTGAAAGTCCAAATACACCACATCAACTGGTTCTCCCTTGTCCACTCTACTGGAAACATCCTCAAAAAATTCCAGAAGATTTGTCAAACATGATTTCCCTTTCACAAATCCATGCTGACTTGGACCTATCATGTCACCTCTTTCCAAATGCGCTGCTATGACATCCTTAATAATTGATTCCATCATTTTACCTACTACCGATGTCAGGCTGACCGGTCTATAATTCCCTGTTTTCTCTCCCTCCTTTTTAAAAAAGTGGCGTTACATTGGCTACACTCCACTCCATAGGAACTGATCCAGAGTCTATGGAATGTTGGAAAATGACTGTCAATGCATCCGCTATTTCCAAGGCCACCTCCTTAAGTACTCTGGGATGCAGAACATCAGGCCCTGGGGATTTATTGGCCTTCAATCCCATCAATTTCCCCAACCCAATTTCCCGACTAATAAGGATTTCCCTCAGTTCCTCCTTCTTACTCGACCCTCTGACCCCTTTTATATCCGGAAGGTTGTTTGTGTCCTCCTTAGTGAATACCGAACCAAAGTACTTGTTCAATTGGTCTGCCATTTCTTTGTTCCCCGTTATGACTTCCCCTGATTCTGACTGCAGGGGACCTACGTTTGCCTTTACTAACCTTTTTCTCTTTACATTTCCTCCCTTATCATTCAAAAATCTGTCTATCTCTGCCTTAAATATATTCAATGACCCAGCCTCCACAGTTCTCTGGGGCAGAGAATTCCACAAATGAACAATCATCTGAGAGAAGAAATTCCTGTTCATCTCAGTTTTAAATGGGCGACCCCTTATTCTGAAACTATGCCCCCTAGTTCTAGATTCCCCCATGAGGGGAAACATCCTCTCTGCATCCACCTTGTCAAGCCACCTCATTATCTTATATTTTTCAATAAGAACACCTCTCATTCTTCTGAACTTCTTCACAAGTCAACCCCTTCATCTCAGGAATCAATCTAGTGAACCTTCTCTGAAGTGCCCCCAATGCAAGTATATCCTTCCTTAAATACGGAGACCAAAACTGTACGCAGTACTCTAGGTGTGGCGTCACTAATGCCCTGTACAGTTGTAGTAGGACTTATCTGCTTTTATACTCTATCCCCCTTGCAATAAAGGCTAACGTTCCATTTGCCTTCCTGATTACTTGCTGTACCTGCATACTAACTTTTTGTGTTTCATGCACAAGGACCCCCAGGTCCCTCTGTACTGAAGCATTTTGTAATTTTTCTTCTTTTAAATAATAATTTGCTTTTTTATTTTTCTTGCTGAAGTGGAGAACCTCACACTTCCCCACATTATACTCCATCTGCCAAATTTTGCTCACTCAATTAGCCTGTCTATATCCCTTTGCAGATTTTTTCCGTCATCTGCACAACTTGCTTTCCCACCCATCTTTGTATCATCAACAAACTTGGCTACATTACACTTGGTCCCTTCATTCAAATCACCAATATAGATTGTAAATAGTTGAGGCCCCAGAATCAATCCCTAGTTACTGTTTGCCAACTGGAAAATGATCCATTTATCCCGACTCTCTGTTTTCTGTTAGTTAGTCAATAATCTATCCATGCTAATATATTACCCCCAACCCCGTGAACTTTTATCTTTTGCAGTAACCTTTTATGTGGCACCTTATCGAATGCCTTTGGAAATCCAAAGACACCACATCCACTGGTTCCCCTCATTTTTATCCTCAAAGTACTCCAGCAAATTTTATAGAATCATAGAAGTTTACAGCATTTCGGCCCATTGTGTCCGTGCCGGCCAACAAGGGGCTATCCAACCTAATCCCATATTCCAGCTCTAGGTCCATAATCCTGCAGGTTATGGCACATCAAGAGCACATCCAAGTACTTTTTAAATGTGGTGAGGGTTTCTGCATCTACCATCCTTTCAGGCAGTGAGTTCCAGGCCCCCACAACCCTCTACGTGAATAAATGTCCTCTCAAATCCCCTCTAAACCTTCTACCAATTAGTTTAACTTCATGCCCCCTGATTGTTGACCCATCTGATAAGGGAAAAAGGTTCTTTCTATCCATGATATCTAGGCCCCTCATAATTATATACTCCTCAGTGAGGTCTCCACTCAGCCTCCTCTGTTCCAGGGAAAAGAAACCCAGCCTATCAAATCTGTCCTCATAGCTAAGATTCTTCACTCGGGCAACATCCTCGTAAATCTCCTCTGTACCCTCGCCAGTGCAATCACGACCTTCCTGTAATGTGGTGAGCAGAACTGCACGCAGTACTCCAGCTGTGGCCTAACCAGTGTTTTATTCAATTCAAGCATAACCCCCATGCTCTTGTATTGTATGTCTTGGCTAATAAAGTCAAGCATTCCGTATGCCATCTTAACTATTGTGTTCCTAACACAGATGAGGCTGCACACAGGGAGGTTAAAGTAACAGTGACCTCAGTGTTTAATAAGACACTCCAGAGTGAGGAACAGGTCTTAGGGGCCGGCTTATATACAGTGCTCCCAAGGGATGCTGGGATCCCTTGGGACTTTAGGGGATGAGCTCCCTGGTGGCGGAACATGGGAGTGCATGCTTTACAGATACACAACATTATCTACCTGGCCTGCTAACTTCAGGGATCTGTGGACCTGCACTCCAAGGTCCCTTTATTCCTCTACACATTGTCAAACATGATTTCCTTTTCATAAAACCATGCTGACTCTGCTTGACTGAATTATGCTTTTTCAAATGTCCTGCTACTGCTTCCTTAATAATGAACTCCAGCATTTTCCCAATGACAGATGTTAGGCTAACTGGTCTATAGTTCCCTGCTTTCTGCCTGCTTCCTTTTTTTAAATAGGGACATTACATTTACGATTTTCCAATGCACTGGGACCTCCCCAGAATCTAGGGAATTTTGGTAGATTACAACCAATGCATCCACTATTTCTTTTAAGACACTAGGATGCAAGTCAATAGGTCCAAGGGACTTGTCCACCTTATTTTACAAAATGCTACTTCTTTAATGATGGTGATTGTTTTAAGTTCCTCCCTCCCTATAGCCTCTTGATTATCCATTATTGAGATGTTTTTAATGTTTTCTACCGTGAAGACCGATACAAAATATTTGTTCAAAGTCTCTGCCATTTCCCTGTTCCCCATCACTACTTCCCCAGTTTCATCCTCCAAGGGACCAACATTTACTTTAGCCATTCTCTTCCTTTTTATATACCTGTAGAAACACTTACTATTTTTTTATATTTCTTGCTAGTTTACTTTCATAATCTATCTTCCCTCTCTTTATTATTTTTTTAGTTGTTCTTTTCTGATTTTTAAAAGTTTCCCAATCCTCTGGCCTCCCACGAACCTTGGCCACTTTGTATGCCATTGTTTTCAATTTGATACCATCCTTTATTTCCTTAGTTAGCCACAGATGGTAATCCCTTCTCTTAATGTCTTTCCTTCTCAATGGAATATATTTTTTTGAGAGTTATGAAATATCTTCGGAGGCAGTGGTGAAGTGAAGTCTGCCTTGGGAGCCGGAATGGGAGCAAAGATCCAATTTGGAACCAGGGATGGCAAAGATTGGTCTGGGAGCCACCGGAAAAGTGAAGCTCGTAGAAAAGCAGCCTTTGATCCAGGTGCCATTGAAGGAGTCACCAAAGGAACAGAGTATAGACCAGCGGCTGGCACAATTTGATGCAGGAAAACAGGATCCAGGAAGCCAAGGGCAGGGTCCAGCAGAGGAGCCAGCAGAAGAGTGAAACACAGCCCATTAAATTAACAGGAGTCTGGTGCTCAGCGCAGGAATCCAACGGAGCAGCAGACTTCTGCTCAGGTGCCAGGAGAGCAATGGAGTTCATCACAGGAATCCAGGTGATAGCTCCAGATTTTTTTAAAAGTTAGGTTTCAGTGGAGGCATGTGGTCCAGTAGCAGAGCAGAGCAGAGTCTCAATAGCACAGGAGTTCTAGGTGGTCCAGCTGGGCAGCATAGAAACATAGAAAATAGGAGCAGTAGTCGGCCATTCGGCCCTTCGAATCTGCACCACCATTCAATATTATCATGGCTGATCCTCTGTCTCAACACCATATTCCCGCTTTTTCCCCATACCCCTCGATGTCTTTTATATCTAGAAATCTATCTATCTCTCTCTTAAGTATATTCAGTGACTTGACCTCCACAGAATTCCACAGGTTCACCACCCACTGAGTGAAAACATTTCTCCTCATCTCGGTCCTAAATTTCCTACCCCATATCCTGAGACTGTGACCTTTGTTCTAGATTTCCCAGCCAGGGGAAACATCCTCCCCGCATCCAGTCTATCCAACCCAGTCAGAATTTTATACGTTTCAATGAGATCCCCTCTCATTCTCCGAAACTCTAGTGAATACAGGACCCCAATCTCTCCTCATTCGACAGTCCTGCCACTCCAGGAATCAGTCTGATGAACTTTCGCTGCATTCCCTCTATGGCAAGTATATCCTTTCTTAGATAAGGAGAACAAAACTGCACACAATACTGCAGGTGCAGTCTCACCAAGGCCCTGTATAACTGTAGTAAGACATCCTTGTTCCTGTACTCAAATCCTCCTGCAATGAAGGCCAACATACCATTTGCCTTTCTAACTGCTTGCTGCACCTGCATGTTTGCTTTCAATGACTGGTGTACAAGGACACCCAGGCCCCTCTGTACATCGACACTTCCCAAGCCATCACCATTTAACTAATACTTTGTCCTTATGTTTTTCCTACCAAAGTGGATAACTTCACATTTATCCATGTTATACTGCATCTGCCATGTGTTTGTCCACTCACTCAACCTATCTAAATCGCCTTGCAGCATCTTTGCATCCTCCTCACAACTCACAATCCCACCTAGTTTTGTGTCGTCAGCAAACTTGGAAATATTACATTTGGTTCCCTCATCCAAATCATTTACATATATTGTGAATAGCTGGGGCCCAAGCAGTGATCCCTGTGGTACCCCACTAGTCACTGCACGCCACCCTGAAAAAGACTTGTTTATTCCTACTCTTTGTTTCCTGTCAGTTAACCAATTTTCAATCCATGCCAGTACATACCCGCAATCCTATGCTTTAATTTTGCACACTAACCTCTTATGTGGGACTTTATCAAAGGCCTTCTGAAAATCCAAATACACAACCTCCACTGGTTCTCCCTTATCTATTCTATCAGTTACATCCTCAAAAAACTCCAGTAGGTTTGTCAAATACGATTTTCCTTTCATAAATCCATGTTGACTTTGTCTAATCCCGTTGATATTATCTAAGTGTGCCGTTATCACATCCTTTATAATAGACTCTAGCATTTTCCCTACAACTGATGTTAGGCTAACCGGTCTGTAATTCCCTGTTTTCTCTCTCCCTCCTTTTTTAATAGTGGGGTTACATTTGCCACCCTCCAATCTGCAGGAACTGTTCCATAACCTATAGAATTTTGGAAGATGACAACCAATGCATCTACTATTTCCATGGTTATCTCTTTTAGTAGTCTGGGATGCAGATCATCAGGCCCTGGGGATTTATCGGCCTTCAGTCCCATTAGTTTCTCCAGCATTATTTTCTTACTAATTAATTCCTCTTGCTCACTAGACCCTTGGTTCCCTAGCATTTCTGGGACGTTATTTGTGTCCTCTTCCGTGAAGATAGAACTGATGTATTTATTTAATTTCCTTGTTCCCCATTATAAATTCTCCCGTTTCTGTCTGTAAAGGACCTACAATTGTCTTCATTAATCTTTTTCTTTTTACGTACTTGTAGAAACTTTTGTAGTCAGTTTTTATGTTTCTTGCAAGTTTACTCTTATACTCTAGTTTTCCCCTCTTAAACAATCTCTTGGTTCTTTTTTGCTGAATTCTAAACTGCTCCCAATCCTCAGGCTTGCTACATTTTCTGGTAACTTTGTATAACTCCTCTTTGAATCTAATACTATCCTTAATTTCTTTTGTTAGCCATGGTTGGGCCACTATTCCTTTTGTGTTTTTATGCCAGAAAACAATGTATAACTGTTGCAATTCATGCATTCGTTCCTTAAATGTTAGCCATTGCCTATCCACCATCATGTCTTTTAATGAACCTTCCTAATCTATTATAGCCAATTCATTCCTCATACCTTTGTAGTTTCATTTGTTTAGATTTAGGGCCCTAGTTTCGGATTGGACTATTTCACTTTCCATCTTAATAAAGAATTCAATCATGTTATGGTCACTCTTCCCTAAAGGACCCCGCACAACAAGACTGTTAATTAACCCCTTCTCATTACACAATACCCAATCTAGGATAGCCTGTTCCCTAGTAGGCTTCTCAACATACTGATCTCAAAAACCATCTCGTACACACTCCAGGAATTCATCTGCCACAGTATTATTACTAATTTGGTTTGACCGGTCTATATGTGGATTAAAGTCACCTAGGATTACTGTAGCACCCTTGTTATGTGCATCTCTAATTTCCTGTTTGATGCCATCCACTACACTACCACTACTGTTTGGAGGTCTATAGACAATTCCCACCAATGTTTTCTGCCCGTTGGTGCTCCTTGGCTCCACCCAGACTGATTCTACATCTTGATTTTCTGAGCCAATATCCGTTCTCACTATTGCTCTGATTTCATCCTTTACTAACAACTCCACACCACCCCCTTTTCCTTTTTGCCCGTCCTTCCTAAATATCGAATATCCTTGGATATTCAGTTCCCAACCCTGGTCGTCCTGCAACCATGTCTCCGTAATTGCAACTATATCATATCCGTTTACATCTATTTGCGCTGTTAATTCGTCTACCTTATTACAGATGCTTCGTGCATTCAGATACAATGCTTTTAGATTTGTCTTTTTAACATTATTAGACATCTTAACATTATTTTGTACTATAGCCCCATTTGTCTTATCACTATTTTTTCTTACCTGGACCCTATTTGTTAGTGCACTCATGTGTTTGTATGCTCTGTCCCTTCCTGACAATCTGGTTATCCTGACCACAATCACTTTCCTGCATTGCTTCCTTTTCTTTTCTCTTTAGCATTCTAGATTTCTCTCCACTGCAACCGCCCCTGCCCCCCACCCCCTATTTAGTTTAAAGCCCTGTCTACCTCCCTAGTTATTCGGTTCACTAGAACTCTGGTCCCAGAATAGTTCAGGTGTACTCTGTTCCCACGGAACAGCTCTCTCTTTCCCAAGTATTGGTGTCAGTGCCCCACACCAACCTCTGAGCCACGCATTCATCTCCCTGATTCTATTGACCCAATGTCAAGTTGCTCGTGGCTCAGGTAATAATGCAGAGATTATTACCTTTCTGGTTCTGCTTTTCAATTTAGTCCCTAGCTATTCAAACTCTCTCAGCACAATCTCTTTCTTAGTCCTACCGATGTCATTGGTACCTACGTGTATCACAACAACTGGATCTTCCCCCTTCCTCCACATTCTTCTCCAGCCCGGAGAAGATGTCCTTTACCCTGGCACCAGGTAGGTAACACAGCCTTCGGGACGCACGCTCTCAGCTGCAGAGAACCACATAAAAGGTTACTGCACAAGATAAAAATGCATAGGATTGGGGGTAACATATTAGCATGGATAGAGAATTGGCTAACGAAAAGAAAACAGAGAGTCGGGATAAATAATTCATTCTCGGATTGGCAATCAGTAACCAGTGCGGTGCCGCAGGGATCAATGTAGGACCTCAACTATTTACAATCTATATTGACGACTTGGAAGAAGGGACTGAGTGTAACGTAGCCAAGTTTGCTGATGATAGAAAGATGGGAGGGAAAGCAATGTGTGAGGAGGACACAAAAAATCTGCAAAAAGAAAAAGACAGGTTAAGTGAGTGGGCAAAAATTTGGCAGATGGAGTATAATGTTGGAAAGTGTGAGGCACTTTGGCAGAAAAAATCAAAGAGCAAGTTATTATTTAAATGGAGAAAGATTGCAAAGTGCTGCAGTACAGCGGGACCTGGAGGTACTTGTGCATGAACACAAAAGGTTAGTGTGCAGGTACAGCAAGTGATCAGGAAGGCCAATGGAATCTTGGCCTTTATTGCAAAGAGGATGGAGTATAAAAGCAGGGAAGTCTTGCTA
Organism: Pristiophorus japonicus; assembly: GCF_044704955.1. NCBI lineage: Eukaryota > Metazoa > Chordata > Chondrichthyes > Pristiophoridae > Pristiophorus > Pristiophorus japonicus. The sequence goes on along the minus strand of NC_091977.1, from coordinate 70,070,015 downwards.
CAGTTATACAGGGTATTGGTGAGGCCACACCTGGAATACTGCGTGCAGTTTTGGTTTCCATATTTACGAAAGGATATACTTGCTTTGGAGGCCGTTCAGAGAAGGTTCACAAAGTTGACTCCGAAGATGAGGGGTTTGACTTATGAGGAAAGGTTGAGTAGGTTGGGCCTCTACTAATTGGAATTCAGAAGAATGAGAGGTAATCTTATCGAAATGTATATGATTATGAGGGGGCTTGATGGGGTGGATGCAGAGAAGATGTTTGCACTGATAGAGGAGACTAGAACTAGAGGGCATAATCTTAGAATAAGGGGCCGCCCATTTAAAACTGAGATGAGGAGAAGTTTCTTCTCTCAGAGGGTTGTGAATCTGTGGAATTCGCTGCCTCAGAGAGCTGTGGAAGCTGGGACATTGAATAAATTTAAGACAGAAATAGACAGTTTCTTAAAAGATAAGAGAATAAGGGGTTATGGAGAGCGGGCAGGCAAGTGGACCTGAGTCCATGATCGGATCAGCCATGATCATATTAAATGGCGGAGCAAGCTCGAGGGGCCGTATGACCTACTCCTGCTCCTAGTTCTTATGTTCTTATGTTCTAACCCTATCTATCACCCTAACTATACTGTCCCTTACTACAACCACCTGCCTCTTTACTCCCCCCACTTGAATGGCTTTCTGCACCACGGTGTCTTGGTCAGTCTGCTCAACCACCTCGCAGTCTGCACATTTGTCCATAAGGGTTGCAAGAACCTCAAAACTATTGGACAAGTGCAGGGACTGAGGCTCCTGCAATACTACCTCCTGGATCCCCTTACCTGCTTCACTCACAGTCATACCCTCCTGTCCCTGACCACGTGTCAATTATAAAGTATTTAATCTAGAGGGTGTGAGTGTGTGACTGACACTCTCGCTGACTCTCTCTCTCTCGAGCTAAATTGCCAGGTAACTTTCTCCCTCTCTGATGTCTCGCAATGTCTGCAGCTCGGACTCCAGCTCCTCAACTCTGAGCTGAAATTCGTCGAGCCACAGACACTTACCGCAGATGTAGTCGCCCTGGACAAAAACGTCCAGAAGCTCCCACATATTGCAGCAGCAACACACCTCCTGTTTTCCCATTATTTAATTACATGAATTAGTTTAGCGTTAATCAAGTATTTACCCTATATAGTTTATTAAATTAGTTAAACAAATAAAGGTTAGTATTTAGTTATATGCTATATGTTAATTTAAAAAAAAAACTAAGCCCACAATCACTACCAATCACTTACCTGCCTTACCTGTTATGTAACACAGCAGTGTTCTCCTCACCCGGAGTCGTGCGATCTCCTGGGAGAGGCAAAAAAAAAGCTAAAAACCCAGGCCAATTGGGGAAAAAAATCTGGGAAAATTCCTCTCCGACCCAACCAAGTGATCGAAACTAGTCCAGGAGATCACACTGGCCGTATGCTATGGTTTTTATCCCCAATCTTGAGCCTCCGTCTGCTCCCGATCAGGTACGCTGCCGCTCAAACTCTGTTTTCCCACTCTGAGCTGCTGCAGAGTCCCTATAACAGAGGAGTCCAGAAGGTCAGATGGGATCAAAGTATCCTTAGTGGAAGCCTCATCTAAATGGGGAGATAGACAATCTGGTTGACAGCAATTGGCTGTAACTTGAAGATTTAAGTAGATTCACAGCAGCAGATGAGTCCAGTGTGACTGAGCAGTCCCGGTGACAGATGAGTCCAGAAAATCAATTGGGTGAAGGTTGCCAGCAGTGGAAGCAACAACCAGGTGAAGCATTGAATAGCAGGATGGGACATGGATAATGTGCTCTTCAGCAGGTAGCTTTTAACTTACAGATTAAGGTGAAATATATCCACTATTAACAGGTCTTGATCAGAAAGAAGACTGGGGGCGGGGAAGAGGCAGAGAAGACAGTGAATGGCCACAGATTACATTTCAGGATAGAAGAGCTCAATACAAAGCTATCAGCTCAGGTTCCATCTGAAATTATTTATCAAATCATAGAGTTAAAGTACAAAAATCTACATTAATCTGACTTGTATTACATAAACCAAAGCACATGAACTCAGTTGTGACTCTGCTTTAAATGCAGCTTTAAACATTAATATTTTGCCTAATAGTTCATTCTGTGTCTTTTATCTTTGGAGGTATAAAATACAGCAGCTAATTTTCCAATCCTGACACAGAAATGAGTTCCCTTTCATAATTGGAACTGAGCATAGGAGCTTGTTGATTGTGACAGTAGGATATCCTGTACAGCAGCAACAATATACATTAATGATTTGAACGAAGGGACTGAATGTAATATCTCCAAGTTTTCAGATGACACTAAGCTGGGTGGCAGTGCGAGCTGTGAGGAGGATGCTAAGAGGCTTCAGGGGGACTTGGACAGGTTAGGTGAGTGGGCAAATGCATGGCAGATGCAGTATAATGTGGATAAATGTGAGATTATCCATTTTGGTGGCAAAAACAGGAAGGCAGAATATTATCTGAATGGTGACAGATTAGGAAAAGGGGAGGTGCAATGAGACCTGGGTGTCATGGTATATTAGTCATTGAAAGTTGGCATGCAGGTACAGCAGGCAGTGATGAAGGCAAATGGCATGTTGGCCTTCATTGCGAGATGGTTTGAGTATAGGAGAGGGAGGTCTTACTGCAGTTGTACAGGGCCTTGGTGAGGCCACACCTTGAATATTCTATACATATTGATCTCCTAATCTGAGGAAGGACATTCTTGCTATTGAGGGAGTGCAGCGAAGGTTCACCAGACTGATTCCCGGGATGGCAGGACTTACATATGAAGAAAGACTGGATCGACTAGGCTTATATTCACTGGAATTTAGAAGAATGAGAGGGGACCTCATAGAAATATATAAAATTCTGATGGAATTGGACTGTTAGATGCAGGAAGAATGTTCCCGATGCTGGGGAGGTCCAGAACCAGGGGTCACAGTCTAAGGATAAAGGGTAAGCCATTTAGGACTGAGATGAGGAGAAACTTCTTCACTCAGAGAATTGTGAACCTGTGGAATGTTCTACCACAGAAAGTTGTTGAGGCCAGTTCGTTAGATATATTCAAAAGGGAGTTAGCTGTGGCCCTTACAGCTAAAGGGATCAAGGGGTATGGAGAGAAAGCAGGAATGGGGTGCTGAAGTTGCATGATCAGCCATGATCATATTGAATGGTGGTGCAGGCTCGAAGGGTCGAATGGTCTATTCCTGCACCTATTTTCTATGTTTCTATATTTCTATGTTGAAGGACTGCTGCTGTTAATTAAAGGGAATCAGTTTTTGATGTTGCAGGTAACCATTTCAAAACCATTATAAATCCAATAATCAAAGAAAGAATTACTTTTGAAATGGGAGATCATAGCTAAATATATCAATGTCATTTTCCACATAATTGGATATTGAGCAATAGAGACACACTCCTGAACAATTGAGGAAGAAGCGTACCAGCCTCCAGAAGTATGCTAAGGTAAGCCTTACCTAACATCTGCTAACTCAAAATATATGGCACAATGTGCATGCTGCAAAGAGGTTCCTTACAGTCAGGTGCAGCCTGAGTGAGACCAAATGTAGTCCTTCCCTCATACTCATGCATGCCCAGATTGCTGCAAGGGAAGCTTTGTAGTTAGCACTGAAAAATGCAACATTGTCACACTGAAATTTTTAAAGATATGCCAATTAAGTAAACTTCCAACAAATATGGGTTCATGATGCATGGTCATTGATTCACACACAAGTTGGGATGCAGGGCGGTCACTTCGGTGTCAATGTCTGTCCTCTTCAAACTTCCAATGTTCTCAACACTTTGTATCTGATTGCCTGCAACAGGAGGCAACTGAGGTGCACCAGAGGAATACATTGCCATTGCAGGACCTTAAGTGGATTTGAAATCTTGGGCTTGGAAGCCATGTATGGAATGGAGAATGGAGAGTACAGAGGCTTGCACCAACCCAGTAACACATAGGTCCTTGTGTCTTATGTTCAGAAGTGTGTCAATATTGCTCAATATCTAATTATCTGATGGCGTAATCCCTTTATGACCGGCACTGGATATTGTGGGGTCAGTGTTTGTATTTGGCATTCATCAGGCGGGGGTGGACAGGCCAACTGCTCCTCCTGCCCAATGACATGGACAAGTGACCTGATCAATTGTTTTGGTTGTACAAATGAGTTGTGAGGTCACTCAACCTTTTTCAGTACTATGTGGTAGCTCTTGGTAGGGGGGGGGGGTTAAGGTTGCACTCACTGCATCTATCGCCTCCCTCCAGATAGTGAGGACTGCCCTGTTATGGAGCCTCCTACGAAGTTAGAACAGCCGGGTAGGAATTAAGAACATGTGAAGTTGGAATAACAGGTGTGAATTAAGGGGAAATTTAAAGTTGGAATGACTAACTATGCCATAAAAAACCCTGATAATCAGCCACGAAATACAGCAAGATACGGGGGACCAAACTCAAACTCATACACCGAACATACTACAGCCAACACATCACCATAGATTCTGCCCCTTCGCGATCTGATAAATACTGGGGAGTCTGTGGCCAAACAGTCACGTTCTTACACACCTTCCAGTGATGTTCACAAATCCAACCCCTCTAGTCAGTGCTCTGGGATACCACAAAAACAATTATCAGCACTGTGACCCATTCAATCCCAATGCCTCCTATACCAGTCCACAGGGGTGAACAGGCTCTCCTTGATTCACAGACTAGCAAACTTCCACTGCTAGTGCAGAAGGTTACATAAGAAATAGGAGCAGGAGTAGATTTTTTGGCCCTTTGAGCCTGTTCCGCCATTTAATAAGATCATGGCTGATCTGATCATGGACTCAGCTCCATTTCCCTGCCCGCTCCCCAAAACCCTTTATTCCCTTATCGCTCAAAAATCTGTCTATCTCCACCTTAAATATATTCAATGACCCAGCCTCCACAGCTTTCTGGGGCAGATAATTCTACACGTTTTCAATTCTCTGAGAGAAGAAATTCCTCCTCATCTCAGTTTTAAATGGGCGACCCCTTATTCTGAGATTATGCACCTTTTTTTCTAGTTTCCCCTATGAGTGAAAATATCCTCTCTGCATCCACCTTGTCGAGTCCCCTCATTATCTTATAAGTTTCGATAAGATCACCTCTCATTCTTCTGAACTCCAGTGAGTACAGGCCCAACCTACTCAACCTATCTTCATAAGTCAACCCCCTCATCTCCAGAATCAACCTAGTGAGCCTTCTCTGAACTGTCTCCAATGCAAGTATATCCTTCCTTAAATACGGGGACCAAAACTGTACACAGTACTCTAGGTGTGGCCTCACCAATACCCTGTACAGCTGTAACAGGACTTCTCTACTTTTATACCCTATCCCCCTTGCAATAAAGGCTAACATTCCATTTGCCTTCCTGATTACTTGCTGTACCTGCATACTAACTGTTTGTGTTTCATGCACAGGACCCCCAGGTCCCTCTGAACAGCAGCACTTGCAAGTTTTCTCCATTTAAATTATAATTTGCCTTTCTATTTTTCTGCCAAAGTGGACAACCTCACATTTTCCTATATTATGTTCCATCTGCCAAATTTTTGCCTCCTCACTTAGCCTGTCTCTTTGCAGATTTTTTGTGTCCTCCTCACAATTTGCTTTCCCACACATCTTTGTATCATCAGCAAACTTGGCTACATTACACTCGGTCCCTTCATCCAAGTCATTAATATAGATTGTAAAAAGTTGAGGCCCCAGCACCGATCCCTGTGGCACCCCACTAGATA